>NW_028270158.1:15273322-15581848 GCF_037043375.1 Chiloscyllium plagiosum | reverse complement strand
GAGGAGCAAGAAAATCGATGTTTTGGGCAAAAGCCCTTCATCAAGAAGAAGCAGAAGAACGCCTGGAGGAAGAACGCCTCATCTTCTGCCTTGGGGCCCTCCAACCACACGACATCAATGTTGATTTGACCAGTTTCCTTTTCTCCCCTGCCCCCACCTCATCCCAGAACCAACCCTCCAACACAGCACCGCCCTCTTGAACTGTCCTACCTGTCTATCTTCTGTCCCATCTATCCACTCCACTGTCCTCTCCGACCTATCACTGTCTCCCCCCACCTGCATCGACCTATCGCCTTCCCCCAGCCCCAACCTCACCCTTCGATTTAACTCTCAGCTCCCTCCCCAGACCCCACAGCTTCCCCACATTCCTAATGAAGGGCTTATGTGTGAAGTGTCGACCCTCCTACTCCTCGGAAGCTGCCTGACCTGCTGTGATTTTCTAGCACCACACTTTTCGAGAAGATACTGAAGCTTGAATGCACACACCAGCAGGTTCAAGAACAGCTTCTTCCCTACCATTATCAGACTGATGAATGAATTCACTAACTTCAAATCATGCTGATCTTGTTAATGTTGATCTTGCCTAGCGCACGCGTTGTGTGAGGTAATCAGTATGCTTCTGTCCAAGATTTATTTTTGACCCTAAGATCAGTATGTCCTTGCTTATTATGATCTGCCTGTAATGCTCATAAACAAAACTTTTCACTGTATATAGGCACATGTGATAATACATCAAATCAGACAGAGAGAGAGAGAGAGAGAGGGAGACAAGGTGGTAGTGGGGTTAACCTGAGAGTCACCAACCCTTAGGCAGCACTCTGGGACTATGATAACTTTACCTGTTGATAGGATCTTAACTCCATTTACCTTGGCTCCATATTCCTTCATACCCTGACCCAAGAGATATCAGTCAATCTCGGTTTTGGATTTCTCAATTGACCTCCCCTCCTGCAGACCCCGCACTTATTTGGGGAGGCGTTTCCCAGATTTCTATAGCTGCTTGTGCTTCTTGGTGTCAACTCAAAACAGACACCTCTAATTTGAAGGTTATGTCCATCCAGTCGGCATTCCAGAGAAAGAATTGGCTCTCTGTCTACCCTAACAAATCCTTTAATCACTTCACTCTCATGCCTGTGAATGCATGATGACAATGAACATTCTAACTTACCTTAAAAAAACAGCATGGGCATATGGACAATTTTGAGAAAGTGTGGCTTTGGAAAAAGCACAGCAGGTCAGGCAGTATCCGAGGAGCAAGAGAGTTGACGTTTCAGGCATAACCTTTCATCAAGACTGGGAAGGGTGAAGGGGGCTGAGAAATGAATAGGGGAGGGGGGTTAGGGCTAGGGTGGAATGGTGATAGCTAGGTGCAGGTAGAAGGTGATTGTGACTTAAGATACAGCAATATTCATTATGCAAGGTCAATTGAGGAATTTACAGTTCGTATTGTCTGGATTCTTAGAGAAACTCAAATGCAATTGTCACCCATTGTACAAATCCAAGGGATTCACTGCCCTATTCCTGTTTCTGTAACGTTTGTAGTATTTTGATTACACTAAACTGATTCACAATTACTTGTATATGTTCTTCTCCTGTGTCCGCAAACTAAAAACTGAACAAAGAGAGGTGTGGAGAAATTACTTCACTGCAACAAGGGTGTGAATGGTGGCATTTCAGTCCCCAGGGCGGCATAGTGGTTAGCACTGTTGCCTCACAGCACCAGGGACCTGTGACCAAAAGAGAAAATGCTGGAAAATCTCAGCAGGTCTGGCAGCATCTGTCAGGAGAGAAAAGAGCTGATGTTTCAAGTCGAACTGACCCTTTGTCAAAGCTTTTAACCAGGGACCTGTGTCCCATTCCAGCCTCAGGCAACTGTCTGTGTGGAGTTGCACATTCTCCCTGTGTCTGTGTGGGTTTCCTTCCATAGTCCAACGATGTGCAAGTTAGATGGACTAGTCATGCTAAATTGTCCATAGTGTCTCAAGATTTGATTTCTTGTCATGTGTACCTAAGTACTGTACAGTGAAAAGCTTTGCTTGTGAGCAGTGCAGGCAGATCATAGTAAGCAAGGACATACAAATCACAGACTGAAAGCAAACTTAGACAGAGTAAGGTGTACTGGTTATGCTGCACAGGATGTAGGTGAGCGCAAGATCGGCATTATTTGAAGTTAGAAAGTCCATTCATCACCTAATAATGGCAGGGAAGAAGCTGTTCCTGAACCTGCTTCTGTATCTTCTCCCTGATGGTTTGGGTGAGATGCTCTTCAGAGAGGCAGTGTGGACTTGATGGACTGAACGGCTTTCTTCCACAATGTAGGGATTCTCTGATTTTTGTTGGCGATAGTTTATAACACCAAATCATTCGTGTGACCAATGGAAGCACTGATTCTGATCAATACCTCTCTTGCAACAGCAAATTCTCATTTTTCCAAAGTCAGATCAGGACAAGTCAATCTGAGCCTACTCTGGGCAGAGAGGCCAAACCCCACTCTAGCTGGAAAGGCTGGACTTCAGGTTTATGTTATGAGGAGAGATTGTAAACATTATACCTGTTTTCTCTAGAATTTAGAAGGTTAAAAGGTAATCTGATCAAGTCTTGATAATTTTAACAATACAAAACAGGATAGGTAAACTATTTCCACTGGTTGGGGATTCGGCAACAAGTGGGCATTGTCTGAGAATTGGGGTCAGACTGTTCAGGAGAGATGTTAGGAAGCATTTCTACACACAAAGGGTGGGAGATGTTGGGAACTCTCTTCTACAAATAACGGATGCTGAATCAGTTGTTAATTTTAAATCTGAGATAGACACGTTTTGGTAAGCAAATGTATAAGGGGTATGGGCCAAATGCAGGCATATGGAGTTAGACCACAGATCAACCATGATCTCATTGAATAGTGTCATAAAGCTGGTCCCTTTTTTTCTAAAATCTATTCCTTTTCTGAAGGCGACTCTGGGGAAAGTGAGATTAGATTAGATTACTTACAGTGTGGAAACAGGCCCTTCGGCCCAACAAGTCCACACTGACCCGCCGAAGCATAACCCACCCATACCCCTACATTTACCCCTTACCTAACACTATGGGCAATTTAGCACGGCCAATTCATCCGACCTGCACATCTGTTGGACTGTGGGAGGAAACCGGAGCACCCGGAGGAAACCCACGCAGACACGGGGAGAACATGCAAACTCCACACAGTCAGTCGCCTGAGGCAGGAATTGAATCCGGGTCTCTGGCGCTGTGAGGCAGCAGTGCTAACCACTGTGCCACCGTGCCACCCACATTTGAGGACTGCAGATGCTGGAGATCAGAGGGGTCATAAACCAGGCCGGGGTCCGATCAGTCTGATTTGATACAGAGATGAAAAGGATTCTGGGAGGCCTTTTGTTTATATGTAAACAGATGAGACTTCAGGCCAAAGTGGTCATGTTTCAGAAGTGCCCTGTATAATGAACTGGGAGTGGTCAGCTCTCTAGCTGAGAAGTTCAATCCAGAACTAGTTTGGAGTTCAATAGTGAGCTCTGTGGAAACTCTCTCTCTTTCTGCTCTTCTAACTTCAACCTGTAAGCATCAGTTCCATTTTTTAACTGTGTTTTTAAGGGGGTTTGTTTATTGGGACTGTTGTGTATATTCAGAAAAGCATAATTAAGTCCAGTTTGGATAAAGTTAAAACTGACACAACGCCAGGTTATAGTCCAACAGGTTTATTTGGAAGCACTAGATTTCGGAGCACTGCTCCTTCATCAGGTGGTTGTAATGAAGGTGCTCCAAAAGCGAGTGCTTCCAAATAAACCTGTTGGACTATAACCTGGTGTTGTGTCATTTTTAACTCTGTACATCCCAGTCCAACACTGGTATCTCCAAATCATGACTAGTTTGGATAGATTGAGTTCTGTAGGGATTCTTTATTCTGTTCTTTGTGTTTCATTGTGTAACCTTGTGAATAAATTTTTGGCTGTTTTAAAACCTGGTAGTCAACCTAGCTCCCTCACTCTGGGCAATTGTCACTGTACACTTACTGAAACAAATTGCAAAATTACGGTCTGGGCTGCCTGCTTAAGAATGTTCTGGGTGGTCTGCCCTAGTCCATAATAATAGCAAAATAGACTCAAGGGGCTGAATGGCCGACTCCCTGTTCCTATGTTCCTATGAAACAATAATAACTGTGGATAACTGTTCTGAAGAAAGGGCACTGAACTTGATACATTAACTTTGCTTTCTGTCCACAGATGCTGCCAGACCTGCTGAGTTTCTCCAGCCATTTTTCTTTTTGTTTGTTGAAGAAGAGAGAAACCTTCCATAATCAAATTCAAGCAATGAACAACGGAGGTAATTTGCTTTCACCTGCAAAGTTATTCATTTCTTCTATGAAGAAACTTGATCCCAACATCTTATGAAAACCTCCATTTATCTTCAAAGTACCAAGACAGAGAAACTTTTCAGAGCTGCAATGTTTTGGTTTGAAAGGACTGACTAAGGACATGGAATTTGTTATTTGTTATTCCTTTCGTTATCTATGTGCATGTGTCTTCCCTCAAACCCATCTTTCCTGATTTATCTGCAGGTTTGAAAGAATGAGTGTTTCATTGCTTTCACATTTTGGAAATGGTGTAAATAAATATTCATTCTTCCTTTTGATTTAAACTTAACTTGTCTATTTGTGTCTAATGTTTGAAAGGTACAACACTCAAAGCATTTAAAACAGTCCACCTAGCAAGAAATATCTTGTTGCAGTCAACTGAGAGATGAGGACAGTGGAAAAATGGGGATTCCACCACTTCTCTTCAGATGATACAATCATCTTAAACTATTCAACTATATCACTCTTTAATCCTCACCACACAAGGGAATACAAACATTATTAATGCTACCTGTGTTTATTATTTAATCCTTTAAACCCTGGTAACATTCTGTAGGAACTTCACTGTGCAACCTTCAAAGCTAATGTATCCTTCCTGAGGAGTGGTGCATAGAAGTTAATTCCATGCTTTGTAGCCTTGTATTGTCCTCAGCTTCAAAGGTTTATTAAATTCTTCTGTAAAAGTTACAATGGTCTCTGCACAATCATCAAGATGCTCTTTGCATAAAGAGATTTTCTTTCACCTTCTCTCCTGCCCTGCACTGACAACTTTAAATTGATAGTCCCTTCCAATTGACCAAATGGTCCTAACGTCAACTAAATCTCGAGTTTACCTTCACAACTCCACTGGGAGTCTCAATAGCTTAAATTTTCCCTCACAGCTCTGGTTTCCCATTCCTTATGTCATCCTCAGTACAGGCCTATAGGAAGATTTTCTCTTAAGATTCTTTTTACTCGTATTTTATACTCTGTTCATGCTGGGGGAGGACATGGCTAGTCTCAGCCTTCAGTATGTATTTTTAAAAGGAAAGAAACGATAGAAGGGAGATTTGAGTGTGTACAAGAATCACACAAGCTTACAGATACAGTAGCAATTAGGAAGGCAGATTGAATGGATAGAAGAGTAGGGACACCCTCCCTGCAAAAGTGCAATGCCTTGGTGAGACAACATGTGGCGAGCTGTGCATTGCTTATTTAAGGAGATATACTCATACATTTGAGTCAACTCAAATGAGGGTTCAATTTCTACCTCAGTGTCAGCAAAATGAAGGACCTGGTCAGTGACTTCAGGAAGCCAAGTAGAGACCACCCCCCCATCTGTATCAATGGTGCTGAGGTGGAGGTGGTCAAGAGCTTCAAGTTACTAGAGGTAAATATCACTAACATCCATCCACATCAACACCACAGTCAAGAAAGCACCCCAATGCCTCTGCTTCCTCTAAAGGCGAAGGAAATTCAGCATGTCCACAATGACTCTTACTAATTTTTCTAGATGCACCATTGAAACCATCCTATCCCGATGCATCATGACTTGAAACGGTAGCTGCTCTGTCCAAGACCGCAAGCAATTCCAAAGTTGTGAGTGCAGCCCAGTCCATCACACAACCCAGCCTTCCTTTCATTGACTCTTTCTACACTTCCTGCTGCCTTGGGAAAGCAGCCAACATAATCAAAGACTCCTCCCCACTCCAGTTATACTCTCTTCCACCCTCTTCTGTCAGGCAGGAAATGCAATGTTTGAAAACATGGACCAACAAGATTTAAGAACAGCTTCTTGCCCACTGTTATCAGACTTATGAATGGATCTCTCATATATTAGAGTTGATCTTTCTCTACACTCTCTGTGTACCTGTAATACTGTATTCTATAGTATTACCCTGATGTACTAAAGTATGATTTGTCAGATTAGCATGCAAAACAATACTTTTTACTGTATCTCAGTACATGTGACAATAATAAATCAAATCAAATCATGGGTTAATTTTGATAGGAAGAAGGAGACAGGATTTTATTCAAATGTGTAAAATTCTGATGACCTTGACGAGTAGATGTTCAGGGAATATGGAATAATCAAGAACAATTTCAGAATAAAGTTAAAAATCACACAATACCAGGTTATAGTCCAACAGGTTCATTTGGAGGCATTAATGCCTCTAGTCATGAAGATGATTGCATCATCTGAAGGAAAGTGGTGGAATCCAAATTTCGAAGCTCCAAATAAACCAGTTGGACTTTAACCTAGTGTTGTGTGATTTTTAACTTTGTCTAACCCAGTCCAACACCGGCTCCTCCAAATCAGTTTCAGAATAGGCAGACAGCCAATTAATGGAGATGGGAGAATTTCGGCTCTTAGAGGGTCATTAATCTTAGGCACTGCCTTCCTCAGAGATAAGACGGGAACGTGAAATGAAGTCCACAGTTAGATCAATCACTATTTATTGAACAACGAAACACACTTGAGGGGCTGCTCCTGATTTCTTATGATTTCATGAAACTGTTGCCCTCAATCTTGATCTCAATCAGTAAATAAAATCCACTGGGATTAAGAGAATTAATCTGGAACTAAATGGACTGCAGTTATACTCACATCAGTTTGCAACATCAGCAGTATAAACATAAAGGAGATAGAAATGAGCTTTATAAAGGTGCCAGACTTCACAAGCACCAGATCATGCGTCGCTCAAACATTTGCAAACATCAGGGAGGTCTAGATAAAGAGACTGCAAGAAGAGTGTCTACAGGTGAGGATGCTTTAAATCCATTCCTCCATCTACTGTGTCTGTTGCTCTCGATGTGGTCTCCCCTACATTGAGGAGACAGGACGCCAACTTGCGGAATATTTCAGAGAACATCTCCGGGACACACGCATCAAACAACCCCACTGTCCTGTGACTGAGGACTTCAACTACACCTCTCACTCCATGAAGGGCACGCAAGTCCACAGTCTCCTCCACTGCAAACTCCTAGCCACCTGACACCTGGAGGAAGAACACCTCATCTTCTGTCTTGAGACCCTCCAACCACATGGCATCAACATCAATTTCACTAGTTTCCTCATCTCCCCTCCCCCCACCTCATCCAAGATCCAACCCTCCAACTTGGCACCGCCTTCTTGAACTGTCCTACCTGTCCATCTTCCTTCCAACCTATCAGCTCCACCCTCTGCTCCAACCCCACCTGCATCTACCTATCACCTTCCAACCCACCTTCCCCCCAACACCAGCCCCACCCCTCTCCTATTTATCTCTCAACACCATTCCACCACCTCCCCCCAAATTCTTGATGAAGGGCTTATGCCCAAAACGTTGATTCTCCAGCTCCTCGGATGTTGCCTGACCTGCTGTGCTTTTCCGGCGGCACACTTTTCAACTCTGATCTCCAGCATCTGCAGTCCGCACTTTCTCCTGCTTTAAATCCAGGGCCTGCAAATTGAATTCTCAATGTGCTGTCTGTGTGATGATACTCTGCTCTAAGAGTGTTAAAGATAAAACCTCACTACAGTTTAGCCATGCTTCAATGTTTCAGTGATCTCCGAGTCTCTTATGGCAGCATGATAACATATTAGAGAGCTAATTGTAATTAAGACCCAACAACATTTTAGTTTACATGATTTGGCAATCTAAAGCTCTCCTGGCTGGTCACCAACATTCAATCCTCCATAAGGTTGAAGTTATGTACACCATTGCTGCTCATACCCTCCAAGTCCTGTTCACCTACCACCCTGCTCCCTTACTCTGGCTCCGGGTATTGAAGTGTGTTAATTTTCAGCATTCTCACCTTTTTGTTTCTAAATCCCTCCATTGCCTCCCCGCTTAGCTCTGTAATCACAATACACCAGGTTACAGTCCAACAGATTTATTTGGAACCACCTGATGAAGGAGCGTCGCTCCGAAAGCTAGTGCTTCCAATTAAACCTGTTGGACTATGACCTGGTGCTGTGTGATTTTTAACTTTGTACACCCCAGTCCAACACCGGCATCTCCAAATCATAGCTCTGTAATCATCTTCAGCCTCACAATCCTCCAACATGTCTTGGCTCCTTTAATTCCAGTCTTTCAAGCATAGACAACCCAGAGAATCCCTACAGTGTGGATGCAGGCCATTTCAGCCATCGAGTCCACACCACCCCTCTGAACAGCATCCCACCCAGAAACACCCCCCTATTCTATCCCTCTAACCTTGCATTTCCTGTGACTAATCCACCGAGCCTGCACATCCCTGGACACTACATGCAACCACCTAACCTGCCCCTCTTTGGAATGTGGGAGGAAACCAGAGTACCTGGAGGAAACCCACTCAGACACATGGAGAATGTGCAAACTCTACATTTTGCTGCCCGAGGGAGGAATTGAACCTGGGTCTTTGGTGCTGTGAGGCAGCATTCTGATATTAATCACTCCATTCCTGGTGCCTTCAGCTATCTAGGGTCCAAGGTTCTAAAATACCTTTCATAAACTCCTTCCTGTCTCTCCAAATTGTCTTTCTTTAAAACTTTTCTCTTAGACCATGCTTTTTGGCTACCAGACCTAACACCACCTCATGCAGCTTGGCATCCAACGTTTGGTTTAGAACATTCATGTGAGGGCATTTTGGGATTTTGTTTGTAATACTAAGGGCACTATATAAATGCAAACTGCTGTTGTTGTGCCAATATAACCTCAGGATAGCAATCTCATCTGTGCGCATCTCTCTGATTATGCAACATGAGTGGATTAGTAAGGTTCTAAGTCATCTTAAGATGGCTGTCACACCATCTGCCAACAACCAGTATGATATCCCTGACCATTCCAACCCACTTGAATACCAATCATCATTCACTTTTCTGAACTGTTTTGTGAGGCAATGGGTGCTGGAGAGCTCAATAAAGAACTATGGCCTGTCTAACTGGAGAACAGCAGAGAATTGCATCATCTCAGTGCTGGGAGAGTTCAGTCCATGCAAGAAGATCTCAACGAGATCTCCTCATTTCTTATGGGTGGCGTGTGGCAAATAATGTCCATCTGGGTCAAAGGCAACTCATAAACCAGAGAATTATTTGTGACGGAATTAATGTCGTTTTGTTTTCAATGTGAGTCAGAGAGTTTTCCCTCCTCCTATTATGAATATTCCATCCATTTGCTTCAGGGTGCCAAACTTATTAAAGCGTAAAGGGAAACATTGGAGATTGGTTTGGAACCAAACTGAGAGACATCAGTTCCAAGGAAGGGTCATTGGCTGGGATATTAGAAGCAGCTGGTAGGATCAGTTGGTCTGCAGTCGCCCACACAGTTTCAACATAGAGCCAGATGGACCACTCCTGTTCTTCCTGGCCTGATATTCAGACCATTAGATGTCTCGTTTTCGACTGGTGGGCAGTATGTGGCCTGGCAATGCCTTGTCAATGCTCCAGGCTCTGATATTACAGAGGACGCCAACCTTGGCAGCTTGCCCACCAACGCCCACACAAAAAAAAGGAACTGAGCTTGCATTGCAGCTGACTGCAATTTTGTGTTGCCCACTCTACTTTGCAGTGAGAAAACATTGAGTGGAGATTTACACCAGATATGAGGAGGGGACTCAAGGATGGACAAGATAAAAGGCCTGAAAATGGGACTGTAGCAGCAACATTTAGACCTCGGTGGATTTCATTCATTCACTGTTTGTTCGCTTGCTGTAACAAAGAAGGATTGAGTAGGACAAGGGAGGGCTTCTGGAAATTAGCATTGTTCTCCAGCTCACAGCCGAAACCCCTCTCCCGCCTGACAGTGCAACCTCAATAGCTAACTGGGTGGCAAAGGTGAGCTTCCCAACAAAACATTGCCACCAACCCACCAGGCGACTGACTTGACTCTTGATTCAAGATGCTGAAGAAGAGTAACAGGGCAACACTCCCCTACTCTCCTCTAGCCAGAAACCATAAAATCCATCGCCATGGCACAGGGAGGAAAAAAACAGTTCACTTCAGCCAATTCCATGGTGCTCTGAGCAATTTGGTCTGTGATGCTCTCCCAGAATAGGATCACCACCATTCACTTTTTGGACCATTCCTTCTGAAACTGTGTGCAATCTGATTTCTGAGCCATTGCTTCAGCCCAGTTGCGGTTTTGTTACGATGTGGTTTTGTTCATTCACTATGTGTCCGGTTACAGATGTCTTGCTTGAGACCCATTATTTCTGCATATCTCTCTTGGCACTAAATTCATCTTGAAGTATCGTCACTGTTGGAAATGTGGGATCCAGGTTTTTTTTTAACCTTCATGGGGTGTGGGTGTCATTGGCTAGGCCAGAATTTATTGCCCATCCGTCATTGCCCAGAGGGCAGTTAAGAGCCAACCACTGTGGGTCTGAGTCACATATAAACCAAGATTAGTGTGGTGCTAGAAAAGCACAGCAGGTCAAGCAGCATCTACAGAGCAGGAAAATTGATGCTTCGGGCAAAAGCCCTTCATCAGGAATTTTTGCCCAAAACATCGATTTCCCTGCTCCTCAGATGCTGCCTGACCTGCTGTGCTTTTCCAACACCACTCTAATCTTGACTCTAATCTCCTGCAATTGCAGTACCTAGTTGATTCTCACATATAAACGAGGCTGGGCGAGGATTAGAGACAGTGCTGAAGAAGGGCTACACCCAAAATATCGACTTCTCCACCTTCTGATGCTGCCTGGCTTGCTGTGATTAGATTACTTATAGTGTGGAAGCAGGCCCTTCGGCCCAACAAGTCCACACCGACGCGCAACCCAGACCCTTTCTCCTAACACTATTCACTGAAGTGAATTGGTAACAGATCCACTTTATTGATTGTTTTGATGCCTGTGTTATGGCTTCAACCGTTTGTTCAAAGTGATCTGTTGTATCTGCCAAGACCACACAGAGTGCAGGAATACTATATAATTATTCATAACAATTTCATTAGTTTTTTTAATGGATATTGAGGGCGGATGCTTTATTAAGCAAGTTAAGTAAACCTTTCATCCTCCAGCTTCCACAGTAAGTCATCGAACCACCTGAATTTTCTCCGTGTCTCTGGTTTAAACCTGGCAGTTTCTTTCTCAATGTAAATTTAACTCTAAACTGACCTCTGACGAATGCATCTATCTGACACATCCCTGAACACTATGAGCAATTTAGTATGGCCAATTCACCTAATCTGCACATTTTTGGACTGTGGGAGGAAACCAACACACCCAGAGGAAACCTATGCAGACACAGGGAGAATGTGCAAACTCCACACAGGGAGACAGTTGCCTGAGGCGGGAATTGAACCCCGGTCCCTGGCCCTGTGAGGCAGCAGTGCTAACCACTGTGCCACTGTGTTCTTCGAGCCTCCTGCCTGTCTACTCTGGACTAGGTGAGGATGGCAGATTTCCTTCCCTGAAGGGAATGAATGAACCAGATGGGCTTTTTCACAAATCAGCAATGGTTTCATGATCATCATTAGACTCTTTTATTCCAGATTTATCTATTGAATTCAAATTCCACTATCTGCCATGACAGGATTTGAATCCAGGTCCCCAGAACATTGCATAGGTCAATGGATTAATTACTGCACAGCAAGCAGTCAGAAACAATCATGAGATAACGACCAGATAATCTGTCTTGTAGCAATATGAGCAAGAAGTTAAATTTACATTGAGAAAGAAACTGCCAGGTTTAAACCAGAGACAGGGAGAAAATTCAGGTGGTTAGATGACTTACTGTGGAAACTGGAGGATGAAAGATTTACTTAACTTGCTTAATAAAGCATCCGCCCTCAATATCCATTAAAAAACAACCTAATGAAATTGATATGAATAATTATATAGTATTCCTGCAATGTGTGTGGTCTTGGCAGGTACAACAGATCACTGAACAAACGGTTGAAGCCATAACACAGGCATAATAACAATCAATAAAGTGGATCTGTTACCAATTCACTTCAGTGACTATTCCAAGCAAGTTGGTCAAAATGATTCATGTCAAGGCTGGATCAGTTTGCAATGTGTAAAAATAGTTCCTTATTTCTGGGGCATGTAGAATTGAGCAACTTGTTCAATTGCTGTTTTAGTTAAAAAAAAAGCGTAATTACTTCATTGGTTATTTCTAGTCCAGCTAGGACACTGCGACTGGGAATAGAAAGAGCTCAGCACAATAAATGAACAACCCGGACATCAACAACCTTCACTTACATAGCATCTTAGTGTACTGAAATGTGTTAAGGCAGTTCACCAGTGTGTAATGGAACAGAAATTGACACTCGGAGGAAGACACAGGTGTCAAAAACCTCAGTCTCAGTAAATGCTTTTGAGAGAGAGAGAGAAAGAAACGGGATCGCTGGAGTTTATGGCTTTCAGAATGGAAGCCACAAGTGAGCCAAGTCCAAAAATAATGAGTTCTGCTTGTTCTTACTGCTCTTAGGTTCCTCTTTAGGTTTCATATTTGGTGCTCATTAAGGAGAATCTGTACCAGATTTTCTGATGGGAGAGCAGTAGATGCTGATACATTGATGAGTAATTGCACCAATTTTCTGAAGTGCCTCTTTGTTTGAGATTTGTTGGAAGAGGTGACACATACATGGAACACTAGTCACTTCAAGGAATATGCTCCTTTAGTTGGAAGGCATTGCCTATCCATCTTGAACATTTGGTTTTCTACCAGAAACCAGGTGTCTCATGGAGCTCCTTTATGACATAATGGCCAAGGCTATGATGTGGCACCGCATTACAATGCTGCCATGCTCTCATACAGTGTAATTAAGGCAACCAAATCTGTCCAGGTGGTTTATAGTTAGGCATAGAAATGAGGAGGAGGGAGGGATGCAGCCAAAAATGAGACATTTTGAAGAAAGTGTTTCAGGTGCTTTTCGTTGAAAAGTTCCAGAGTTTGTACTTTAAGGTGCTTTGACTGGTGGAGGTTGGGAATGTATAGCAGGATATCTGTGGAAGAGCATGATTTGGAAGAGCCGGTGTTGGACTGAGGTGTACAAAGTTAAAAGTCATACAACACCAGGTTATAGTCCACCGGGTTTAATTGGAAGCACTAGCTTTTGGAGCGCCACTATCATCTGATGAAGGAGCAGCGCTCTGAAAGCTAGTGCTTCCAATTAAACCTGTTGGACTATAACCTGGTGTTGTGTCATTTTTAACTTTAGAAGAGCAGGCAGCACAATCAACTAATACCATTTCATTCCTCAAAATAGTTTAAACCATGGCTTCTGATATGTTTATATAACTTGCGCTGTCTTTTATTCTTGGCCATTTGATATATGTTTCCATTCAAATATTGCTGGGTACCATTGGTTATGGCGTACTTTTCTTGAGCAGCCGTATGGTCCTCTGGGACTATGGTGGCCTTGCCTTGTTTTGTTTCTGTGGATATTGTTCCAGTGTACTGTGTGCAGCAATTCCAAGCATTTTTGAGAATGCCAGGCATCAGGTTGGTGTGATTTTACACCAATGCTACACAGAAGTGAAGTTTTATTGAAGGGTGGTGTGGCATGATTTATATTCTCAAAGCAATGCAGCATGGTTGAACACAGCCTCTGTTGGTCTCCTAAATTTCATGCCAAGGAGATTGGCCAAGGTCTCTGATGAATGCGAGAGATATGAAGTGTTGGTCCTGTGTACGTAGGGCCCTGTCAATGTGAGCAAGGAGCAGATGGATGGCTCATAATAATTTCAGTGGCCTTTAGTGCCACTGCAAGCCTTAGGACATAGTCACTTCGTTCTCCAACCCCTGACTGATGGATGGTCAAATATTTAAGCAAGTTGCTGTTGTTCTAAAGTAAAAACAAAAAATGTTGGGAACACTTAGCAGGTCAGACAGTAACTGTAGAGAAAGAAACAGAGATAGCATTTTAGATCCATGACCTTCTGTCAAAATTGGGAATTGGAGGGGATGGCACATGCATAGAACACTGATCATTTCAAGGATGGGTGCACCTTTGGTTGGTCTAGTGTTGCCTATCCATCTTGAACACTTGGTTTCTAGCAAACAGCCTAGGCAGACAAGCTGGCTTGTGTTGGAAATACTTTCTTCCATGTCCTTTACCCACCCCACACCCCAGGTCCTGTCACAACTTGGGCTGCTTTCAGCACAGCCAACCCATTTTCACCTATGTATGGTTCCATTCGCAGATTTTCATTCTCCCTGGCTTGCCATTATCCACCCCTTTGTTTCCCTAACAGTTTCTCTCTGTCTCCCTCTGGACACCATCTCCACTTATCTGTACCTTCTTCGAGGTCTCTCTCCAAGATCCCTCACCATGAAGAGCTTATCATAGTTTTCCAAATGTGCAACAATGTAACCTGGACATGTCTCCAATATTATATGATCTCATATAATCATCCAATCTTCTGAAGGGATGACTAATTAACCCTCAAGCAAGACAAAGTCAAATCTGAATCATTAAGCTATTTTCTTGTCAGCAAGTTAATACATCGTGTTGGAATACTCTCCAGTTACTTGGTTGTGAAATTTACCATTCCATTTTCGCACTTAGGATACGGGTCAGCATTTATTCCCTTTTTGATGGAATTTCTTCTTGAACCATTGCATTCCAAGCGGAGAAGCTTTGTAACAAAACTCAAGAAGATAACATCCCGAATTCACTCTGCTTTACCAAACTGATTCCTTAGATGGTAGGACTGACGTATGAAGAGAGACTGATTAATTAACATATTAGAAACCTGTATAATTCTAACTGGACGAGACAGGTAGATGCAGGAAGG
This sequence comes from Chiloscyllium plagiosum, assembly GCF_037043375.1. Classification (NCBI taxonomy): domain Eukaryota; kingdom Metazoa; phylum Chordata; class Chondrichthyes; order Orectolobiformes; family Hemiscylliidae; genus Chiloscyllium; species Chiloscyllium plagiosum. The sequence continues at coordinate 15,566,799 of NW_028270158.1, read as the reverse complement.
ATGTTCCCGATCTCGGGGGAATCCAGAACGAAGGGTCACAGGCTGGGGACATGAGGAAAACCATTTAGGACCGAGCTGAGGAGTAATGTCTTCACCCAGAGAGTGGTGAGCCTGTGGAGTTTGCTGCCACATAAAGCAGATGGGGCTAAAATATTGAGTGTTTTCAAGAATGAATTAGATATATCTTAGGGTTAAAGGGATCAAAGGGTATGGGGAGAAAGGGGGAAGCAGGAACTGAGTTGAGTGACCAACCATATTGAATGGTGGAGCAGGCTCAAAAAGCTGAACGGCCTACTCAGAATCCTATTTCTTTGTTTCTATGACTTTATTGCAAAAAGCAGTCACTCGTAAAAAATCCATGCATTAATATTATTTTAACTTAAATTCTTGTAAGAACAAACATTTTGCTCAAATATGACCATAAGAAAAATTGGAGAATGGCCAATTTTGACAGTATTAGGCAAGAATTTTCGAAAGCTGATTGGGGGCAGATGTTCGCAGGTAAAGGGACGGGTGGAAAATGGGAAGCCTTAAGAAATGAGATAACAAGAATCCAGAGAAAGCAGATTCCTGTCAGGGTGAAAGGGAAGGCTGGTAGGTATAGGGAATGTTGGATGACTAAAGAAATTGAGAGTTTGTTTAAGAAAAAGAAGGAAGCATATGTTAGGTATAGACAGGATAGATTGAGTGAATCCTTAGAAGAATATAAAGGAAGTAGGAGTATACTTAAGAGGCAAATCAGGAGGGCAAAACGGGGACATGAGATAGCTTTGGCAAATAGAATTAAGGAGAATCCAAAGGGGTTTTACAAATACATGAAGGATAAAAGAGTAACTAGGGTGAGAATAGGGCCCCTCAAAGATCAGCAAGGTGGCCTTTGTGTAGAGCCACAGAAAATGGGGGAAATACAAAATGAGTATTTTGCATCAGTATTTACTGTAGAAAAGGACATGAAAGATATAGCTTGTAGGGATATAGATGGTGACATCTTGCAAAATGTCCATATTACAGAGGAGGAAGTGCTGGATGTCTTGAAACGGGTAAAGGTAGATAAATCCCCAGGACCTGATCAGGTGTACCCGCGAACTCTGTGGGAAGCTAGAGATGTGATTGCTGGGCCTCTTGCTGAGATATTTGTATTATCGATAGTCACAGGTGAGGTGCTGGAAGACTGGAGGTTGGCTAACATGGGGCCACTGTTTAAGAAGTGGTAAGGACAAGCCAGGGAACTATAGACTAGTGAGCCTGGTGTCGGTGGTGGGCAAGTTGTTGGAGGGAATCCTGAGGGACAGGATGTACGTGGATTTGGAAAGGCAAGGACTGATTAGGGCTAGTCAACATGGCTTTGCGTGTGGGAAATCATGTCTCACAAGCTTGATTGAGTTTTTTGAAGAAGTAACAAAGAAGATTGATAAGGGCAGAGTGGTAGGTGTGATGTATATGGACTTCAGTAAGGCGTTCGACAAGGTGCTCCATGGCAGACTGGTTAGCAAGGTTAGATCTCACAGAATACAGGGAGAACTAGCCATTTGGATACAGAACTGGCTCAAAGGTGAAGACAGAGGGTGGTGGTGGAGGGTTTTTTTCAGACTGAAGGCCTGTGACCAGTGGAGTGTCACAAGGATTGGTACTGGGTCCTCTACTTTTTGTCATTTGCGTAAATGATTTAGTTGTGAGCATAAGAGGTACAGTTAGTAAGTTAACAGATGACACCAAAATTGGAGGTGTAGTGAACAGTGAAGAGGGTTATCTCAGATTACAACAGGATTTTGATCAGATGGGCCAATGGGCTGAGAAGTGGCAGATGGAATTTAATACAGATAAATGTGAGGTGCTGCATTTTGGGAAAGCAAATCTTAGCAGGACTTATACACTTAATAGTAGGGTCCTTGGGAGTATTGCTGAACAAAGAGACCTTGGAGTGCAGATTCATAGTTCCTTGAAAGTGGAGTCGCAGGTCGATAGGATAGTGAAGAAGGCGTTTGGTATGCTTTCCTTTATTGGTCAGAGTATTGAGTACAGGAGTTGGGAGGTCATATTGCGGCTGTACAGGACATTGGTTAGGCTACTTTTGGAATATTGCGTGCAATTCTGGTCTCCTTCCTATCGGAAAGATGTTGTGAAACTTGAAAGGGTTCAGAAAAGATTTACAAGGATGTTGCCAGGGTTGGAGGATCTGAGCTAAAGGGAGAGGCTGAACAGGCTGGGGCTGTTTTCCCTGGAGCATCGGAGGCTGAGGGGTGACCTTATAGAGGTTTACAAAATTATGTGGGGCATGGATAGGATAAATAGGCAAAGTCTTTTCCCTGGGGTCAGGGAGTCCAGAACTAGAAGACATAAGTTTAGGGTGAGAGGGGAAAGAGACCTAAGGGGCAACTTTTTCACATAGAAGGAGGGTATGTGTATGGATTGAGCTGCCAGAGGATGTGGTGGAGTCTGGTACAATTGCAATTGAAAAGGCATCTGGATGGGTATATGAATAGGAACGGTTTGGAGGGATATGGGCCCGGTGCTGGCAGGTGGGACTAGATTGGGTCAGGATATCTGGTCAGCATGCACAGGTTGGACCGAAGAGTCTGTTTCCAAGCAGTACATCTCTATGACTCTATGACTCTATAAGAAATAGGAAGACATGTAGGCCTTTTAGTGCCTCATGTCTGCTCCACCATTCAATAAGATCATGGTTGATCAGACGTTCTTCAGCTATAAATATACACAAGGAATCTTCCCCCACAGCCCTCTGTCACAAGTAATTCCAAAGCCTCACAATCCTCTCAGAGAAGAAATTCTTTGTTGTCTCTGTCTTAAATTGGCACCCCTTATCTGGTTGTAGGTTTGCTCGCTGAGCTGGAAGGTTCATTTTCAGATGTTTCATCACCATACTTTGTAACATCTTCAGTGAGCCTCAAAATGAAGCACTGGTGGTGTAGCCCCTGTTCTAGTTATATGCTTGGGTTTCCTCGGTTTGGTGATGTCATTTCCTGTGGTGACATAATTTCCCCTGGTGATGTCATTTTATTTCTTTTTTTCTGTCGGTGGTGGTAAATGGCATCCAAGTCAATGTGTTTGTTGAGAGTTCCAGTTGGAATGCCATGATTCAAGGAATTCTCGTACCTGTCTCTATTTGCCTTGCCCTAGGATGGATGTGTTGTCCTAGTCAAAGTGGTGTGCTTCTTCATCCATACGTTTGGGAGAAATAAGGTCCCTGTGAGAGTGGGTCACTCTCACTGAAGATGTTACCTAGTAGGGTGATGAAACGTCTGAAAATGAACCTTCCAGCTTAGCGAGCAAACCTACATCCAGAACCTCAACCTGAGCTACAAATCTTCTCAAAACTCGCTGGTACCCCTTATCCTGAGACTATGCCTTCTGATCCTAGATTCTTCCATATGTCAAAATATCTGCTCAGCATTTACTCTATCAAGCCCTTTAAAAATCCTATATGTTTCATTGAGATCACTTTTCATTCTAAACTCCATTGAGTAGAGTCCTAGGCTGTTTAGCTTTCACTCATAAGAAAATCCCTCCATTCAAGGAATTATCCTGGTGAATCTTCTCTGAACTGCCTCCAATGAAATTATATCTTTCAATCCTTTGTAACAAGAAGCATTAGAATTTACTCATAATCCCACTTCAAAGAGTCATTAGCCATGTAGCTGTCAATCAAACTGTAAAATGGAAGGCACCTCATTTCAATAATAGACAGTTGAGAATCCATTCATTCAGCGGTAATTCAAAAATGTAAGCTTATGTCAACAGACAGAGTTAAATTAGAAGCTACCTTTTTTGACAGTCCACACATAAATTTCAACAGCTTAAAGGGCAGGAGTTTTAAGCACCTTGACAGCTCCTTTTGGCAGCTCACTTTTGTAGTAGGCCCTTTCAAAGCTATTTTTTGGCACATTCACATTTCCTCTTGACCGGCTTTTTTCGGGTTCACTTTGTAGGTGCTTTTGACTGCATTGACAATTGGTTTTGACAGGTCTGTTAACTTTGTGGGTGGCACAGTGGATCAGTGGCTAACACTGCTGCCTCACAGTGCCAAGGGCCTGGGTTCGATTCCAGCCTCGGGCAATTGTCTGTGTGGTGTTTACACATTCTTCCACAAGCCTAAGATGTGCTGATTAGGTGAATTGGCTTTGTTAAATTGCCCATAGTGTTCAGGGATGTGTGGGTTAGGTGCTCTAGTCAGGGATAACTGCAGGGGAATGGGTCTGTGAGGGTTTTTTTTTTGGAGGGCTTGTTGGGCCAAATGGCCTGTTTCCACACTGTAGGGATTCTATGAACTGTTCCGATGAGCTTGGTGGCAATAAGTTTTGCATTTTTCCTAATATTTAGGATTACTTTTAATCATTAGAGAGCACTGTTCTTCCCCAAATTACACATGTCCTACCCCAAATGGTATCTTACCTTTATCACAGGGGCCTTATCTCTCTCAAACGTATCCTGAGACCAGATCCAGAGGAATCCCCCAAGCAAAGCGACAAATTTCAGACTAGCATACCAGGTCCAGTCTGCATTCTTTGAGTTCCCCATTCCAAGGTCCCCAAATCCCACTTCGGTGGAGGCAGTTGATGACCTAAATGGTCAGCTGACCCTAAGAAATGCATCCCACCCTTGTAGGGGCAGGACAAATGATTTTTGGGCCTTTCCCCTACGGAGAGACTGCCCACTGTGGGAAAAATTGGGCCTTTAATTTTGTTGCTCTCTCTACTGACATTGCCTAACCTGCCAAGTATTTCCAGCATTTTCTGTTTTCATCTGAGATTAGTGATTCATGTGGTCAATTTCAGTTTACTGTCCAATACTACACCCTCAGTAGATTAGAGAATAACTTGGTGGTTTAGTTTTCCAATATCAACTTTCACTCTGGCTCTTGCAGAATGGTACATTATGCAGCAGATATCTGAACTGCCAGAATTATGATTACAAGTATGAATGCATGTGACAGATCTAGCAAAACCCTTGGATTAACTCCAGCAGAACCATATGGAAATAGGCCAGGATTCAGGCTAATAAAACTTTGTTTCTATCATTTCTTTCATCTTAACCCATTATAAAGTGCAGAGCACCAAGACGAAAGCTGCTGTATATCACAAAATATATACACAAATTCAAAACTTCAAAAGGCTCCGGACCATTGGTTTAACCTTATATTATCACTCAATTGTGGAATGGATAATAACACTGATGCTGAAAGCACAACTACAAACGTAATATTTAATCTCTCCAAGTTCACATGTCCTTGAACTTGAGTTTCCAACTCCACATAAATGTATTCTGAACATCTCATTACTCCTCAATTTCCCTGCTCAGTTTATTTTCCTATCTTCCAATACTTTCACAGTCAATAAGTATTCAATTAAAATGTTCCAAAGCACACTATTCCCTACAATTTACCCTGGTTATTCTTCTACCAGTGTCCAAAACTGTTAATTTTTGAAATTGACAACCTTTTTAAAATTCATTTATAAAGTACCCCTTGTCCGTAGTTACCTTTGAATGGCTTGCTAGGCCATTTCAGTGGGAGTTTAAGAGGTAACCACATTGCTGTGGATTTGGAAGTGTACATAGCACAGACTGGGCATTGGTGATTTGACTAGCTGAGTTTTGACTGACAATGGTTGCATAGTCATCACTCAACCTTTAAGTTTAGATTTGTATTGAATTTGAATTTCACCACGGTAGGATTCACACCTAAGTGACCCAGAACACCACTGAGCCTTTCGGTTACCAGACCAGTGACAATACGACTGTGCCACCACCTCCTCCATTATCCAGAACTCCAAGACTAAAGAAAACCTTGGAGTGCTATGGCCATCTGAATGCTGTTCTGGAATGCATGATGAAGAGCACAAGTTGGATGGGGGAATTTGGAGTCAGAGTTTTCTTGATGAAAGAAGCCAAATCTTGACTTTAGTGGCCCCCAACGACGGTACCAATGAAAGACTTGCTGCGTAGGCAAATGAGGCTTCTGTGCTGCACATCCACAATCGCTGGTACCTCATTTCTAAACAGCGATGAGCTGTTCACTCTAACACATTTCTCACCTTCCCCTAAGTCAGTGTCTTGGAAATTATTCAATGCAGTGATTGTACAATCTCTGACGATGCCAGGTTTCTGATCATTGTGACTTTAGCAATCATTTCTGAAGTGACTATTACAGAGGTCTGTGCAAATTGATTATGCCATGCCAAAATATAAAATCCTCATTTGGTGAAGGGACAAATAAATAAGGTGGACAGCTAATCCCTTTCTTTTTATTAATTTGCCATTTTCTACTTATTTTATGAAATTGCTAAGCAATGGCCCAGATCATCCAAATCAGATTTGGATATCCTAATTCTGATTCGAATAGATTCCGGCAAATAAAAAAGACACACACACTTGGTTTTAAATGAGTTTGCCATGTGAATTTCTGGGTGGAGACTGCTGATCCAAAGCAATGTAGAAGAATCCGGGAATCCAGATAAACTGGAGCAGAGAAAGTTGGCACGGAAATTATGTCACTTTTCCCAGCAGTAAGTGCAATATTCCGTGAGTTCAAAATCCTATAGGCACTTTCAAGGTGGCTAGGAGAAGGTAAGGTTCGGGATAGGGGTCTGGTGGATAAGGGATGGAGGGGATAGTCTGGCAAGGATGTGAGGGGTTAGAGTCACAGATGAGTTATGAGACAGGTTGGCAGGGGGTCAGTATGGCCACTCAGGGAGGTGTGCATTCCATGTGGTGAAGATTTGTAACAAAACTCAAGAATATAACATCACCAGTTCATACCAAACCTTGAACGACACCATCATTTCTGCCAACTTAAACATTCACTCCCCTCGTCACATACACACGATGGCAGTGGTGTGTACCATCTACAGGACGTGTTGTAGTGAAGTCACCTTACCAGCTCTCAAATATGCAGTCCTTTGCACCTAGCAGGACAGCAGGTGTATAGGAGCAGCACCCCCTCCAGGTAGCCTTTCAAATGCCCATCACCCCAACATTAACACTGGGACTAAATTCTGGAACACCCAAGCAACACTGTTGGAATACCATTGCGTCAAGTTGTAGTGGTTAAATAACTACCGAGAACAGTAAGGGGCTGGATAACAAATGTCAGGTAATGCCACTATTAGAATCATAGAGTCACGGAGATGTACAACATGGAAACAGACCCTTCGGTTCAACCTGTCCATGCCGACCAGATATCCCAACCCAATCTAGTCCCACCTGCCAGCACCCGGCCCATATCCCTCCAAACCCTTCCTATTCATATACTCATCCAGTTGCCTTTTAAATGTTGCAATTGTACCAGCCTCCACCACATCCTCCGGCAGCTCATTCCGGTCTTTCCAAATACATCTACATGTATTTGGAAAGGCCAAGGACTGATTAGGGATAGTCAACATGGCTTTGTGCGTGGGAAATCATGTCTCACAAACTTGATTGAGTTTTTGGAAGAAGTAACAAAGAAGATTGATGAGGGCAGAGCAGTAGATGTGATCTATATGGACTTCAGTAAGGCGTTCGACAAGGTTCCCCATGGGAAACTGATTAGCAAGGTTAGATCTCATGGAATACAGGGAGAACTAGCCATTTGGATACAGAACTGGCTCAAAGGTAGAAGACAGAGGGTGGTGGTGGAGGGTTGTTTTTCAGACTGGAGGCCTGTGACCAGTGGAGTGTCACAAGGATCGGTGCTGGGTCCTCTACTTTTTGTCATTTACATAAATGATTTGGATGCAAGCATAAGAGGTACAGTTAGTAAGTTTGCAGATGACACCAAAATTAGAAGTGAAGTGGACATGTGTATGGAATGAGCTGCCAGAGGATGTTGTGGAGGCTGGTATAATTGCAATATTTAAGAGGCATTGAGATGGGTATATGAATAGGAAGGGTTTGGAGGGATATGGACCGGGTGCTGGCAGGTGGGACTAGATTGGGTTGGGATATCTGGTTGGCATGGATGAGTTGGACAAAAGGGTCTGTTTCCATGCTGTACATCTCTATCACTCTATGAGTCTCTGATACAGAAAATTTGCCACCTGTTTTATCTTCAGTCCCTCTTCATGAATAAGATAAAATAAGGTGTACTGATCTTTTTTATTGGAGAAATTAGCTCCATTTGGAGATCTTTTCTATGGTGGCACAGTGGCACAGTGGTTAGCACTGCTGCCTCACAGTGCTAGAGACCTGGGTTCAGTTCCCACCTCAGGCAACTGTCTGTGTGGAGTTTGCACGTTCTCCCTGTGTCTGCGTGGGTTTCCTCTGGGTGCTCCGCTTTCCTCCCACAGTCCAAAAATGTGCAGGTTTGGTGGATTGGCCATGCTAAATTGCCCGTAGTGTTAGGTGCAGGGGAATGGGTCTGGGTGGGTTGCTCTTCGGAGGGTTGCTGTGGACTTGTTGGGCCTGTTGCCACACCATAAGTCACCTAATCTAATGAAACATAAACAGTCAACTGGTTTTCCTCTTTAAAAGAGATTAGCTCCCTGTTACTTCATTCCTCTTTTCGTTTGCTGCGTCCCCAGGAAATAAATGAGTTACAGGGGAGGAGGGGGGCGGGTCGCTATTGATGGAGGTTGGAGGTGGCTGGGACAATGCTACGGGGAGGTTATGATTTGGAGATGCCGGTGTTGGACTGGGGTGCACAAAGTTAAAAATCACACAACTCCAAGTTATAGTCCAACTGGTTTAATTGGAAGTACACTAGCTTTCGCAGTGTCGCTCCTTCATCAGGTGGTAGTGGAGGGCTCAATCCTAACACACAGAATTTATAGCAAAAACTTACAGTCTGATGTAACTGAAATTATACATTGAAAAATTGATTGTCTGTTAAGCCTTTCATCTGTTAGAATACCATGACAGTTTCACTTCTTTCACGTGTAAATCACAAAACCTTTTTTTAAAAAAGTTGCATTCTCAGGTTAGCTGTTAACAATGGTGATAGCTAGACAATATGTTGAAGGTGTTAGCCCCCTGTGTTCTCTGTCTATGCCATGATGCTTAGATTGATTCTAATCTAAAAAGTGAGATAACGGAGTCTTACATAAATTCATGCAGTTTTTGAGCAAAGTACAATGTAACCCTACAAGTACAAACTCACCCCACAAAATATGTGTGTGCATGTGGGTCTTTGTCTGTCTGTGTGTGTGTCTGTCTGAGTTGGGGGTTGTGAGTGTGAGAAAGTGTATGTGTGTGTGTAGTGAGTGCAGAGTGTCTTAAGTCACTGAGGGGGGCATGTGTGAGTGTGGGAGTGTGTGTGTCTGTAAGTGTATGTGTAGGTGTCTGTGTGCGCGTCTGTGTATATGTGTGTCTGTGTGTATGTGTGTATAGGAGTGCCTGTGTGTGTGTATAGTGCAATGGTTAAAAATCGCACAACACCAGGTTATAGTCCAACAGGTTTAATTGGAAGCACACTAGTGCAATGGTGGTTACCTGTAATGTGACATGAACCCAAGGTCCCGGTTGAGGCCCTCCCTATGCTATCAGCCTCTGCTCGGCCACTTTTCGCTGCTGCCTGTCCCGAAGTCCACCTTGGAGGATGGTCACCCGAAGGTCCGAGGTCGAATGTCCTGGACCACTGAAGTGTTCCCCAACTGGGAGGGAACCCTCCTGTCTGTTGATTGTTGTGCGGTGCCCATTCATCCGCTGTCGTAGCCTTTGCTCGGTTTCCCCAATGTACCATGCCTCCGGGCATCCTTGCCTGCAACGTATAAGGTAGACAATGTTGGCTGAGTCACATGAGTACCTGCCATGTACAACGGAGAGGATAGTTCACCTTCATTACCTCCACTGCCCAGGGAGGTATTAAGTTATCCTCCAGGCTCCATCCTCAAACACCTTTAACAATCACCTCGAGATCACCTGGAAGCAATCCCTCACAAATACCACCCATCATTGTCACAGAGACTCCACTGTAAGACAGTGAGGTGGATATTACACAAGAACGGTGGCTTGCATCAATATAGCACCCTTAAGATAGTAAAATGTCCCAAGTATTCCTCAGGAGCAGACAAAACCTGACATAGGGTAACAAAGGAGAGGTGCAGACGTGACCTGAAAAGTTGATTGGTTAAAAGGAGCAACATGAAGAAGGAAAAACTGGCAGAGAGGTTTATTGAAGGGATTTCCGAGCTTAAGATCAAGATGGCTGAGAGCACGGCAACCACTGAAACAATGAAAGTCATGGATCTGTGCAGGAGGCTAGGGTTGAGGAGTGCCAACAACTCAGATGGTTGTAGTGTCTGGACGATGTTACAGGGATCTGGCAAAATGAGACATGAAGGCATTTGATCACAAGAAGGAGATTCAAAAACAAAAAAGAACATCAGATGCTGAAGATTTGAAACAAAACAGAAATTGTTCATGAAACTCAGCCGGTCTGGCAGGATCTACAAGAGAAAGCACAGTTAACATTTCGAGTCCAATTACCCTTCTTGACAAATGAGATGCTGGATCAGGAATCAATGTAATGCAATGATCAAAATCACGTAAATATAAGTTCAATATAATTTTATACTAACCCATTTTCAAATCCAGTCTATGGTCAAAGTGATACCACCTTTGGGTCAATGTTTCATTTAGTGGATGAGATGTTGGGTGCTCTGAATTTATCCGAATCATGTAACGTAAAAGCGACTTTGGTCTCATGTTAGAGCACTTTATTTTCAACATCACAAACACATTACCACCTGCTTAACATATCACAACGCCATGACTGTGCATTCACACTTTTTATGACTGTAAGTGAATGTGATGCTGCTCCTGCTGAGCGGAAACTAGCACCCAAGGAGGGTGCCAAGAAAGCTGTGCATAAAGCCATAGAAAAGGGGTGATAATAAGGTCATGGGTACATAATTGTCCAATCAACATCTTTTTGCAAAGAAGCAGATTTGAGCATGCAGCTACACCTCCATTTGGGTTAGGGTCATTGGGAAATCCTTCAGTGAACAATATTTTCACATGCATTGATAGCAAGGGTTCCCCACGGAGAGCAGTAAAATAAAGGGACCTTAGCTTCACCCTCCCGTTCAAGAGAGAACAGATGGTGATGGCACAACCTGAGGGTTACTATGCCTCAGGCAAGCAGTGAGATTGAAAAGGCAGGGCCTTCTCTGTAACCTCAGCCAGTGTGGGAATTGAACCCTCGCCTCTGGTATCAGCCATCCAGCTAACTACCCTAACCAGGAGAAAGTGAGGACTGCAGATGCTGGAGATCAGAGTTGAAAATGTGTTGCTGGAAAAGCGCAGCAGGTCAGACAGCATCCAAGGAGCAGGAGAATCGACGTTTCGGGCGTGAGCCCTTCTTCAGGAAATGCTGAAGAAGGGCTCATGCCCGAAACGTCGATTCTCCTTGGATGCTGCCTGACCTGCTGCGCTTTTCCAGCAACACATTTTCAACTACCCTAACTAGTCTGATGCAGACCACGTGCCTGTCAACTCCCAAAAGACACAGATCACTGCTACTGCCCAGTGGAGCTGGACACATGTGCCATGCTGACAAAGGCGTAGGACTGGGATTAAATACGGAAACTCGACATAAAACTCACCACTTACTGGGGGCAGAAAAAAACACTCTGGCATCTTATTGTTTCCCTGCTATCCTCATGTCCCATTTTTTGGCTCTGAGCTGGAATGCTGTGGGAGAACCCAGGGGAAGTTGGGGAAAGTGCTAGATAGCAAAACGGCAGCAGAAAATATTGTCACTGTGAGAGGAATGGTTCCTCTTACCTGGTCACTGTGCAAGATTGCTAGCACAGGTGTAAAGGTTTGTACCACCCTGTCAGACACTGAAACTTTATGTAAGGATGTAGTGGTCATGTCAGTGGACTGCTAATCCAGAACGTCCATGAACAACATGCAGGTCATGGGCTTCCTCCTTCGTCACTCTCTCATCACCCGTCGCCTGGAGAAAGAACGCCTTATCTTCCATCTCGGGACCCTCCAACCCCATGGCATCAATGCAGACTTTACCAGTTTCCTCATTTCCTCTCCCCCACCTTACCCCAGTTCCAACCTTCCAGCCCAGCACCGTCCCACCTGCCAATCTTCCTTCCCACATATCTGCTTCACTCTCCCCTCCAACCTATCACCTTTACCCCCACCTCCATTCACCTATTGCACTCTGAGCTACCTTCTCCCTAGCCCCACACCCCTCCCATTTATCTCTCCACCCCCGAGGCTCCCAGCTTCATTCCTGATGAAGGGCTCTGGCCCGAAATGTCGATTTTCCTGCTCCTCGGACGCTGCCTGACCTGCTGTGCTTTTCCAGCACCACATTCTCGACTCTGATCGCCAGCATCTGCAGACCTCACTTTCTCCCAATCCAGAACCCCCAGCTAATGTTGAGGGTGCTTTGGGTGCAATGGTAGTAATCCTACCTTTGATCCAGGAGCCCAAACTTCATATCTCGTGTAGTTCAGAGCTGTGTAATAAAATTGCTGAACAGGCTGATTAGGAAACTGTCTGGAAGATGGAGCAGACACTGGGGCCTGACATGCCAAAACAATGGACTGAAAAGGCTGTCTGCTCATTCACAAACATAGAGCAAAAGAAAGAGAGTGAAATTCACATTCATCTTCAAACCAGCTATTGATATTAAAATATTGCAAGGAGTGTTTAAGTCTGCAACATATCAGAGAACAGAAGTAAGGCTTTGGCTTACTGCAGACTGTTACTATTTCTGCTCTTGTTCAATGCATCTTCTAAATCAATCATGTTTCAATGCCAACTAGGTTTTTTTTTTAAAAAATCCTTTCACCTCCTGCACGTTGATCAGAGAGAAACCTACTTCAAGATAGCAGTTAGTCTGGGGGTGGGGGGAGGGGGTGTAGTGAGTAGGAGGTGGAAGGGGTGGGGTTGGTGGAGAGGAGGGTGGAGTGTAGCATATGCTTCTCGTGACACTGTCAAATGCGAACGGCCAAAGACGTCAGGAATGTTCTCTTTGAGATGCCAGCAACCTAAAACTGGAACTAGGGGGCACAGCCTCAAAATAAGGGGGAGCAGATTTAGGACTGAGCTGAGGAAGGACTTCTTCATCCAAAATGTGTGGAACTCCCTGCCCAGTGTAGCAGTTGAAGCTGCCTCGTTGAGTGTTTTTAAGGCAAGGATGAACAGAATTTTGAACAGTAAAGGAATTAAGGGGTATGGTGCATAGGCAAGTAAGTAAAGCTGAGTCCACAAAAAAGATCAGCCATAATCGTACTAAATAGTGGATCAGGCTCAAGGGGCCAGATGGCCTACTCCTGCCCCTATTCTTATGTTCTTATGAAACGTGCTGACATTGAATGCACACTTGAGGAGTTTTTATCGCCCTGCCTTGGAACCAAGCTTTTGGAAATGAAAATTGTGCCAGACTAAAGAAAGCCAGCTGACAGCCTGTTGCTCATCTTACTCGACATGAGTAACAACATTACTGAGTAACATCATTGCCTGCTGAGGGATAGGCTCTCTGTCGATGTTCTTTTCTCTTGGAAGCCAAAGGGACTGGTCTGATAGTTGCAATGAGCATCCATTTTCTAGCTTTCAGTTGTCGAGTTTTTAACTGAGGTTCAGCTGCTAGTACCCTGCTTCAAGAGACGTGCTTCAAGAGTTTTGACACGACAATCAAGACAGACATTCCAGTGCATTACTGAGGGAGTGTTGCATTGTCCAAGATGCTGTTTTACAGACAAGATTTTCAATTGGTCACCACTGGTGGATGTAACAGATCCCGTGGCACTAGTTTGAAGTACAGCAGATGTCCCAGCTAACATTTATCCCTCAAACATGATCACAGAGAAAAGAATGATGTTGCCAAAGTTAAAAGGTTTGAGCAATAGGGAGAGGCAGAAAAGAGTGGGGCTATTTTCTCTGCAGTGTTGGAGGCTGAAGGGTTTATAAAATCATGAGGGGCATGGATACAGTGAATAGCAAAGTCCTTTTTTCCAGGATAGGGGAGTCCAAAACTGGAGAGCATAGGTTTAGGGAGAGAGGGGAAAGACTTAAAAGGGACCTATGGGGCAACGTTTTCACGTGGTATGTGTATGGAATGAGCTGCTAGATGAAGTGGTGGAGGTTAGTACAATTTCAACATTTAAAAGGCAGCTGGTTGGGTACATGAGTAGTAAGGCGTTTGACAAGGTTCCCCATCGGAGACTGGTTAGCAAAGTTAGATCTCATGGAATACAGGAAGAACTAGCCATTTGGATACAAAACTGGCTCAAAGGGAGAAGACAGAGGGTGGTGGTGGCGGATTGTTTTTCAGACTGGAGACCTGTGACCAGTGGAGTGTCACAAGGATCGGTGCTGGGTCCTCTGCTTTTTGTCATTTATGTAAATGATTTGGATGTGAGCATAAGAGGTACAGTTAGTAAGTTTGCAGATGACATAAAAATTGGAGGTGTAGTGGACAGCGAAGAAGGTTACCTCAGATTACAATAGGATCTTGATCAGATTGGCCAATAGGTCAAGAAGTGGCAGATGGAGTTTAATTCAGATGAATGTGAGGTGCTGCATTTTGGGAAAGCAAGTCTTAGCAGGACTTTCACACTTAATGGTAAGGTCCTAGGGAGTGTTGCTGAACAAAGACACTTTGGAGAGCAGGTTCATAGCTCCTTGAAAGTGGAGTCACAGGTAGATAGGATAGTGAAGAAGGCGTTTGGAATGCTTTCCTTTATTGGTCAGAGTATTGAGTACAGGAGTTGGGAGGTTATGTTTTGACTGTACAGGACATTGGTTAGGCCACTGTTGGAATATTGCATGCAATTCTAGTCTCCTTCCTATCAGAAAGATGTTGTGAAACTTGAAAGGGTTCAGAAAAGGTTTACAAGGATGTTGCCAGGGTTGGAGGATTTGAGCTATAGGGAGAGGTTGAACAGGCTGGGGCTGTTTTCCCTGGAGCGTCGGAGGCTGAGGGGTGACCTTATAGAGGTTTACAAAATTATGAGGAGCATGGATAGGATAAATAGACAAAGTCTCTTCCCTGGGCTGGGGAGTCCAGAACTAGAGGGCATAAGTTTAGGATGAAAGGGGAAAGATACCAAATGGGGCAACCTTTTCATGCAGAGGGTGGTACGTGTATGGAATGAGCTGCCAGAGGAAGTGGTGGAGGCTGGTACAATTACAACATTTAAAAGGCAATAGGAAGGGTTTGGAGGGATATGGGCCGGGTGCTGGCAGGTGGGACTAGATTGGGTTGGGATATCTGGTAGGCATGGATGGGTTGGACCAAAGGGTCTGTTTCCATGCTTTACATTTCTATGACTCTATGAGTAGGAAGGGTTTGGAGGGATATAGGCCTAATGCTGGGAAATGGATCTAGATTAATTTAGGATATCTGGTCAACATGGACAAGTTGGCCTGAGGGGTCTGTTCCTGTGCTGTACATCTCTATGACTCAGTGGTCATTACCACATTGCTGCTTGTGGGAATCCACTGTGCACCATTTTGCTGCCATATTTCATGCATTCCAATCGGGTGACTACACTTTGAAAGAACTTCATTGGCTGTAAAGGGCTTTGAGACATCTGTTGGTTGTAAAAAAAGCACTTTATAAATGCAAGAATTTTTTTAAAAGTTATCTAATGTGAGCTAAATATGGTCAAGGCAAGCATTGGAATTTAAACTGAGAAAATAACTATGTTAGAACATTTGGCATCAGCGAGAGAATTATGGATATGTGCCTCAAGGCTAGTTATGGTTACAATGGCATTTCTACTTTAAAGTCAGGAATTAAATTCAATGAGAAAACAGGCTGGAGAGAAGATTGAAAGAAACCTGAAAAGATCCAGTCAGGCTGTGTGAGGTAAAGACAATGATTAAGGAAATCAGAAATAGGAATGGAACTGTCCTTCATCACAATGTAAAGAATAAGAAAGATTTGACCATGAAATGAGTAAAAAGGAGCGAAATTAGGCCTATTGGCCCATTAAGTCAGCTCTGCATTCAATCATGGCCAATTTGCATTTACATAGCACCTTTTGTGACCTCAGGAATGAAGAAGTTTTGAAGTCTAACCACTGTTGTAATAGAATCAGGTAGGTGATCTGCAGGAAGCAAGCTCCTACAAACAGCAATAGCCAGTCAATCTGTCTCTAAATGAATGTTGATTCAGGGATAAATGTTGACTAGGATGTCAGGGCAGTGTCTATTGCTCTTCATTGAGACCTTATATGCCCACCTGGGAGGACAGCCAATGAATCAGTTTAACATTGTGACTCTGAGGAAAGATTCCACATACTTTAATTTCACAGGGGAGAATCTAACACTATGACACAACTAGCACTAAAATAGCCTAAGTCAGGAAGGATCAGTGGAATAGATCAGGACATAACCTAAATTTTTTTAAATTAAGTAAGACTCAATATAGTTAAGAGGAGATCAGGTCATAAGTGGAAGACTGAGACTTTTCTTGTGAAAGGATTAAAGAGAGATAATAGAAGCCAAACTTTGATTTCTCGGTAGAAGTGGGAATTGGTTCACAAAATGCTGAACATAGATTTTCATTTGCAGGAAGAACAGTTTTCCTCTGCCTCCCAATGAGTGCCCTTTCATGGGCAGGAAGGCCTGCAGTGCAAAACAGATATGTACCACTTCTGATAACAGGGTACACACTGTGAAGACTGCAGGAAGCCTTTCATGCACCACCTTCATGTGCTGATATATGTTTTAAAACTCTTTAAAAAAAACATCTCTTTGGAGAGTCCATCACCATCAGGGGAAGCCTGCTGAGGAAGTTGAGCATTCTGCCAAGTGTAAAATATTTTAGCACGTTCCAATGCCACTATTGAATGCTTTTTGTTATGTTGTTTCATTTTTATAATGCTGTGATTCACCGTAGGCTCTGCCAATAGAAGTAAGTTGACCATTACAATAATGAAAATTGTGTAAGTGTTAACATGCATTACTGCACTTTCTCCAATGGAGCAAGTACCATAATGCATTAAAAACATATTGATAATGGTGTTGAGAAATTCTCCGTCATATTTTGTGCAATTAATAAAATGTACAGAGTGCTCTGAATTTCACAATTTGCTATGCTGTTAAAGTTAAAAATAACCACATATAGTCTTACCTTTAAATTTAAAAAGTTACTGTTTCACCAATCCTTGCGATTGATTGGTTGGCATTGATATCTGTCAAAGGAAAGAACATAGCAAGTGAAATTTTGAAGAGATCAGGTCTATGGTAATTATTGCAAAAGTATTTTCAAAGGAAATAATCTATGGTGCTATTGCTATATCGTAACCTATGTCCAAAATCTGTGCTTCATGGCAAAATTTAAAGCTAATGAGATCTAGTTAAGGGAGAGCATCTAGAATGAGTGGAGATACAGGAATTATGTTCGGTGTGGACTGGATGGACCAAAGAGCCTGTTTCCATTCTGTATGACTTTATGACTCTGACTCACTTTGTTTGAAAATTCATTTAACAGAACTGTGTCATCACAAATATATGAGCATGTATCATTTGTTTGTTCACTATAACTGAGATATATATACAAACACATATATTTTATATGTGATAAAGTCAAAAGCTGTCTTGTATTTCTTAATCAAGTGTTACAATGGCTGAAGATAGACTCATAAATATTTATAAGACAATGTAGTGGTGAAATTGGATGTAGGTTTGCTTGCTGAGCTGGAAGGTTTGTTTTCAGATGTTTCGTCACCATACTAGCTAACATCTTCAGTGAGCCTCCGGACGAATGACATCCACAGCAAGGACAGTATCGTCAAGCTGGTGGACCTATGCCTGACCACCCACTTCACCTTCAACAACAAAACCTACAGACAAACCAACTGAACACCCATGGGATATCCGATAGCAGGGTTCTTAGAAGAGGCAGTAATGCAGAGACTCGAACAAACAGTTCTGCCAGCCAACCATCTAACCCAAACTTTGGGTCCGCTACATGGATGACACCTTTGTAATCACTAAACCAAACAAATTAGAGGAAACCTTCAAGACCATCAATAATACCCATTAAAAAAAGGCTTCATTCAGAGGCTCACTGATGTTACCGAGTATAGTGACAAAACGTCTGAAAATGAACCTTCCAGTTCAGCAAGCAAACTTACATCCAGAACCTCAACCTGAGCTACAAATCTTCTCAAAAGTGGTCAAATTCTACGGGAAACCTCTTTGGTACTTATTAAAATCTGTCCTGAACAGTGTTGATTCATTCAGGTTCGGTACATTTCAGAAGCACTTGTACCATTCATTTCTTTCACTGTTCTATTGCGCAGCCAAGACTTGGCAAAAGGCTTTCTTACATCTGGCTTGACCCTTGAGACTTAGATTTTCTGGTGTAGATATTAACGGTATCTCTACCCATCTGACAATCTACCTTTAACAGCCTGCCTTGCCAACACCCCCTTTATCTTACAACGTACCCTTTTACAGGAATGACAAAATGGCTGGCTGTGCAGCTGGATATTAGAGTCTCAGAACATGGGACATGTCTTTTGTAAATATTGGGAATAGTTTGCTATCCCAGATTATCCTGCACCATGAGGAACCTGTTAGATTTCAGATATGCTTCATATATCTAAAAGAGCCATCATCAGAATCTCTGCCTGAAATGTGAACCTCTGTTTTAATGGGAAATAAAAGTGGTAGCAGAGTGGCAATCCGATGTAATTGCCTGTCCTCAGAAAATCCACCTCAATGTATATCATTCAGTAAACAGTTCAGGTTTCCAAGGCTTGATCCATGCCCAACTCTAAGCACACACAACACATCCCATTGAAACTGAGGGCCCCGTACACATCCTACTCTTGGCTTCTGTGACACTATTTGCACCGCTGTCTCCCAAATTTTGTCCAACCAGAGATGGCAACTCCATCAAAGTACACAATAATTCTGGCTCCTTTACACAGGGAGCTCTGGGCCCAATACACATGAAATTATGGATCTAGTACACAGGGAGTTATCGAGTTATGGACACAATATGCGAGGAGTTATGGACCTCATACACAGGGAGTGATGGACCCAGTACACAGGGAGTTATGGACCCAGTACACAGGGAGTTATGGACTCAGTACACAGGGAGCTCTGGGCTCAGTACATGGGGAGTTATGGACCCAGTACACAGGGAGTTATGGACCCAGTACAGGGAGTTATGGACCTCATATACAGGGAGTTATGCACTCAGTACACAGGGAGTTATGGACCCAGTAATCAGGGAATTATGGGCCCAGTATACAGGGAGTTATGGACTCAGTACACAGGGAGTTATGGGCCCAGTAAGCAGGGAGTTATGGACCCGGTACACAGGGAGTTATGGACCAATACACGGGGAGCCATGGGCCTAGTACAGAACCTCTTGATCTCCTCTCCACTCCACAGAATCGACATTTTGAAATGAGTTGGGAGGTCAGGTGATTGGGGGAGGAGAGATTTTAGGTGTAAAGGCAACATAACAAATTGATGGGGAGGGGAGCAGGAAACCTTCAGGGTTTGGGTAAGGGTTAGGATTAGTGCTAGAACTGAAGTCATACTTGTGGAAGTTATTTTGCAGATTTAAGCGAAAAGATCATGAGAGACAGAATCCATCCAACCCTGAGCACAACCTCCAGCAGGTGTGTACCAGGAGTGTTGTTCAGATAAGAACGACACTCAGAAAAATTCTCAATCTCCTTTGCTTGCTTGGTTGAGCCTTTCATGGCTAACTAGGCTAACTGGTTCCATTTGTGTTCAGGCAACACTGAGCAGGATTTCTCACACCAGATGGAGACTGGTCACGCTCAGCTGGTTTTGGATAACGTTGTAGCTCTGGCAGAGCACTCTGATTGGTCAGACATATCTACTGGAGCTCTCAATAGCCCACAAACAGTGACAGCTTCCTTCCGCCCCATGTCACTCCTCCATCTGTGCAACACCTTGCCATCGCCATGACTCAATTCAGATGCCATTTGTCTCATTGTTCAGCCTGCCATTTATTTCAGCTCAAGAGATTGCTAAATAGACCATAGCATCAGATACTACTGCTCTTCTGCTGGACTGCCTCCATCTGTCCTTTCAAGTAGCGTCGACTATGGTCTATCGAAATACTGACATATATTTACGCTCTTCCTGTTTATCAAATAAAAAGTAAATGCTGAGGCTGCTGGAGATCTACGATTTCAGGAATGGCTCCAGGGATGTGAAACGTCACTGATGAGGATAGATTGTTCTCCGTATCGAGAAGAAGCCAGAGAGGAGATTTGATACGGGGGTTCCAAAATCATGTGCAGGCTGGATAGAGTAGATCAGGAGAAGCTGCTTCTGCTTGTAAAAGGAACAAGAATGAGAAGAGCAAAGATTTAAAGTGATCTGCAAAAAGAGCAAGCGTGATATGAGATTTAAAAAAATCATTCACCGAGCAAGTAGTTAAAGGTCTGAAATGCAATGCCTGGAAGTGTGATGGAGTCAGGTTCAACTGAGGCATTCAAGAGGGGCATTAGATGATTACTCAGATCGAAATAATGTGCACGGAGTATGGGGAGAAAGAAGATTAGAGTCGGATGGTCATGCGGACAGGGGGCAGTCAAGTCATCATGGGAATGGGGGGGTAGGGGAATGGTCATGGGAACGGGGGTAGGGGATGGTAATGGGGATGGGGGGGACAGTCGGATGGTCATGGGGACAGGAGGGTAGGGGGATGGTCATGGGGTCGGGGGGACAGGGAGATAGTCATGATGATGGGGCAGTAGGGGATGGTCATGGTGATGGGGGGGTAGGGGGTTGGACATGGGGACGGGGGTAGGGGGATGGTAATGGGAATGGGGGGTAGGGAGATGGTAATGGGAATGGGGTAGGGGAATGGTCATGGGGACGGGGTGTAGGGGCATGATTATGGGGACAGGGGGTAGGGGTTGGTAATGGGGACAGGGCTGTAGGGGGGTGGTCATGGGGACTGGGGGGTTGGGGGATGGTAATGGGGACGGGGGGTAGGGAGATGGTAATGGGGATGGGGGGCAGTTGGATGTTCAGGGACGGGGTGGTAGGGGGATGGTAATGGGGACGGGGGGTAGGGGGATGGTAATGGGGATGGGGGTAGGGAGATGGTAATGGGAATGGAGTGTAGGGGCATGATTATGGGGACAGGTGGTAGGGGATGGTAATGGGGATGGGGGGTAGGGGAATGGTCATGGGGACGGGGTGTAGGGGGATGGTCATTGGGATGGGGGTGTAGGGGGATGGTCATGGGGATGGGGGTGTAGGGGGATGGTCATGGGGTCGGGGGAGTAGGGGGATGGTAATGGGGACAGGGGTAGTCGGATGGTCATGGGGACGGGGGATAGGGGAATGGTCATGGGGACGGGACGTAGAGGGATGGTCATGCTCATGCTCAAAACATGGACTCTCTTGCTCCTCAGATGCTGCCTGACCTGCTGTGCCTCCACATCCTTCCTATAGTATGGCGACCAAAACTGCACACAATACTCCAGATGCAGCCGCACCAGAGTCTTATACAACTGCAACATGACCTCAGGACTCCGGAACTCAATTCCTTTACCAAGAAAAGCCAGTATGCCATATGCCTTCTTCACCACACGATTTACCTGGGTAGGGGAATGGTCATGGGGACGGGGGATAGGGGGATTGTCATGGGGACGGGGGGGTAGGGGAATGGTCATGGGGTTGGTGGGTAGGGGAATGGTCATGGGGATGGTGGGTAGGGGAATGGTCATGGGGATGGGGGGGTAGGGGAATGGTCATGGGGATGGGGGGTAGGGGAATGGTCATTGGGACGGGGGGGTAGGCCGATGGTCATGGGGATGGGGGTAGAGGGATGGTCATGGAGATGGGGGGTAGTCGGGTGGTCATGGGGATGGGTGTAGGGGGATGGTCATGGGGATGGGGTAGGGGAATGGTCATTGGGATGGGGGGTAGGGGGTTGGTCATGGGGATGGGGTGTAGGGGGATGGTCATGGGGATGTGGGGACAGTCGGATGGTTATGGGGACGAGTGGGTGGGGGATCGTCATGTGGCCTCCCAATCGTTCCTGTTCTCTAGCACAGAGGTCTGAGACGACAGCATGTGGAAGAGGCTGGACCAGCCGCTATCTCTGGATAAGCTGACCAAGGCCCTTGAGTCCTTTGAAAAGAATAAAACTCCCAGAGCTCTGGATTACCAGCCGAGTTCTACTCTGCTCGATGGGACCTGATTGGCTGGGACCTGCTGGAGGTGTGCGACAGTTTGCTTCTGGTGGGTACCGTGAGCGAATCCATGAGGTATCATCACCCTCATCCCCAAGCAGAAAGGGGAGAGGGAAGAAATTAGAAATTGGCGATCAATCTCACTGTTAATTGTACACTACAAAATCCTGTCAAAGGTCATTGCCAAACAGGTCAGGTCTGCCATGGGATTGGTCATTCCTGTGCTGTACCCGGCAGGATGATCACTGAGAGTTTTGCGTTCCTCAGAGATATGATTCCCTACTTGAAGGACAGAGTGGGTGGACACCTACCTCATTAGCCTGGGCCAGGAGAAAGCTGTTCTCTCTAAAATGGGCGTTTGGTGGGGGGAGATGGAATTTGCAATTGAATCCAACTGCTCTACACCAAAATCAATGGGTGGGAATCAGACAGACGCCCGATCAGATCCGGAGTCAGCCAGGGCTGCCCACTCTCTTCTGCCTTGTCTGTGTGTTGCCAAGTCCATCCGGAAGGATGCAAGTCGGAGTGCAATGAGGGGGCCTACAGGTTAAGGCCTCCCTGTACATGGATGACATCGCCTTTTTCTGCATGGATGCCCTGTCATTGCACCGGTTTAATGGGCCTCAGGTGCCAAGGTAAATCAAGGCAACAACAAGGTCATGCTCTTTGGACACTGGAGTCAAAAGGTGTGGTGCTGGAAAAGCACAGCAGGTCAGGCAGCATCTGAGGAGCAAGAGAGTCCATGTTTTGAGCACAAGCTCTTCATCAGGAATCCTCGGATGCTACCTGACCTGCTGTGCTTTTTCAGCACCACATTTTTTGACTCTGATCTCCAGCTTCTGCAGTCCTCACTTTCTCCTCTTTGGAAACTGGGCCAATCAATCCTAATCCCCATCAGGACAGACCACCTGAAGGTGCTGGGTATTCGGTTCAGGGGGGCTGGGGCATGCATCAAGTCTTGGAAGGAGCGTGTCACTAAAGTGAGACAGAAACTGGGCAGATGGCAGCACCAGTCGCTCTCCATGATGGGTAAAAACCTGGTCATCAGATGTGAGTTGTACGTGGCGCAGGTCTGGCCTATTCCCTGAACCTGTGCTGTCGCAGTCACCTGGGCCATCGTCCACTTCATGTGGTGACCGTGTCTGAAGGGACATTATGTACAAAGACCTGGACAAAGGGGGGAAAACACACCCAATGCCACCCTCACCCTGCTGGCCTTTATATGTGGCTGCATCAAGCTGTGTGTGGATCCCCAGTAAACAAACACCAAGTGTGACTACATATTAATGTTCTCCCTGCCCCCGGTGTTGCCAAGGATGGGCCTGGCCTCGCTACCGCAGAACGCTCCAAGTAATTGGACCAATCCACATCACCTGTCCTTCGTGGAGAAATTTGAGAAGGAAAACACCTTTGACCACAAGTCCATCAGAAATTGATCAGCACGTAGCATCCTCGAGACCCTTCGGGAAAAAGAGAGGGCGGATCCTGTTGAGCGGTTTCCTCAGCAGACTGTCAAAGTCATTTGGCAGAATGCCTCATCGCCAGAACTTTCAAACAAGCACCAGGCCATGGCTTGGCTGATAGTGAGAAGGCTCTGCCTGTGAGATTCTTTATGCACGCTCGGACTCTCTGAGCCAACGCACGCTGCCCTCGATGCAGCTGTGAAGAGGACGAGACAGTCACCCACCTCCTTCTGGAATGTGCAAAGGGAGTCTGGAGGGAAATGCAGTGGTGTTTGCCGAGGTTCGTCCCAAGCAGCTCCATGACGTGGGACGCTGTGCTGTACAGTCTATTCCCCAGGTTGCACACTGGGACAAACATCAACTGTCCCAGGAGGACCATCACCTCAGTGAAAGACACTCTTTGGTTCACTCGAAACCTGTTGGTCTTCCAGCTGAAGGAGTTGCCCCTGACTGGATATTGCAGACTGGCACATTCCAAGGCTCAGGACTACGTGCTGAGGGATGTACTGAAGCTTGGGGCAGCTGCTGCCAAGGCCCACTGGGAAAAGACCACCACATAAGGTCCTTCTGCCGAAGAATAATGGGGGTCCATTAGTAATTGGGCCCTGCAAACCCCTCAGCTAAATGCCAAGGGGTTGATTGTAAATATAGAGAATGGTGAACGTCAAGGCTTAATTTGTTCTCTGTAAGTAAACAGAGGATATATCTGAATGGCTTCATTTGTACCAAAAGATTTATTTCTACAAACAAAGTATATTTTTGCAATAAAAAGAAAGTTAAACTGTTTCACATTTCCAGGGTAAGAGTGCAGGTATATCCCACGTCCCCAGCCTCTGTCTCCATCCCAAGCTCAGGATCAGAGATTTCCATACAGGATCCTGGGAGACACCAATTTATCTACCCACCTCCATAACCAGCGCTCCTCAAACATTCCAGAAGATTCCCCCAGCCTCTGGAACTATTTGGACTCCATTAGCCATGCGGCTGGTGCAGCTGCCACCCCATGCTGATTGATGACGTCGCTTCCACCCCCATCTTGGCCACTCCCACAACCACTTCCGCCCCTCACAATTCCTCATACATCACACGTGACATCACTTCCGCCCCTCACATCATCGCTGACGTCACACATTCAATGACTTCCGCCACCCCTACTGCCGTGTCTGCCACCACTTCTGCCACCACCAACGTCACTCACCTGCATTCTGCTGACACCCCCCGCCCCCCCCCCCCCCCCCCCACATATCCCACTGTCACCATTCCGGGCCCCCAGAACCCTGAGGGGAGCACCCCCCCGCTCATGACTCCACCCTCATTCCCCATCACACCCACTCCAGTTACTGGCTCCGCCCCCACTCCCAGCTCCACACCCACACCAGATCTCAGCTCCCAGCCCTGCCAGGTTTTCACCATCCCTCCAGACCTTCCCCTCACTGAGGACGAACGATCAGTCCTCAGCAAAGGACTCACCTTCATCCCCCTCCGTCCACGCATCAATGAATATAATAGACACCGTGACGTCGAACAATTCTTCCGCCGCCTCCGCCTCCGAGCTTACTTTCACAATCAGGACTCCCACCTACCTTCCGAGGACCCCTTCGCCCACCTCCAACACACTGCATCCACCTGGACACCCCACGCTGGCCTATTACCCGCCCTCGACCTCTTCATTTCCAACTGCCGCCAGGACATTAACCGCCTCAACCTGTCGACCCCCCTCCCCCACTCCAACCTCTCACCCACACAACGCACAGACCCCTAATCCCTCTGCTCCAATCCCAACTTCATCATCAAGCCAGCAGATAAAGGGGGTGCAGTGGTAGTCTGACGCACTGACCCCTACACTGCTGAAGCCAAACGCCAACTCGAGGATACCTCTTCCTACCGCCCCATCGACCATGACCCCACCCTCCATCACCAAACCATACAGACCATACAGACCATACAGAACCTCTCAGACCATACAGAACCTCATCACCTCAGGAGATCTCCCACCCACAGACCTCCAGACCAAAGGGGTAGCCATGGGCACACGTATGGGCCCCAGCTATGCCTGTCTCTTTGTTGGCTACATAGAACAGTCGATCTTCCGTAATTACACCAGCACCACTCCCCACCTCTTCCTCCGCTACATTGATGACTGCATTGGTGCCACCTCGTGCTCCCGCGAGGAGGTTGAGCAATTCATCAACTTCACCAACACATTCCACCCTGACCTTAAATTTACCTGGACCATCTCTGACACCTCCCTCCCCTTCCTGGACCTCTCCATCTCCATTAATGACGACCAACTTGACACTGACATTTTTTACAAACCCAGCGACTCCCACAGCTACCTGGATTACACCTCTTCCCACCCTACCTCTTGCAAAAATACCATCCTGTATTCCCAATTCCTCCGCCTCTACCGTATCTGCTCCCAGGAGGACCAGTTCCACCACAGAACACACCAGATGGCCTGCTTCTTTAGAGACCACAATTTCCCTTCCCACGTGGTTAAAGATGCCCTCCAACGCATCTCGTCCACATCCCGCACGTCCGCCCTCAGACCCCACCCCTCCAATCGTAACAAGGACAGAACGCCCCTGGTGCTCACCTTCCACCCTACCAACCTTCGCACAAACCAAATCATCCGCCGACATTTCCGCCACCTCCAAAAAGACCCCACCACCAGGGATATATTTCCCTCCCCACCCCTTTCCGCCTTCCGCAAAGACCGTTCCCTCCGTGACTACCTGGTCAGGTCCACACCCCCCTACAACCCACCCTCCCATCCTGGCACCTTCCCCTGCCACCGCAGGAACTGCAAAACCTGCGCCCACACCTCCTCCCTCACCTCCATCCAAGGCCCTAAAGGAGTCTTCCACATCCATCAAAGTTTTTCCTGCACATCCACTAATATCATTTATTGCACCCGTTGCTCCCAATGCGATCTCCTCTATATTGGGGAGACTGGACACCTCCTAGCAGAGCGCTTTAGGGAACATCTCCGGGACACCCACACCAATCAACCACACCCCCCTGTGGGCCAACATTTCAACTCCCCCTCCCACTCTGCCGAGGACATGGAGGTCCTCGGCCTCCTTCATCGCCGCTCCCTCACCACCAGACGCCTGGAGGAAGAACGCCTCATCTTCCGCCTCGGAACACTTCAACCCCAGGGCATCAATGTGGACTTCAACAGTTTCTTCATTTCCCATTCCCCCACCTCCCCCAGTTCCAAACTTCCAGCTCAGCACTGTCCCCATGACTTGTCCTCCCAGCCTATCTTCTTTTCCACCTATCCACTCCACCCTCCTCCCTGACCTATCACCTTCATCCCCTCCCCCACTCACCTATTGTACTTGATGCTACTCTCTCCCCACCCCCACCCTCCTCTAGCTTATCTCCCCACGCTTCAGGCTCTCTGCCTTTATTCCTGATGAAGGGTTTTTGCCCGAAACGTCGATTTTGCTGCTCCTCGGATGCTGCCTGAACTGCTGTGCTCTTCCAGCACCATTGATCCAGAATCTGGTTTCCAGCATCAGCAGTCATTGTTTTACCATTGGGAATGTAAACCTATTCACAATGCCTTTATAGCATGACTTAATTTGGGGGCCTGATGGCACCTTACAATTTAATATTCCAATCTGACCATTTGGAGATTGGGCCTACGTTTTTTCTTAATTATACTCCACCCTTGAGCCCGCCATTTCTCTCCCTCACATGCAATGCCACCGGACAGTGACACACTCCATAAACTGTGCAATGTCCCGACTGGAAAGGGTTCTCTAAACCAGCATTCGATGATTGAATCCTGCAATATGGGCAATATTTCACTGACTCTTTCAAGTGAAAACCAGTGAAACATCATCCCACATCCTTCACTTCAGTCACGCTTTGTCTCACACCATCATCTCTCAAATCACAGGGTGTCATTGAGAAGTGTAATGGAACAATAGCCAGCCCTGAGGACCTGTGGCTGTGAGACAGAGATGAAAGCAGCAAAGATCCCTGGAGAAAACAGATGACAATATAAAGATTTCCTTCTTTTTTAATATCAGCAAGAGAAGAAATGAAAAGGCAAAAAATGTTTGATAGCTTTCCGTTCCCTTTTGAGCTTTGCTTCCAACCTCCAGGGATAAATATCTTCAACTTGATCAGTGAACAGCTGTGTCTAAAAACCGAGATGTTCTAAAATATATTGTTTAAAAGAAAATCTCTAAGTCTTCTCACATGGGCAAATATAAATCAAAAAAATGACAGAGCAGCCAGTCACTGAGGGAATGAAAAAACCTGGGTAGTGTTATGACCAGTCCCTGGATATGGTTCTCCAATATATTGCTGTTCCAGATGGGACCAAAATTGTTAAGGTACTAGGTAAGGAGGATGGACTGGGTCCCTTTTCATATTCAACACCCACCACCACTGTCTCAATTGGTTGTAAAAAGGTTAATCCAAAAATGGACTCCTTTCCCTTGTGGATACCTACATTTTTAAAACAACACATTTAACCAGAGACAAAAATAGAAATTGCCGGAAAATCTCAGCAGGTCTGGCAGCATCTGTGGAGAGAAATCAGAGTTAACGTTTCGGGTCGAGTAACCCTTCCTCAGCACTGTTTTGAGGTAGACTCACTTAACCCAAAACATAACTCTGATATCTCTCCACAAGTGGTGCCAGACCTGAGAGCTTTTCCAGCAATTTCTGTTTTTGTCTCTGGTTTACAGCATCTGCAGTCCTTTTAGTTTTTATTTAGATTTAACCATGCTTTCTTGAGTTAAAAAAACAGTGAGATTATTAGCTGCTAACCACATGAAGAAACAATAATGCCACTCACATACAGAGACGAGGTATTGGAAGTGAGTTAAAAAAAAGCTAGAAGTTTCAAAAAAACTGTTTGTGAAGAGGAGATAGGAGACTGTTGCAGCTGTTACGGTATCAGTAGCAATAACATTGATATTTGAACAGCTGATCTCAAGATCCTCAGTTTAGTTGTAGCTGCAGTGAAATTCATTCATCCTGGTTCCTTTCAACAGGGACTG
Organism: Chiloscyllium plagiosum; assembly: GCF_037043375.1. Lineage (NCBI taxonomy): Eukaryota > Metazoa > Chordata > Chondrichthyes > Orectolobiformes > Hemiscylliidae > Chiloscyllium > Chiloscyllium plagiosum. Next base: position 15,538,200 of record NW_028270158.1, on the reverse strand, counting down.
GCAGGCAGCACGTGGAGTGGGAAAATCCGTTTCCCTTTCTTTGCCCGCAGTGCAGGGATGCTTTATGTCCATTCCAAACTCGGATATTCACAACACACTAGTCAACACACCAGCATACCAACCCATTAAAACAGACAAGGCAGGGATAGCAGTCATTTTTAAACCCTGTTTCTTCCGTATCACTGGAAGAGTAATCTGCAGGGAATGTTTTTTCTGCTGAGAGGGAGATGGGTAGTCAGCCATTGTTACCTCTTCCTTGTTAGTCCTTCTGTTTGCAGTTTTCCTGACCCTGTACAGTTGTAATAGTTAACAATCAACAGGACTCTGCTAGGGACTGAATTTACATCTATCATCATCTTTTGGCTGGATCAATCATCTTTTTAAAACACAGGTTGTAATTAAAAGTTTAATATGTCCAGAAGTACTTTGTAGTTATGATCCATTGTCCTAAGAGAGGGGATAGGTGGGACAAAGGGAATAAAGGACACTAGGAGATGAAAGGATATAACTGTTTGGTGATGTCAGTCTCTGTCCAGTTCTGGTCATCATGTTCTCGGAATGAAATTATTAAGCTCGAGAGGGTTCAGAGAGATATACCAGGATGTTACTGGTATGGAAGGTTTGAACAGTTGGATAGGTTGGGACTTTTTTTCACTCAAGCTTTGAGAGGTGACATTATAGAAGTTTATAAAATCATGAGGGGTATAAATGAAGTTAACAGCAAATGTCTTTTCCCGAGGATGGGGACTTTAAGACTAGGGGGCATACTTTGAAGGTGAGAGGAGAGAGATTTAAAAAGGACATGAGGGGCAATTCTTTTACACAGAGGGTAGTTTATGTGTGGAATGAACTTCCTGAGAAAGTGGTAAATGCGGGCACTGTTACAACATTTAAAATATGCTTAGACAAGTATATGAATAGGAAAGGTTTGGAGGGATATGGGCCAGGAGCAGGCAGGTGGGACTCGTTTAGTTTGGGATTATGTTCAGCGTGGACTGGTTGGACTAAACAGTCTGTTTCTGTGCTGTATGACTCTATGACTAATCTTTCACTGTCTGCCTGCTTTACATGCTAATATATTTCAACTCAGTATAAATGTTGCACCATTCAAATATTTTCATCAATATAAAAGGGTGTTAAAACGATGTCCAGACCATTCAAATATAAATTAGTTGCGAAAGCAGAGCTCCTACCTTGCATTCGTAATTTCAGTAAGATTCTGTGCACACCATATCACCCCTAATTCTTATTCCTTAACCACTGAGCCAGCTTCTATTTATAGAAAGACTATACATACATGGAAGGAGACCAAAACTGCATGTAGTACTCAAGATGTGATCTAATACCCTGTCTTGCTAGAAACATTACATGCTTACTAGTATGTTCAGGTCCTCTCACAATAAAGGATAGCATCCTATCAACCATCTCAATTATGTGCTGAATCTGCACACTAACATTTTGTGACTCATGAGCAGAACATCCAAAACCATCTGTGCCTCAGAATACTATAACCAGGAGCTACAGAGACAGCGGATGCAGTGGTAGCAATCTTTCAATTGATTACTTTGGTTCTGGAAAGGGCCCAGAGGATTGGAAAATGGTGAATGGAATACCTTTATTGAAAAAGAGAAGGACTCAAAATACAACTAAGTATAGGCTATTGAGCTTGATGTCTGTTATTGGAAAAATGCTGAAGTCTGTGACAATAAAGCTAATTCAATTCAATTCAATAAACAAATGTTTAGAAATACTGAATACGATCAAGAAGAGTCACAAAGGAGAAATCATTCCTGAATGATTTATTAAAATTCTTGGTATGTACACATGGTAACATAATATTCTATGTAACAGTAGATTACTTATTCTTGAAATGGATAATAGCAATTACTTAATTGCAGTTGATGGCATTTTCTTTGTGAAAATATTTTCCCTGATTATTTCCAGCTTTGAAAATACTTTCTGCACACCTGGTTGCCCTATTATAGAGATGATATTATTAAACTAGAAAGAGTGCAGAAAGGTTTTACTAGGATGTTGCCAGGACTGGAAGATTTCAGTTGGTAAGGAGAGGCTGGACATCTTCCCTGGAATGTAGGAGATTGAGGGCTGACCTTACGGAGATTTATAAAATCATGAAGGATGTAGATAAAGTAGGTGAGAGTGTGGTGCTGGAAAAGCACAGCAGGTCAGACAGCATCCGAGGAGCAGGGGAATCGACGTTTCGGGTAAAAGCCCTTCATCAGGATTGAGGCTTGTGGGCCAAGGGGGGTGTCTGAGATAAATGGGAGGAGGGGTGGGGCTGGGGGGAAGGTAGCTGAAAGTGCGATAGGTAGACGGAGGTGAGAGTAATGGTGATAGGTCGGAGAGGAAGGTGGTCCGGATGGATGGGAAAGAAGATGGACAGGTAGGTCAGGTCATGAGGACGGTCCCAGTTGAAAGGTTGGAACTGGGAATAAGGTGGAGGGAGGGGAAATGAGGAAACTGGTGAAATCCACATCGATGCTATTGGGTTGGAAGGTCCCGAGGTGGAAGATGAGGTATTCGTCCTCCAGGCATCAGGTGGTGAGGGAGTGGCAGTGGAGGAGGTCCAGGACCTGCATGTCTTGGTAGAATGGAAGGGGGAGTTGAGGTGTTCAGCCATTGGCGGTGGGGTTGGTTGGTGCGGAGATGTTCTCTGAAGTGTTAGACAACCAGCTGATGAAGGAGCGGTGCTCCAAAAGCTAGTGCTTCCAGTTAAACCTGTTGAACTGTAACCTGGTGTTGTGTGATTTGTAACTTTAAATTTACAGGGCAGACCACAGCTGAAATATCATGAACAGTTTTGATTCCCCATCTAAGGAAAGATAGACCAGCATTGGAGGCATTGAGAGTTCACCAAGTTGATCCTGAGTATGGAGGTGCTGTCTTAAGTAGATTGGGTCTGTACTCAATAGAGCTTAGAAGGATGCAATGTGACTTCATTTGGTTGACATGACAGGTTGGATGGGGAAAGGCTGTTTCGCTTTGTGGGAGGTAAAAACAATGACTGCAGATGCTGGAAACCAGATTCTGGATTAGTGGTGCTAGAAGAGCACAGCAATTCAGGCAGCATCCAAGGAGCTTCAAAATCGACGTTTCGGGCAAAAGCCCTTCATCAGGAATAAAGGCAGTGAGCCTGGAGCGTGGAGAGATAAGCTAGAGGAGGGTGGGGGTGGGGAGAAAGTAGCATAGAGTACAATGGGTGAGTGGGCGAGGGGATGAAGGTGATAGGTCAGGGAGGAGAGGGTGGAGTGGATAGGTGGAAAAGGAGATAGGCAGGTAGGACAAGTCCGGACAAGTCATGGGGATAGTGCTGAGCTGGAAGTTTGGAACTAGGGTGAGGTGGGGGAAGGGGAAATGAGGAGACTGTTGAAGTCCACATTGATGCCTTGGGGTTGAAGTGTTCCGAGGCAGAAGATGATGCGTTCTTCCTCCAGGCATCTGGTGGTGAGGGAGCGGCGGTGAAGGAGGCCCAGGACCTCCATTTCCTCGGCAGAGTGGGAGGGGGAGTTGAAATGTTGGGCCATAGGGCGGTGTGGTTGATTGGTGCGGGTGTCCTGGAGATGTTCCCTAAAGCGCTCTGCTAGGAGGCGTCCAGTCTCCCCAATGTAGAGGAGACCGCATCGGGAACAACGGATACAATAAATGATATTAGTGGATGTGCAAGTAAAACTTTGATGGATGTGGAAGGCTCCTTTAGGGCCTTGGATGGAGGTGAGGGAGGAGGTGTGGGCGCAGGTTTTACAGTTCCTGCGGTGGCAGGGGAAAGTGCCAGGATGGGAGGGTAGGTTGTAGGGGGGCGTGGACCTGACCAGGTAGGTATGGAGGGAACAGTCTTTGTGGAAGGCGGAAAGGGGTGGGGAGTGAAATATATTCCTGGTGGTGGGGTCTGTTTGGAGGTGGCGGAAATGTCGGCGGATGATTTGGTTTATGCAAAGATTGGTAGGGTGGAAGGTGAGCACCAGGGGCGTTCTGTTCTTGTTACGGTTGGAGGGGTGGAGTCTGAGGGCGGAGGTGCGGGATGTAGACGAGATGCATTGGAGGGCATCTTTAACCACATGGGAAGGGAAATTGCGGTCTCTAAAGAAGCAGGCCATCTGGTGAGTTCTGTGGTAGAACTGGTCCTCCTGGGAGCAGATGCGGCAGAGGCGGAGGAATTGGGAATACGGGATGGCATTTTTGCAAGAGGTAGGGTGGGAAGAGGTGTAATCCAGGTAGCTGTGGGAGTCGGTGGGTTTGTAAAAAATGTCAGTGTCAAGTCGGTCGTGATTAATGGAGATGGAGAGGTCCAGGAAGGGGAGGGAGGTGTCAGAGATGGTCCAGGTAAATTTAAGGTCAGGGTGGAATGTGTTGGTGAAGTTGATGAATTGCTTAACCTCCTCGCGGGAGCATGAGGTGGCACCAATGCAGTCATCAATGTAGCGGAGGAAGAGGTGGGGAGTGGTGCCGGTGTAATTACGGAAGATCGACTGTTCTATGTAGCCAACAAAGAGACAGGCATAGCTGGGGTCCATACGTGTGCCCATGGCTACCCCTTTGGTCTGGAGGAAGAGGGAGGATTCAAAGGAGAAATTATTAAGGGTGAGGACCAGTTCGGCCAAACGAATGAGAGTGTCGGTGGAAGGGTACTGTTGGGGATGTCTGGAGAGGAAAAAATGGAGGGCTCGGAGGCCCTGGTCATGGCGGATGGAGGCGTAGAGGGATTGGATATCCATGGTGAAGGTGCGGTGTTGAGGGCCAGGGAAACAGAAGTCTTGGAGGAGGTGGAGGGCATGGGTGCTGTCTCAAACGTATCTGGGGAGTTCCTGGACTAGGGGGGATAGGTCAGTGTCGAGGTAGGTAGAGATGAGTTCAGTGGGGCAGGAGCATGCTGAGACAATGGGTTGGCCAGGGTGGTCAGGCTTGTGGATCTTGGGAAGGAGGTAGAACCGGGCAGTGCGGGGTTCCCGGACTATGAGGTTGGAAGCTGTGGGTGGGAGATCTCCTGAGGTGATGAGGTTCTGTGTGGTCTGGGAGATGATGGTTTGGTGATGGGGGGTGAGGTCATGGTCGATGGGGCAGTAGGAAGAGGTGTCCTCGAGTTGGCGTTTGGCTCCAGTCGCTTTGTGGGACAGTCCAGGACCAGAGGGTATAATTTCAGTATAAGAGGTCACACATATAAGAAAGAAATGAGAAGGAATATCTTCTCTCAGAGGGTAGTGAATCTGTGGATTTTGTTTACTGCAGAGGGCTATAGAGATTGGGTCATTAAGAAATTCAGGGCTGAGACAGACAGATTTCTAATCAAGGGTTAGTCGGAAAGGCAGGAAAGTGGAATTGAGGATAATCAGATCAGCCATTGTCTCACTGAGTGCCAGAGAAGACTAAATGGGCTGAATGGCCAATTTTTGCTCCTATATCTTGTAGTTATACTTAAGTAATACTGTGCTTAAATGTTTACATTTCTTGTGACATGATATTAAAACGATCTAAAACAGCTTTCTAATGGTGAACATTAAAAGCAGAATCCAAGAAATGATGGACAAACAACTCAACTCATTATTTCTATTTCTCACTATAAATGGATTCAGTATTTTGCTGAAATGTTATATTGTGGAGTGAACAGAATCATCATATAGTTAATCAGCTCAGTTGTCCTTTATTTTGCGTGATTAGTAACATTCTGAATCGGTGTGACATTATGTTCAAATATACAAATAAGATTGATGATATTCATTCTCAAATCAAGGAGACATTACAAAATGATTACAAAAACAGTGAAGAATTAAAAATAAGTCCCCTCAAAGATTGACGTTTCTTTCATAACAAATTACAACTTATTTCTTTATTGAGATCCTGGTCCTCAGAAATTGTTCACCGGCAAATTCACTAGTGCTTCCTTGCTGGGTCTGAACCAGATTTTGTTCCGTTTCTAGATTTTAATCTGTCAAAATTTTTTTTTCATCTTGCTTATTATTATAGTCAGATTTGAAGAGCTCCAGAGTTAACTCTATTAAAGGATGTGGGCATTGCTGGCAAGTCTGAGATTTGACTCCAGAGATCACTCCTTCTATTCACTCAACACTTCCAACAGTCCAATTGAGAGAAAATGGAGTTTATATCTTCATGAGGATGTCTATTTCAATAGAAAGGTTAAAAAGCAACAGCTTTTTCTTAAATCTTTCCCCACACAACAAAAATTTGCATTTATACAGCACCTTTAATGTTATAAAACATTTCTAAACATTTTACAGAGTATGGAATTACATAATGGAATATTGGGGTGTTAAATGCAAGAAAGGATAACAATACAACACAGATTAAAAATAATAAGTGAGTCCACTAAAAGGAAAATGTTAAACAAAATAGTCTCAGAATCATTCATAAGGAGTCGACATTGGATTGTTACAGTTGCTACGCAGGATGGTAACAGTAGTATTGACATGGATGGCTGAGCAGTTGATTTTGATTCTTGGCAAATGCAGGTTGATTAAAATTGATATGGTCCTGGTTCCTTTCAGTGATGTCTGATTGGCAGCATGTAGTGTGAGAGTGAACTTTTCCCTTTCTTTACCTGAAGTGCAGGAGTTTTTAATTCCTGTTCTCATGCTATGGCCTCCATAGCTCCATCCACTAATACATCAGGCTATCAACACACACAGATTAGCCATTGCCTTTTTTAAAATCTGCTTTCATAGAATCATGGAATCCTTACCGTATGGGAACAGGCCCTTCGGCCCAACAAGACTCCTTCGAAGTGGAGTTGCAGGTGGATACGATAGTGAAGAAGGCGTTTGGTATGCTTTCTTTTATTGGTCAGAATATTCAGTACAGGAGTTGGGACTGTATAGGACATTGGTTAGGCCACTGTTGGAATATTGAGTGCAATTCTGGTCTCCTTCCTATCTGAAAAATGTTGTGAAACTTGAAAGGGTTCAGAAAAGATTTACAAGGATGTTGCCAGGGTTGGAGGATTTGAGCTATATGGAGAGGCTGAACAGGCTGGGGCTGTTTTCTCTGGACCGTCGGAGGCTGAGGGGTGACCTTATAGAGGTTTACAAAATTATGAGGGGCACGGATAGGATAAATAGACAATCTTTTCCCTTGGGTCGGGAGTCCAGAACTGAAGGGGCATAGGTTTAGGGTGAGAGGAGAAAGATATAAAAGAGACCTAAGGGGCAACTTTTTCACACAGAGGGTGGTACGTGTATGGAATGAGCTGCCAGAGGAAGTGGTGGAGGCTGGTACAATTGCAACATTTAAAAGACATTTGGATGGGTATATGAATAGGAAGGGTTATGGGCCGGGTGCTGGCAGTTGGGACTAGATTGGGTTGGGATACCTGGTCGGCATGGACGGGTTAGACCAAAGGGTCTGTTTCCATGCTGTATATCTCTATGACTCTATGACTCTTAAGTCCTCACCGACCCTCTGAAGAGTATCCCACCCAAATCCATTCCCCATTACTCTAAACTTACCTCTGACGAATGCATCTATCTGACACATCCCTGAACACTATGGGCAATTTAGCATGGCCAATTCACCTAACCTGCACATCTTTGGACTGTGGGAGGAAACCAGAGCACCCGGAGGAAACCCATGCAGACACGGCAACAATGTGAAAACTCCACACAGACAGGCGCCTGAGGGTGGAAGGGTAAAATATAAACATGTCTGCAAGAGATGGTTTCTTGCCAAGAGTGCTGTGGGTAGTAAGCATTTTTATTGTCTCTTCCTTCTTAGTCTTGCTGTTTGAAGTTTCCCTGGCTTTGTCCATTCTGGGGGATTGACACATGACTCTGCCAGACAGTCACTGAACTTACATCCGCATTCAGCCCTTGGTTGAGTCAGCCTTTGTTTAAAAAACACATGTTGGAACTAAGATTCTATATGTATTTGAGGTTCTTATCTGATGACATTACATAAAGCACAATCAAAGTGTTTAGCAGCAAATGAGCGTAGGCAGTGACAATGTTAGACAATGATACAAAGGTAACAACAATTTTCAGACCCATGACCTCTACCACTAAATGTCATAGAGTCATAAAGATGTACAGCATGGAAACAGACCCTTCAGTTCAACTCATCCTCGCTGACCAGATATCCTAACGTAATCTAGTCCCATTTGCCAGCATTTGGCCCTTTTCCCTCTAAATCCTTCCTATTCATATACCCATCCGAATGCCTTTGAAATGTAATTGTTCCAGCCTCCAACACTTCCTCTGGCAGCTTGTTCCATACACACACTACCCTCTGTGGTCCCTTTTAAATCTTTCCCTCCTCACCTTAAACCTATGCCCTCTAGTTTTAGGCACCCCTACCTTGGGGAAAAGACCTTGACTATTCACCTCGAGGGCAGCACACGGGAACACCATTAAATGCAAGTTCCCCTTCAAGTCGCACACCATCCTGACTTGGAAGTATATCACCATTACTTCAGTGTTTTGGGTCAAAATCCTGGAATTCCCTGACTAATGACATTATGGGTTTATCCACTCCTCCCCCTGTCCCCATGGACAGCAGCTATTGGAAAAAGGCTTCTCAACACCTTCTCAAGAGCAACATATACTGGTCAGGTCAGCAACACCCACACAGAGTCATAGAGTCATAGAAATGTACAGCACAGAAACAGACCCTTCGGTCCAACTTGTCCACGCCGACCAGATATCCCAACCCAATCTAGGGGCACCTGCCAGCACCTGGCCCATATCCCTCCAAACCCTTCCTATTCATATACCCATCCAGATGCCTTTTAAATGTTGCAATTGTACTAGCCTCCACCACTTCCTCTGGCAGCTCATTCCATACACATACCACCCTCTGCATGAAAAAGTTGCCCCTTTGGTCTCTTTTATATCTTTCCCCTCTAACCCTAAATCTATGCCCTCTAATTCTGGGTCCCACTGCCCTAAGAAGAGACATTGTCTATTTATCCTATCCACAACATGACTTCCCAACTCCTGTACTCAATACTCTGACCAATAAAGAAAAGCACTATCCTATCTACCTGTGACTCTATTTTCAAGGAGCTATGAATCTGCATGCCAATGTCTGTTTGTATAGCAATAATCCCTAGAACCTTACCATTAGGTGTATAAGTACTGCTAAAATTTACTTTCCCAAAATACGGCATCTCGTATTTATCTAAATTAAACTCCATCTGCCACCTCTCGGCCCATTGGCCCATCTGATCAAGATCCTGTTGTAATCTGAGGTAACCTTCACTGTCCACTACACCTCCAATTTTGGTGTCATCTGCAAACTTACTAACTAAATCTCCTATGTTCGCATCCAATTCATTTATACAAATGATGAAAAGTAATGAACCCAGCACCGATCCTTGACAAATAAGAAAATGATCATTAAAAACAAAAAGTCAGAAGTGTTGGTCATGGAGTAACTACACAGTTGAAAGTTCAACTCAATGACATATATGGCTCCAAGGTAGTAAGTTCACTTAAGACAAGTGTTCAATTAATGTTTTTTCAAAATGGCCACATTGATAGGGCTGACCACCTTCTGTAAACAATTGTGAGATATTCTGATGTATACTCAGTGGGCAGCACATTTTCCTCAATATCAAAAAACTGTGTGTTCGCTTGAGCAGAAAATCCAAGCTAGCAATCCAGTGTATACCCGAAGGAACACTATATTGTTGGAGATGCTGTTCACATGAGACATTCAACTCAAGCTCTTCGAACATGCAGCTGTATTTGAGGAAGAGCAAAAGAGCTCTCCCTTAAGGAACATTACTGAAACACTTTGCCTGTAGAAGATTCTTGAGCATGAACTGGTCATTGTGCCAAGAATGGCTACATTTCAAAAAGTGCTTAATTGACTATAAAGTGGGTTGAATTATCATGAAGGATGCTATATAAATGTAAGTGTTGCACTTTTAAAAAAAAATGCATTCTTTGTCTTGAAGCTAAAGAACTTCCATGTTAACAAACACAAATTGATTCATTCTCTATAGACTGTAATATTAAACATTGCTTGGACGCCAGTAGTTTGTGGATAAACACACAGTTTTAATGTAAAACACATTGACTGTAAACAATTCCCAATCTCCATAGCTCAACTGTACTCTCATGTCTTTTAAAATAGATTGTTCCAATCTAATAAGTAATGTGTATTATTCATCAATTCCATTAACCACTTATTGGGTTGCATGCTGATGCAAGCCAAGGAGAAAAAGAACACAACAGAAATTGGAAAATGATCCAGTTAAAGGGTGTTTGAAATCTCTGAGCAGATTTTGCTGATGCACGTTAAAATGATAATGCTGTTGTTTGCAGTTCAAATCAGGTTCCTACGTCCTGGGAGAGTTGACAATGAATTCAGGGAGGCAGGTCAAAGTTGAATCCTATTGTCTTCTACTTCTGTACATCAAATGTAAGCAGGGCAGGGACAAAGGCAAGCTGGAATACCTGACAGCATCTCAACATGTCTCTCAGAAGCATCCCTGATCAGTTCACACAGGATTAATTAGACTGGCTCGGTCCTGCTGTTGTGAATAGCAAAACCTTTGCAGTCAGCATTAAGTTGAATTTCTGGTTTTGCTAAAGACAGGCTGGAAAGATCATCTTCCAAATTAATGAGGACATCATAAGAGTCATTCATTATTTTCAGCAGACCTGAGCGTTTCTCACCTGTGAGTGAAACTGAGCTGAATCTGTTAAATGATCATCACTGATGGGGATTCTTACTGAAGCCTTAAATTGGTATCTGCTAAAGGGAAAACAAAATAAATTTTAGATATTACAGTCATTTTATTTCTCTCCTTCCACCCCAACCTTCGGATTTTGTTTGAGATGGGGTAATTATCTGAATGTTGACAAACAGCTTGATCTGCTATGCTTCTCCCATTGAATCCTTCTTAACTTTGTATTCAGTAATTTCCCTGGAAGGTAATTTTGAATTTACAAGTACCTTATTTAGTGCAGGAAATGGCATTTGCATTTGCGCTGAAATCTAATATCTGTTTATGAAACTGATTCAATTATGGATCTAATAAAGAATTTAGGACAAAAGATTCTCACTCATGGGCACACTTGGCAGATTTGAGGGGAAGAGCATATACGCATTTAAGGGGAAGCTAGATGGAAGAAAATGAAATGGAAGGATAAATGGATGGGGTTTGATGAGGTGGGGCAGGAGGAGGTGCATATGGAGCAGAAACCCTGGTAAAGATCAATGGATCTGGTTATATGTTGTCAATCTGTCATTCTCTGTGACTTGCTGCAGCTCAAAAACTCTCTGAGATAACTGTATCCGTCAACTTCTTGGTCTCTTGAGCATGGTTTTAATCACCCAATGAGACCATAAGGTATAGGAACAGCATTGGGCCATTCAGCCCATTGACTCTGGTCCACCATTTGGTCATGGCTGCCATGTTTCTCGATCTCATTCTCCTGCCATCTCCCTGTAGTCTTGACCCCTTGCCAATCAAGAACCAGAGTGTGAAAATAGATAACACCCCTGGGCCGGTTGGGATTTATCCTAGGATTCTCTGGGAAGCCAGGGAGGAGAATGCCGAGCCTTTGGCATTGATCTTTAAATCGTCATTGTCTACAGGAATAGTGCCAGAAGACTGGAGGATAGCACATGTGGGTTCCCCTGTTCAAGAAGGGGAGTAGAGCCAACCCTGGTAATTATAGACCAGTGAGCCTTATTTCAGTTGTTGGTAAAGTGTTGGAAAAGGTTATAAGAGATAGGATTTATAATCATCGAGAAAAGAATAATTTGATTAGGGATAGTCAGCACGGTTTTGTGAAGGGTAGGTCGTGCCTCACAAACCTTATTGAGTTCTTTGAGAAGGTGACCAAACAGGTAGATGAGAGTAAACCGGTTGATGTGGTGTATATGGATTTCACCAAAGCATTCGATAAGGTTCCCCACAGTTGGCTATTGTACAAAATACAGAGGAATGGGATTGTGGGAGATATAGCAGTTTGGATCAGTAGTTGGCTTGCTGAAAGAAGACAGAGGGTGGTGGTTGATAGGAAATGTTCATCCTGGAGTCCAGTTACCAGTGGTGTACCGCAAGGGTTGGTGTTGGGTCCACTGTTGTTTGTCATTTTTATAAACGACCTGGATGAGGGCGTAGAAGGGTGAGTTAGTAAATTTGCAGACGACACTAAGGTCGGTGGAGTTGTGGATAGTGACGAAGGATGTTGTAGGTTACAGAGAGACATAGATAAGCTGCTGAGCTGGGCTGAGAGGTGGCAAATGGGGTTTAATGCAGGCAAGTGTGAGGTGATTCACTTTGGTCGGGGTAACCAGACTGCAAAGTACTGGGCTAATGGTAAGATTTTTGGTAGTGTAGATGAGTAGAGAGATCTCGGTGTCCAGGTACACAGATCCTTAAAAGTTGCCACCCAGGTTGATAGGGTTGTTAAGAAGGCATACAGTGTTTTAGCTTTTATTAATAGAGGGATCGAGTTCCGGAACCATGAGGTTATGGTACAGCTGTACAAAACTCTGGTGCAGCCGCACTTGGAGTATTGTGTACAGTTCTGGTCACTGCATTATAAGAAGGATGTGGAAGCTTTGGAAAGGGTGCAGAGGAGATTTATTAGGAAGTTGCCTGGTATGGAGGGAAGGTCTTACGAGGAAAGGCTGAGGGACTTGAGGCTGTTTTCGTTAGAGAGAAGAAGGTTGAGAGGTGACTTAATAGAGACATATAAGATAATCAGAGGGTTAGATAGGGTGGACAGGGAGAGCCTTTTTCCAAGTATGGTGATGGCGAGCACGAGGGGGCATAGCTTTAAATTGAGGGGTGATAGATATAGGACAGTTGTCAGAGGTAGTTTCTTTACTCAGAGAGTAGTAAGGATATGGAATGCTTTGCCTGCAACGGTAGTAGGTTCGTCAACTTTAAGTACATTTAAGTCGTCATTGGACAAGCATATGGATGTACATGGAATAGTGTAGGTTAGATGGGCTTCAGATTTGTATGACAGGTCGGCGCAACATCGAGGGCCGAAGGGCCTGTACTGCGCTATAATGTTCTATGTTCTATGTTCTATAACAATTTATCTCTGTCTTAAATACAGTCAACCTGTTGGCCTCCACAGCCTTCTGTGGCAATGTGTTCCACAGATTCACCACCCTCTGGCTGAAGAAATCCCTCCTCATCTCAGTTTCAAAGGATCATCTCTTCACTCTGAGGCTGTGCCCTCGGGTCCTAGTCTCTCCTACCAGTGGAAACACCTTCCTGTGACGTCATTCTCTCTTTTGTGCTAGACTTCGGGTTATCCTGTTAAAAAGACCTCACAAACTATGAACCAAAACAAAATGCAAAAGGCACCTCTCCCTTCTGCATTGAATTCCCATAATGCCTCCAAATTCCCCACACTATATGCTCACTCTGGCTCTGAGCTCTCCTTTTTGATTGTGCACAGCTTACTGATCACTGTTAGTCACTGCACCTTCAGTTGCCTTGGCCTTTATCTCTGAAACACCCTCCAACTCTCCATTTCAAGATATGGTTGAAGCCTCTTTATTCATGAAACCTTTGGTCATCAGTCCTAAAGGGCTTAGCTTTGCAGGATACCATGGGCCCAGCACCAAAAGGTTGATGCGGAATCCACAGTCAGGGAGAGGTTGCTCCTCTAATGGTCAACTGGTTGTTAATTGGCCAGAAGCAGGATTTCCTCCACCCCCAGCTCCTGCCACTCCAGAACAGGAACTCCCACTTCAGAGATGTTAGGATTGGCCACAGGATCTTGGCCTGAGATGTAGATTTTTCAGGAATGAGAGCAGTGGACAAATGGAGGGTCTCTCTGAGGGCATTCCAGATCTTAAGGCCGAGGGAACCATTAGTAGAGAAATTAAATTAGAGATGCTCAAGAGGCCAGAACTGGAGAAATGTAATATTCTCGATTGCGGGGCTGGAAGACATTACACAGATAGGGAGGGAACAAGGTCATATGGGGGTTTGAAAGCAAGGACGAGAATTTTTAAATTATCGCCAATTTCAGATGCCAGTGCATGGGTGAACAGAATCCAACTGAGTAAAATATGCACTTTGCTGCTGACAAGCTATAGCGCCCACTTGAAGGTCAAATGATCTTGAAACACCCCTGTTGGCAGTATCACAAGTCATCTGTAACTCTACAAAAGCAACAAGGTCTAAGGGCGATGGCATAATTTTCATGATTTTGATGCGAATGAAACAGGTTTGTCCACTTAATAGTGATCCAGGTATTTTGTCAACATTAATGAACAAGAGCAAAATATAAGCACATCATTAATCAAAGACCGATGTAAACAGTCAGAGGAAAAAGTGACCTTCACAGAGATGCCAATCCAAAGACTCATGAGCTAAAATTCTAATGTTCTGATGATGATTCCAGATACTTAGAACTCTTAGTGTTCAGAATTCAGGTCAAATACTGTAGTGTTTGGCTTAAAAATGATTTCTTCAAACCAGACCATTAAGGGTTAAAGGTGAATTGGACATAACAATCGGCAATTCAAACAAAATGGAAAATTCATGAAAATATGCCTGGTGTAAAAGGCAGCGTGGTTGGGCAGGCAGGTAACTGTGTAACCTTGACTGTCTGTGAGAACCATTTTTTCATGTAGTTAACACAGAGCCACCTCTGTTAATTTCTGCATAATGCAACTTCTGAAAATACTACAAAATGGTAATTCAGCCCGTAACTAGAATAGTATTGATATCAGGGATTCCATTCCACTCACTGGACTTTCCTCATTGGAATGGGATCTGTGAGACTGGGACTTGCCCCATCGGACTGGGGTCCATGAGACAGGGACTTTCCCAAAGAGATTAAGGTTCAAGGATCAGTGAAGTGGAACCTGAGCCAGAACTTCAAGAGCCAGCCATTCCCAGGAGTCCCAAATGACATTGAACGTGCTTGATGAATGTGTCTGAAGTACTTCAAACTAATGGATGTGTTCATTAGTTTGCACATATCTAAAGTAGATAGAGCAACTAAATTTGCTTTATATTAAAGTGCACATATCTTCTGGTAGTTTTGATCAGGCCAATTAAGCACTTTCAGCTTAATGAGACAAATGCTCAAACAACTCTGAGTACAACTATAATGTAGCTTTTCTTAACTGGAAGGACAATCTCTGTGATCTTTTACCACATTTATAAACTAATGGTTAATAGAAGAGAAAGAGAAGGTGAAATTTTGGAAATGGGGGCTGTTTGTTATATTTTTATAATAGAAAACTAAAACATTGAAATAAAACAGAAGTTGCGAGGGAAACTCAACTGAGCTGGCAGCACCTATGGTGAGAGAAACAGAACTAGCGTTTCAAGTCCGATGTAACCTTCTTTGGAGTTAAACTGGAGTCCACCAGCCCAAGTGGCATGGTGTTCCCAACTGCCGAGATGGTTCATCTCCACTGACTTCAGTATTGGCTCAGGTTCCCATTGTGTAAGCGGAGTCTGAAATCAGCAGCCCAGTTGATGCAGAATATCAGTGTCTGCATTTGGGAGGCTTGTACAGAGCCAACCCCAAAAGCCAATCCATGATGGGAATCACAGCACATGCAAGGCTACAATGAGTTCAATTGTTGGTGCCATGTGGAATCCTCTTTGCAAAGACGTAAGTATCTCTGATATTGGAGAATGATCACAGACAGATTGAGTCATAGAGATGTACAGCACCGAAAACAGACCATTTGGTCCAACCTGTCCATGCCAACCAGATAGCCTAATCTAATCTAGTCCCATTTGCCAGCACTTGGCCCATATCCCTCTAAATCCTCCCTCAAAACCTATAGTTCTGGACTCCCCATGCTACATTGTAAAGTGATAAAATCTGGCCTTCCTGTAAATCCACAGGCAAACTAGAAAATCAGCTTAATCTCTACTGTGATACTTCTTGCAATAATGGACAGCTTGGGATTGTAGGCGGTCTCCTCTGGACAGCACACAAGGATACGGTGTGAGAAGCCATCAAATATTTATTGATGTTAGTGTGTCAAATGTTTTTCTGCCCTCAGCAACAATTGCATTTCATTTAAACACCCACCTTATATTCATGCTATACTGCTCTGCATTTCTTTTTAGTCCGTCTCTTACTAATTTTTGTAGGTGCACCATAGAAAGCATTCTATCCAGATGCATCATGGTTTCGTGTGGCAACTGCTCTGCCAGGACTGTAAAAAACTCCAGAGAGTTATGAACACAGCCCAGTCCATCTCACAAGCAAACTTTCCATCCATTGACTCCATCTACACTCCTCACTATCTCAGAAAGGCAGCCAACATCATCAAAGACCCCTCCCACCCTGGTTGTGATCTCTTTCAATCGCTTCTATCGGGCAGAAGATACAAAAGCATAAACACACATACCAACAGATTCAAGAACAGCTTCTTCCCGGCTGTTATTAGATTTCTGAATGGACCTCTCAAATTTGAAATTTCATGTTGATCTCATTGTTTGTGCATCATCTCTGCAGCCATAATATTGTATTCCTCGCTCTGTTCTATTACCCTAATGCACTTTGTATGGTACGATCTGCCTGTACTCATGAAAAACAAAACTTTTCACTGTACCTAGGTACACGTAACAATAATAAATCAAATCAAATGAAATCAAATTCTCATTATTTTATTCCCTAATATTAACCCATTGGTTGAACTCCATTCTTCCCTCATCAACAATTTTATTTTCATAAACTCAAATGCATAGTTGAATAACATTCAGTTGAGTTGTAGGTTCATCAACTCAATGACTTTCCCATTGTCACTTATTACATGCAACCCATGTCACCGTTTACATTAATGTTGCCTTGCATTTCAAAACCTGCGCCCACACCTCCCTTCTCACCTCTGTCCACAGCCTCAAAGGATCCTTCCACATCTGGCAGAGATGTTCCTGTACATCCAAACACCTCATCCACTATGTCCGTTGCTCTCAATGTGGTCACCTCTACATTGATGAGACAGAAAGCCAATTTCAGAGAACATTTCAGAGAACATGGCTGACACACCCAACAATCCCATCATCCTGTGGCCAACTATTTCAACTCCCCCTCCCACTCTGACAAGGACATGCAAGGCCTGGGCCTCCTTCACCACCAAATCCAAGCCACCCGATGCCCAGAGGAAGAACACCTCATCTTCCAACTTGGGACGCTCCAACTACAAGGAATCAATGTCGATTTTACCAGTGTCCTCATCTCCCCTTCCCCCCTCCTTATCCTAGATCCAACCCTCCAACTCGGCACTGCCCTCTTGAACTGCCCTACCTCTTCATCTTCCTTCCCACCTAACTGTTCCACCCTCCTCTCTGACCTATCACCATCACCTCCCACTTCATATTTCTATTGCATTTCCAGCTATCTTTCACCCAGCCCCACCCCCCTCCCATTATTCTCTCAGCCCGCTTGGGCCACCCCCTACATTACTGTTGAGCAAACAATGATAGAAAAATAGAAAAATCACAGGAGAGAAATGGGCCATTCAGTATACAATGTCTGCATCAGCTGAATAAACTAGCCACCCATTCTAATTCCATTGACCAGCACCTGGTCCATAGCACTGCAGGTTAAAATACTTAGTTTAAATAATATGAGGGTTTCCACCCCAACCACAAAACTGGGCAAACTCAAGACACCAACCATCGCTTGGTGAAAATGTTATGTCCCTCTAATCCTCACGTCCCCCTCCAATCCCATAGCAGTCACCTTTAATCTGTGCCCACTTGAATTTGACCCCTCTGCCCGGAGAAACCAAGGGCGTTTCAACTCAAAAGCAGGAGATTAATTCCTGAACTTAAAGATGGTGAGAAAAATCTTCAAAGATAAAATACTCCTCAACTTTCCAAGCATTGCCTTGAGAGAAGAAAGCCACAGAGGATCCTATCTCAGAGTCCTAAAGCTTATGCGTGACCATGTGAATGGAGGAACAGGGATAGGCCATTCAGCCCATCAAGCTTTCAAGTCCACCATTCAATACAATAATAGCTGATCGAGCATTTCAATGCCTTTTGCCCGGTCCATCCTGATAACCCTATACCCCATTGAGAATCAAATTATTAATCTCTATCTTAAACATGCTCAAAGGCTGAGCTTCCACAGTCCTCTGTGTAAAGCATTCTAAATTTTCATAACTCCTAAGTAAAAAACATTCTCCTTATCTCAACCTTAAGTGCCGACCCTTATTTTTACACTGATCCTCGGTTCCGGACTCTCTAATCATGAAATACATCTTACCTGCATCTTGATTGTCTCTTTTTCTCTCGCTCCCTACTCTCTCATCACCTTTTTCCTCTCCTCTTCCCCCTTTGCTACCCTTCTCCTTCTCCCCTGTTTTCCATTTTGCCTGTGCTTCACCCATCACCCCCAATCCCCATGTATTTTGTCACAGCCTTGGTCATTCCCAGCTCCTAATCTCCCCATCATCTCTCTATGCATTGTCATTATCTCCTCTTTATTGCTACCTTTGCCTCTGGAGCCAAGACTCACCTTCTCTCAGCCTCGTATAAATACCTCCCTATTTCTCCCTTTTTTTTAAGCTTTGACAAAGGGTCGGTTAGACTCTAAACATCAGCTCTTTTCTCTCCTTACAGATGCTGCCAGACCTGCTGAGATTTTCCAGCATTTTCTCTTTTGGTTACCTGCATCTACCCTGTCTATCCCAAAGCATTTTGTAGGTTTCAAAGGGATCACCTCACATTGTTCAAAACAATTAGACAATAAGGAACTTTTAGATAAACACATAAATATGCAAGGGATGGAGGGATATGGATTAAGGGTTAACAGAAGGGATAAAATTAATTTGGTATCATGTTTGGTGCACTGTCATGGGCCGAAGGGCTCATTCCTATGCTATACAGTTCTATGTTAAATGTAATAAAGACCCGGTTTGCCCAATCTCTCATTGGCGGACCGTTGTGTTATCCTGGGAACAAGAAATGTCACCTCCAAGGCATTATGTTGCTTTGTCAGAATCTTTAGAATAAATACAGGATAAGCTAGCAAATGTTAAAGGAGCCTGGAAAGGCATGACCACCTGAAGGTATCATACTTAGCTGACATGGCAGTGCTAGTTAGGAGTGAGCCACAGACATGAACAATTGAGGGCAGCAGTTACCTGGGCCAGCAGAGTCAGTGCCATCTCTGTGTTGTATCTTGGCTGGAGATGTGCCTGCAGCAGTCTGCGGGTGTATTCAACTGGCTCCCTGCCAACGGAAAGTAAGCTGAGGTTCTCAGCCATCGGAAAACAGATGAAACAACATCTGCAAGCATGATCTTGTGGCTGCTCAGCTCTCCCTTGTACTGCCTATCATTACACAATGCATTGCTTAAATAAAGTTAAAAATCACACAACACCAGGTTATAGTCCAACAGGTTTAATTGGAAGCACTAGCTTTCGGAACGACGCTCCTTCATCAGGTGATTGTCCGGCGGACTCTCACCTGGTGTGGTGTGATTTTTAACTTTGTACACCCCAGTCCAACACCGGCATCTCCAAATTTTGCTTAAATAAAATCTTGTAATGAATGAATTTAAAATGATCCCTGAATTTGGACCTATTAGGCTCCTCTCTTATGGTCTGAAAGATTACAGGGGGGGGCGGGGGGGAGGGGGTATGGTGGAATGCTGGGTTGGAAGGGCAGAACCAGGCAGTATAATGGCACAGTGGCTAACACTACCACCTCACAGTGCCTTGGGCCTGCCTCAGGCAACTGTCTCTGTGGAGTTACATAGTTTCCTTGTGTCTATAAAGGTTTCCTCCTGTGGTCCAAAGATGTGCAGTTTAAATGGAATGGTCATGCTAAGCTGGGTGTGGTGTCCAGGGATGTGCAGACTATCTTGGATTAGCATGCAGGGCTATGGGGATAGGGTGACGGTCTGGGTGGGATGCTGTTCGGAAGGTTTGTGCAGACACAATGGGCTGAATGGCCTCTATCTGCACAGTAGGGAATGTATGTTTGAAGAATAATGATATTGAATGGTAGAGCAGGTTCAAGGCACCTACTCTTAATTAGCAGATGTAAATTTTCCCTTACTACCTTCGGGATTGGAATAAAAGAATATAGAAACAACAAAAAGGAGGAATGTTATTGAGTGGATGTTCTTGTGGAGCTCCTGATTTGGGTCTTTGGAAAACCTATCTGCTGTTGCAAACGAGGAGCTGCTTGTTGTTCCGGAAAAGCTGGAGAGTGAAGCCTTTGCTTTATAGAAAGTATGTATCGCTCATTTCACCAAACTGAACTTATCCCTCCTATTGGAAGAATAATACTTGCAGAGCTGCCCCAGTTGCACCAATCTTCCTCCAAAAACCGAAGGCTGCAGCACAAGGAGAGTGAATTACGTAGGCTATGCAGCACAGAAAGAGGCCATTCAGCCCAGCCGATCCATGCCAATGTTTCTGCAACACATGAGCCTGCACCCATTTGTCTTCATCGCCATGTATATAAATGATTTGGATGAGAGCATAAGAGGTATAGTTAGTAAGTTCTCAGATAACACCAAAATTGGACGTGTAGTGGTCAGCAAAGAAGGTTACCTCAGATTACAATAGGATCTTGATCAGATGGGCCAATGGGCTGAGGAGTGGCAGATGGAGTTTAATTCAGATAAATGCAAGGTACTGCATTTTGGGAAAGCAAATCTTAGCAGGACTTATACACTTAATGGTAAGGTCCTAGGGAGTGTTGCTGAACAAAGAGTCCTTGGAGTGCAGGTTCATAGTTCCTTGAAAGTGGAGTCGCAGGTAGATAGGATAGTGAAGGCGGCGTTTGGTATGCTTTCCTTTATTGGTCAGAGTATTGAGTATAGGAGTTGGGAGGTCATTTTGTGGCTGTGCAGGACATTGGTTAGGCCACTTTTGGAATATTGCATACAATTCTGGTCTCCTTCCTATCGGAAGAATGTTGTGAAACTTGAAAGGCTTTAGAAAAGATTTACAAGGACGTTGCCAGGTTTGGAGGATTTTAGCTTTCTGGAGAGGTTGAATAGGCTACGGGCTGTTTTCCCTGGAGCGTTGGAGGCTGAGGGGTGACCTTATAGAGGTTTATAAAATCATGAGGGGCATGGATAGACAAGGTCTGATCCCTGGGATGGGGGAGCCTAGAACTAGAGGGCATAGGTTTAGGGTTAGATGAAAAAGATATATAAGAGACCTAAGGGGCAACTTTTTCATGCAGAGGGTGGTACGTGTACGGAATGAGCTGCCAGAGGAAGTGGTGGAGGCTGGTACAATTGCAACATTTAAAAGGCATCTGGTTGGATATATGAGTACGAACGGTTTAGGGGGATATGGACCAGGTGCTGGCAGGTGGGACTAGATTGGGTTTGGATATCTGGTCAGCATTGATGGGTTGGACCGAAGGATCTATTTTCATGCTGCACGTGTCTATGACTCGATGAATCCATCTTTTATAATTCTCTTTTCTCTCTTAGAACACCCTGGGTCCTGGGATCGACATTCTCACCACTCTCTGGGTAAATAAGTTTCTTTCAAATTTCCCATTAAATGCATTAGAGATTAACCTTTATTTATGGCCCCCTTTCTGTGGCTCTCAAAGTGTAGCTATCTTCAAGAATGCAAGCAGCCATGCCATCAGTATAATGAAGCCAGCTTGTCTTTATACAAACTGACATGACTCAGTTTCTTTATATGTAAAAGGAATAATAATGTTCTGAGTTGGCAGAGCACCGTTTGATGACTCAGACTGCTTCGCAAATGTTTTATCCAGTTCTGTTTCCACAAGTCAGCAATGTCCAACCACTACCAAAGCTGAATGAATGTCCACATGGTATTTCTCAAGAGCCGGTGGCTGTCTTGAAGTTGATGGTATACTCACCTCACCATTAAATGCTGTAATCTTGCTGAAATTATGACTGGCACCACGGGTGCTCTTCATTGAAAACCAGCTACAGGAGACAATCGAGAAAGGTGAAGCATTGTGTGCCATGGATAGGATCTCTCTCGTGCATTTTGTATGAGGGCATCCCCATTCCTCCCTTATGAGCTTAAAAGCAAAATCGCGAGTGTTTCCTTATTCTGCTCCCCACATGGTGTGTCCCTCACCCTCCTCGGGTTACTGTGGTAGAGTTGGGAAAGTGCTGGCATCCCCAATCTGCCATTCTCATGCCTGATTAAATGCCCCTCACCACCAACATGCCACAATAGAGGGCACAGCATTCTACCCCACATTTCTCAGCCAAAATGGAGATGATTGGGCAACTTTCATGCCAATGCCAACAGGAGGCCACACTGCCGTAAATGACTGGGCTTAATTTTGAGAATTTCGCTTAAAAGCAACTATTCTTAACTCATTGCAATTATCTGGAGAGGTCAGTGTGAGTTTATCGTGAGAGGTTGTAGCAGTTTTGGTCGTGAGTTGTTCATACAGACGCTTGTCAAGTGTACTCGGTAGATTGTTTGATGATGTGCGCTAATGGAACAGATCCTGCTTACTGAGTAAATAGACATTGGTTCCTGTAAAACAGATGGGCTATTGTGAGTCTATCAAAGGTCCTATACCAACTCTAACTCATGAGCTGACACATTCATGTAATTTTAAGATTGTGAGACTGAGATTGTCTTTGCAACTGGATTTAGGTGAAAGGTTTCAGTGCTCTGCTGGCTCTGCAGTACTGACTTTGTGTGCAGGAATGCTCCATGCAAAGCACATGGTTGACCCAGTGAAGCTGGGTCATGGGCATGCTCTTGTCTCTTGCCTTGTCACTCGATCACACTCAAACACAAGAGGTTGAGTGGCTTCCTGTTGTAGGGGAACGTAAGGACTGCAGACGCTGGAGATCAGAGTCAATTGTTTGGTGCTGGTAGCATCTGAGGAGCAGGAGAATCAACATTTCGGGCATCATTCCTGATGAAGGGCTTATGCCCGAAACGTCGATTTTCCGGCTCCTTGGATGCTGCCTGACCTGCTGCGCTTTTCCAGCACCACACTCTTGGCTTCCTATTGTAGCACGTACTGATTCTCCTGACATCCACAGGGAAAAACTTTCCCCTCAAAGAATGCCACCAGATGTCAGCCAATAAAACACTCCTGTTGACACAATGATTGTATATTTTATATTGGAGAGCAATGCAGAGATATCACACAGCCTCCCTGTGAATTTATTCACTAAACTTTAAAATGTTTGCCTCATGCTTCTGCCTCTTTACTTCTGAGAACCTCTGAGGTTTGCTTATTTTCTTCTGAGTCTGCACTAGGGCTTAGCCGAGCAAGCACAGTGACCATCAGCAAGAAACAGAATTACATACCAAACAAATATGACTCACTGGTTGTACGATGACTTTCCAAATCTGAAGAACAGCTATACCAGAAACGTTAACTCTCTTTGTTTCACCACAGACTCTGCCATACTTGCTGATTTTTTTTCTGCGTTTGTTTCAAATTTCTAGCATCTGTAGTATGTTGCTTATTATAAAGGAAATTTCACCTGGTTTAGGGAATGAAACTGCCATCCTTACTGATCCTACCTTACATGTGACTCCAGACCCACAGCAATGTGGTTGACTCTTAACTGCCCTCTGGGCAATTAGGGATGGAAAATAAATGCCGGCCAAGTCAGTGATGCCCTCATCCTGTGAATGAATTTTTTAAAAAATTCTGTTGGGGGGAGGGGAAAGTAAGATTCTGCTAAGATGGCTTTTTCTTGAAATTCAATCTGTTGGCAAAATCATTGGACTTCCCACACAGTGCCAATGTACTGGGGGTGAGGGAGGGCAGCGTGGAAACTGATCCATTGCCTGTATTGAACACCTAGTCATTGGTGAAGATTGCCATTGCTTTCCCACAAGAGATAAAAGAGCAGGTCATGGCTACATCAAAAGCTTTGACCTGCTTGACTACCCCCTCCTGTTAAACATGGCCATGCCATCAATGAATGGTCTGATATTGCCCATGCAATTGCTATGCTATCAGCCCCATTCTGTGGCACAGTGCAAGGCACTGGTTTCCACATTGAGAAAAGAGAACAAAATACCCTCAAACGCATGGCAAAATCCTAAACCACAGCCAATGGATTAATTACAGCAACACGAAGCTATTCAGTGATTAATGGCAGGCTTGTCAGTATATCATTAAGTGTTCTACAAGTAATCAAAAAGTTATGACAAGAATAATCAGAGAGTTATTAACGTAAGTTAGTCAAAGCTAATTAAATCTAAAATATTTCTTGCATTGACAGTAGAAGAGCTGCCAATCAAATTTCTTTTCACATGTACCCAGGAAGGTGCTCCAAATCCAGCTATGGGCCATTCCTTATAGATTTTATAAAGCTCTGGATAGGCCAAAGCTAGACTATTCAAGTCTAATTCTGGTCACCACACTTCACAAAGGATGGTTCCTTGTGAGGATGCAAAAGGAGACTGACCACAATGGTTCCAAGGAGTAATGGGTTCCCAGCTACGAATAGTTTCCCCTTTGAGCAGAGGAGGTTGAGGGAAATTTGATTGAAGTGTTGAACATTACGACTGCTTTTGAATGAGGTAACCAGAGAATAGCTGGTCCCAATAGCTTACAAGAACTAAAGGTCACAGATTTAGTACTGTGGGCAAGACATTCATTGGTGTTGTGATGAAAGATTTTTTATTAATGGAGCACTCGTAACTAGCAGGAACTTACTGCCCATTTGGGCGGTGGATGTGGAGGCAATCAATGAATTTAAAGGATTTTAAACCAAAAGAAATCTCAAGCCTGCACGTCCCTTATTATCCTGAATGCAGTTAAAAACCAACCACATTGCTGTAGGCCTGGAGTCACGTGTAGGCCAGATCAGGTAAGGGTGGCAGTTTCCTTCCCTAAAGGACAGTAGTGAACAGGTGGGCTTTTACAACAATTAACAGTAGTTACTTGGTTACCATTAGTCTAGCTTTCTAAACTTTTTAAAAATTTAATCTAAGTTTCATCTTCTGCCATGGTGGGATTTGAACCCATGTCCACAGGACAACACTTTCTTTTAGCTTGTTGTCATGTCCTTTCTCTCTCTCTCTCTCTCTCTCTCTCACACACTCTCTCCCCCCTCCCCATTCCAGTGGGGCTTTCCATTCTGGCAGGAGACACACTATTGTTCTGCCAGTCTCACTTTCCAATCACTTAATTTGAATGAGCAAAATCTTTTCTCTATCAGCACCCTACATCCACTACCCACCCCATCCCCACCAAACTATATTATAATTGCTGTCCCCTCCATACTTCACTTCAGCTCTGATGAAGACAAAGTGAGGGCTGCAGATACTGGAGAGTCAGAGTCGAATGGGGTAGTGCTGGAAAAGCACAGCAGGTCAGGCAGCATCCGAGGAGCAGGAGAGTCAATGTTTCGGGCGTAAGAACTTCATCAGAAATGTGGAGGGGAATGGAGGAATTAGAGATAAATAAAGGGTGGAGATAGAGCTGGGGGAAAGGTAGGTGAGAAGGTGATAGTTGGATGCAGGTGGGAGTACTTGTGATAGTCGGAATGGATAAGTGGGTAGGACAGGTCAAGAGGGCGGTGCCAACTTGGAGGGTTGGATCTCGGATGAGGTGGGGGGAGGGGAGATATGGAAACTAGTGAAGTCTGATGAAGAGTCACCTAGATTTGAAATGCTAACTAGCTCTCTTTCTCCACGGATGCTGCCTGACCCACTGTGATCTCCAGAATTTGCTGTTTCTCCTCAGAACATAGGATTGAAGTTGCACATTGTTAATCTAATAACAATACCACCACCAACCTCCTAACTAAATGCTCACTTGATGGTAATGAACTTGCACAACTGAAATGTGGGAATGGGAAGTGATTGCATTGCTTTACAGACAGCCAACATGGCCTCAGTAGGGTTATTCTAAGCCCTAATGACGTTCTCTATGACTCAAAGATAAAGACAGAGCTGGGTGTCCAGCAGACAGATCGTTCATTGAAAATTACTTTTAATAGCTCTCCAAAGGCCTGGCTATGTATATTAACTAGGCTAAAAACTGCTGTGTTGAATCAGTAAGCCATGTTAATTATTTCCAACACCACAAAGGGTTATGAATCTCCTTGTTCTACAGAGAACCAGACAGAGGTGAGTCATCTACTTCCGAAATGGCAGTTTGCATATCAACCAGAAAATACCCTCCACCTCTGGGATGTCAAGTCAGCAGAAAACCTTCTGAAATTGTAGTTTACGTAGATCATTTTAAAGTGACCCTAGTCTCCAAAAATTCAACAGGACAAGCTCCCATGAAACAATTGTATTAATGACCATTCAACGCCCAATTACATCAAAGCACAACATGGAAAATAACACACTTTTAACTGACAATCAGGGTTCCAAAGAGCAAGAAAAATATTTTAATTCCAGGCTGTTTTTGCACAATTTGATGTATTGGCTTTATAGTAAGAGAGTTGATTTGTAAGAGACTTGAAAGGTTTATCAAATATTTAATTTAAAGCAGCTTTTCTACTCCACAGAAAGTTTTGTACCACTAAGTTGCAATTAAAGGATTTTTGTTATGACTCTGAATGATTGCTTGGCAACAATGTTCTCAGATGTTTAGATTCCTCTTTCATCTCAATCACTTCTTCCTTTGCTCAATGAATTTTAATTCCCTGAAAAGTCTAAAATTGGTCCAAGATTTAAAGCAGCTCCCATGACTATAGACAACTATCTAATAATCCTGGGCTTGATTATAGGCACTGTTGGACAGGATGTAGAATCATAAAATGACACCATTCTACCTGCTAAGTTGATGCTAATTATGTGCAACAACAATTCATCTTTCCAAAAATCAAAGAACTGTGGATGCTGGAAATGTGAAACAAAAACAGAAATTGCTGAAGAAACTCAGCAGGTCTGGGCAGCATGGTGGAGAGAAAGCAGAGTCACCGATTCAGGTCCAGTGATCCTTCTTCAGAACTCTGAAGGGTTTTCTGATGAAGGATCACTGAACCTGAAATGGCGACTCTGATTTCTCTCTCCCCAGAGAAGGCCCTAACCTACTGAGTTTCTCCAGCAATTTCTGTTTTAGTTTCAGCATATCACCAATTGTCATCTTTCACGTACATTGAGTCTTCAATCACTTTCTCTCTCGTCTTCTTTTCTCCTCGTCAGTGGACTGGGGGAGGCAGCATAGTGGTAACATCATTGAACTAGTAAACCCGAATCCCAGGCTAATGTCACGGGGACATGGATTCAAATCGCATCATGGCAAAGGAAGAACCCAAGTTATTGGCTAAATTGACCATGGTGTCTAGGGATGTGCAGGCTAGGTGGATTAGCCATGGGAAATACAGGGTTAGAGGGTTGGGGTGGATTAAGGTGGGATGCTCTTCAGAAGGTTGGAATAGACTCAATGGGTGAAATGGCCTACTTCCACACTGTAGGAATTCTATGAGAAACACCAGGAATTAAAATCTTGCCATATGGTGATCATTCTCAATTGTTGTAAAACCAATCTGATTCACGAAAACCTTTTAGGGAAGAGATTTGTCATCTTTATTGGGTTGTGGCCTACACAACCACAGATTCAAAGCAATGATTGATTCTTAACTACTCTGCAAATGGCCTAGAGAGCTAATCAATTCAAGGGCAACTAGGGATGAAAAGCAAATGCAATGATGCCTACATCCCATACAACTGAGCTGAGGAGAACTTGCTCCACCCAGAGAGTGGTGACCCTGTGGAATCCTGTGCCAGTTAAACTAGTTGTGGCCAAAACATCAAATGTTTTCAAGAAGGAGTTAGGTATAGCTCCCAGGACTAAAAGGATCAAAGGGTATGGGAAGAAAGCAGGACCAGGGGACTGAGTTGGATGATCAACTATGATCATATTGAATAGGAAAGGGCAGGCTCAAAGGGCAGAATGGCCTACTCCTGCTCCTGATTTCTCTGTTTCTAAGGCTAAACGAAATACCACATTGTGTTCTTTTGAATTTTCTTCTCCTGTTTCCCCTATGCTTCAAATGCTTATCTTCCTTCTCTCTCACTGTGGTCTATTAGTCTATCAGATGCATTCTATTTTATTTCAGTTGGACTCCTAAATTGTGAGATTTTGAATGATGTGTTCAACTGAGACCTCACCTGACTTTTCAGGTGGACATGAAGGATTCTGTGGCATTACGCAAAGCAAAACAGAGAAGTCCGCCCATTATCTTGGCTGACTTTGTTTTGAGTTTTTTTGCTTTGATTTGCTTAGATTTTATTGCCATGTGTACTCAAGTACAGAAGTACAGGAGTACAGTAAAATTGTATAAGGTGTCATGTTAGGTACAAGTACCTAGGTACAGAATCTTAAGAAAAAGGTAGAGGAAAAGAAAGATCAATATTAAAAGGTTAACGTTGCAATAATTATAGTACAGTGACACCTTCTTAGTTTAAGTAGAAAATAAAGAAATAAAGCTGCAAGTTCAAACATTACAGCCTTTCTTAAGTGCTTAAGCACTGTAGGACTGCACTTTGAGGAATCACCTTGAGACTGAAAGTCCTTGCTGAGAGGTGACTTTGATCCCACAATTAACATTACCATCATTATCTCATCGCTGCTTGTAGGGCCTTGCTGTGGATGAATTGGTTACCTAAATTTCCTATTTTACGGACATAACTACACTTTTATTGGGGTGCCCTGAGGAGGTGCAAGGCTCTATGTAAATGAAAGTTTTTGCTTTCTCTCAGCAGTCATTTCCTTATGAAATCATAATTCTCTTAAACCCCACTTCAGTAACCTGTTAGCCCAAGGCACAGACAGATGTTTCTGTGGCCAGCAGCAAAAAATCAGAGTAGTGTGCTGTTTCCCTGATGCCAGGATCAAAGATGTTTCAGAGAATGTGCAGAATGTTCTCAAAGGGGAGAGGGGCCAGCAAGAGGTCATTGTACACATTGGAACCAACGACATAGGAAGGGAAAATGATGAGATTCTGAAGGGAGATTACAAAGAGTTAGGCAGACATTTATAAAGGAGATCCTCAAGAGTAGTAATATCTGGATTACTCCCAGTGATACGAGCTAGTGAGGGCAGGAATAGGAGGATAGAGCAGATGAATGCATGGCTGAGGAGCTGGTGTATGGGAAGAAGGATTCACATTTTTGGATCATTGGAATCTCTTTTGGGGTAGAAGTGACCTGTACAAGAAGGAGGGATTGCACCTAAATTTAAAGGGGACTAATATACTGGCAGGGAAATTTGCTCGAGCTGCTTGGGAGGATTTAAACTAGTAAGGTGGGGGGGGGGGGGGCGCACCCAGGGAGATAGTGAGGAAAGAGATCGATCTGAGACTGGTACAATTGAGAAAAGAAGCGAGTCAAACAGTCAGGGCAGGGAGGGACAAGGTAGGACTGATAAATTAAACTGCATTTATTTCAATGCATGAGACCTAACAGGGAAGGCAGATGAACTCAGGGCATGGTTAGGAACATGGGACTGGGATATCATAGCAATTACGAAACATGGCTCAGGGATGGGCAGGACTGGCAGCTTAATGTCCAAGGATATAAATGCTACAGGAAGGACAGAAAGGGAGGCAAGAGAGGAAGGGGAGTGACGTTTTTGATAAGGGATAGCATTACAGCTGTACTGAGGGAAGATATTCCCGGAAATACATTCAGGGAAGTTATTTTGGTAGAACTGAGAAATAAGAAAGGGATGATCACCTTACTGGGATTGTATTATAGACCCCCCTATTAGTCAGAGGGAAATTGAGAAACAAATTTGTAAGGAGATCTCAGTTACCTGTAAGAATAATAGGTTGGTTATGGCAGGGGATTTTAACTTTCCAAACATAGACTGGAACTGCCATCGTGTTAAGGGTTTAGATGGAGAGGAATTTGTTAAGCATGTATAAGAAAATTTTCTGATTCAGTATGTGGATGTACCTACTAGGGGAGCTGCAAGACTAGAGCTAAATAAAGCAGGGCAGGTGACTGAGGTGTCAGTGGAGGAGCACTTTGGTCCAGCAACCATAATTCTATTAGTTTCAAAATAGTGATGGAAAGGGATAGACCAGATCTAAAAGTTGAAGTTTTAAATTGGAGGAAGGCCAATTTTGACGATATTAGGCAAGAACTTTCAAAAACTGATTGGGCACAGAAAAATGGGAAGCCTTCAGAAATTAGTCCAGAGACAGTCTATTCCTGTTAGGGTGAAAGGAAAGGCTGGTTGGTATGGAGAATCCTGGATGACTAAAGAAATTGAGGTTTTGATTAAGAAAAAGAAGGAAGCATATGTCAGGTATAGACAGGAATCCTTAGTGTGAATCCTTAGAAGGGTATAAAGGCAGTAGGAGTATACTTAAGAGGGAAATCAGGAGGACAAAAAGGGGACATGAGATATCTTTGGCAAATAGAGTTAAGGAGAATTTAAAGGGGTTTTACAAATACATTAAGGACAAAAGGGTAACTCAGGAGAGAATAGGGCCCCTCAAAGATCAGCAAGGTGGCCTTTGTGTGGAGTCACAGGAGATGGGGGAGATATTAAACGAGTATTTTGTATCAGTGTTTACTGTGGAAGAGGACATGGACGATATAGAATCTAGGGAAATAGATGGTGACATCTTGAAAAATATCCATATTACAGAGGAGGAAGTGTTAGATGTCTTGAAATGGATATAGGTTTGCTCGCTGAGGTGGAAGGTTCATTTCCAGACATTTCGTCACCCTACCAGGTAACACCTTCAGTGAACCTCCAGCGAAGCACTACTGATAATTCCTGCTTTCTATTTATATATTTGGATTTCTTTGGGTTGGTGACGTCATTTCCTGTGGTGATGTCATTTCGGTTCTTTTTCTCAGAGGGTGGTAGATAGAGTTCTGGTTGGAATGCCATGCTTCTAGGAATTCTCGTGCGTGTCTCTCTTTGGCTTGTCTGAGGATGGATGTGTTGTCCCAGTCGAAGTGGTGTCCTTCCTGATCTGCATGTAAGGATACTAGTGAGAGAGGGTCATATCCAGGATATATGAACAAAACAACATGACTCTCTCTCACTAATATCCTTACATACAGATAAGGAAGGACATCACTTCGACTGGGACAACCTATCCATCCTATGACAAGCCAAACAGAGAATGCCTAGAAGCATGGCATTCCAACTAGAACTGTATAAACAAACACATCAAGTTAGACCTCATCTACCACCATCTCTCCAACCCAAAGAAACTCAAACATATAAATAGAAAGCAGGAATCAGCAGCAGTGCTTCGCCTAGAGGCCCATTGAAGATGTTATCCATTAGGGTGACGAAACATCTGGAATTGAACCTTCAGCTCAGCAAGCAAACCTACATCCACAATCTCAACCTGAGCTACAAATTCTCTCAAAATTCACTATGTCTTGAAATGCATAAAAGTGGATAAATCCCCAGGACCTGATCAAGTGTTCCCTAGAAATCTGTGGGAAGCTAGGGAAGTGATTGCTGGGCCTCTTGCTGAGATATTTGTATCATCAATAGGTGAGATGTCAGAAAACTGGAGGTGGCTAACGTAGTGCCACTATTTATGAAAGGTGGTAAGGACAAGCCAGGGAACTATTGGCCCATGAACCTGGTGTCAGTGGTGGGAAGTTGTTGGAGGGAATTCTGAGGGACAGGATGTACGTGGATTTGGAAAGGCAAGGACTGATTAGGGATAGTCAACATGGCTTTGCGTGTGGGAAATCATGTCTCACAAAATTGATTGAGTTTTTTGAAGAAGTAACAAAGAGGATTGATGAGGGCAGGGTGATAGACGTGATGTATATGGACTTCAGTAAGGCGTTCAACAAGGTTTCCCCATGGGAGACTAGAGGGCAAGGTTAGATCTCAAGAACTAGCCACTTGGATACAGAACTGGCTCAAAGGTAGAAGTCAGAGGGTGGTGGTGAAGGGTTGTTTTTCAGACTTGAGGCCTGTGACCAGTGGAGTGCCATAAGGCACTACTTTTTGTTATTTATATAAATGATTTGGATGTGAGCATAAGAGGCACAGTTAGAAAGTTTGCAGTTGACACCAAAATTGGAGGTGTAGTGGACAGCAAAGAAGGTTACCTCAGATTACAACTGGTTCTTGATCAGATGGGCCAAGCAGTGGCAGATGGCATTTAATTTAGATAAATATGAGGTGCTGCATTTTGGGAAAGCAAATCTTAGAAGGACTTATACACTTAATGGTAAGGTCCTAGGGAGTGTTGCTGAACAAAGAGACCTTGGAGTGCAGGTTCAGAGCTTCTTGAAAGTGAAGTCGCAGGTAGATAGGATAGTGAAGAAGGCATTTGGTATGCTTTCCTTTATTGGTCAGAGTATTGAGTACAGGAGTTGGGAGGTCATGTTGTGAATGTACAGGACATTGGTTAGGCCACTGTTGGAATACTGCATGTAATTCTGGTCTCCTTCCTATCGGAAAGATGTTGTGAAACTTGCAAGGGTTCAGAAAAGACTTACAAGGATGTTGTCACGGTTGGAGGATTTGCACTATAGGGAGAGGTTGGATAGGCTGGGGTTGTTTTCCCTGGAGCGTCGAAGGTTGAGGGATGACCTTATAGAGGTTTATAAAATCATGAGGGACATGAATAAGATAAATAGACAAAGTCTTTTCCTTGGGGTGGGCCAGTCCAGAACTAGAGGGCATAGGTTTAGGGTGAGAGGGGAAAGATATAAAAGAGACCTAAGGGGCAATTTTTTCACACGGAGTGTGGTATGTGTATGGAATGAGCTGCCAGAGGAAGTGGTGGAGGCTGGTACAATTGCAACATTTAAAAGGCATCTGAATGAGTATATGGATAGGAAGGGTTTGGAGGGATATGGGCTGGGTGCTGGCAGGTGGGACTAGATTGGGTTGGGATATCTGGTCGGCATGGACGAGTTGGACCAAAAGATCTGTTTCCATGCTGTACATCTCTATGATTTTATGACTCAGTCATTTCAAACTAGATGGCAACCAATAAACCATTGATTTTAGCATCACAATTTAAAGAGACGGCTTGACCAGTCTTACTCAACATTTACATTAAAAAGCTGATCATGATTAAATTACCATCCATGGTGTGATGAAGCAAGTGAAATATCTTGTGTGACATTCCTTAAATAGTTGTGACATCTCTTTAAGCATTTCCGGCTTCACCATGCTAGCTCTAGTCATGACTTTGCACTTTTTATCAAGTTGCCCTAAATATCCCATGAACAATTCACACATCCTTCAGAAGCTGTTTCCAATGGTTTTGTTTTTGAAGGCAACTGAAGATAAAGTGCCAATTTCAGAGGCAGAATAACACATGTAGAGGAGCATTGATTATCCGGCATTCAATTATCCGAATATCGGAATATCCGGCAAGATCACTAGGTCCCGATGCTCGGCTAAAGTATGTTATCCGGCATTCGATTATCCGGAATTCAATTAACTAAATGAAATTCTCCCTGACCGTATCCTTCAGATAATCGAGGTTCCTCTATATCTAACACCACACGCTTTATAAACTCCAAGTAACCAGAGAGATGGAAATCCCGTCACTCTGGGACTCCAATAATGAAGCCGTTTGGAAGCTGACAGTTAGAATCAAATGGGAAATAGCTTGGCTCAACATGGGCAATGCCTCATCTGAGCTGAGCCATGGAGGTGAGGAAGATTTTACATAATTTTGCATCCTGGTCTGTGGAGAACTGATTGAATGAAGATCTGGAGGCAGGAGGAGGATCAGAATTGGTAACACCCTCATGGACTAGGACGGGGTCTAATGAGGCAGGCACTCTGCTCCTGAATGTTATACAGGGCCTTGGTGAGGTCACACCTTGAGTATTGTGCGCCGTTTGTGGTTGCCTCATCTGAGGAAGGACATTCTTGCTACTGAGGGAGTCCAGATTGATTCCTGGGATGGCAGGACTGACATATGAGGAAAGACTGGATTGACTGGGTTTGTATTCGCTGGCATTTCAAAGAATGAGAGGGGATATCATAGAAACATATAAAATCCTGATGGGGCTGAACAGGCTAGATGCGGGTAGAATGTTCTCAATGTTGGGGAAGTCCAGAACTAGGGGTCACAGTCTAAGAATAAGGAGTAAATCATTCAGGACTGAGATGAGGAAGAACTTCTTCACTCAGGGAATTGTGAACCTGTGCGATTCTCTCCCACAGGAAACTGTTGGGACCAGTTTGTTAGGTATATTCAAGAGGAAGCTGGACATGGCTGTTATGGCTAAAAGGATCAAGAGATGAGGAGAGAAAGCAGGAATAGGATACTGAAATTACACGATCAGCCATGATCATATTGAATAGTGGTTCACGCTCAAAGGGCCAAATGGCCTACTCCTACACCTATTTTCTATGCTTCTGTTCAGTGGCTAGGTGGATCTGTCATTTGAATGAGGAGTAGACTTGAATATCTTGTCCCACCATAGTCAAATGGCTCATTGATAGGCCACATTTAGACTCTCCATGAAGAACATAGGAACAGGAATAGGCCATTCAGCTCTTCAAGCCTGTTCCACCATTCAATGAGATCAGATTCCCTACAGTGCGGAAACAGGCCCTTTGGCACAACAAGTTCACACCGACCCTCCAAAGAGTAACCCACCCAGACCTATTTCCCTCTGATTAATGCACCTAACAGTATGGACAATTTAGCATGGCCAATTCACCTGGCCTGCAAAGGTTTGGATTGTGGGAGAAAATTCCACACAGACGGTCACCCAAGGCTAGAATCAAACCCAGGTCCCTGGTGCTGTAAGGCAGCAGTGCTAACCACTGGGCTACCCTGATCTATAGCCTAATTGTATTTCCATCCCTTACTACCTTTGTTTAAAATAAATTGATCTCTCTCAGATTTAAAATGAACAACTGATCCAGCATCCACTGCCATTTGTGGAAGAGAGTTCCAAACCTCCCACACTTTGTGTGTAAAAGTGCTCCCTAACATCTCTCCTGAATGATCTGGCCCTAATTTGTAGACAATATTGCTTAGTTCTGGAATCCCCACCCAGTCAAAATGTTTTTTTTCTACTCTGTCTTTTTCTGTTAGGGATAGAATATGGACAGGATACTACAAATCAAACCATTTTGCCTATGCATCATTGGTTGCAAAATACTTTGACATGTCCTGGGATTGTGAATGGCGCTATACAAACATAAGTCTTTTATTTTAAGATTAGATTAGATTCCTTAGTGTGGAAACAGGCTTTTGTCCCAAAAGATCTATACCTCTGAAGAGTAACCCACCCCCAACATTTACGCCTGACTAATGCACCTAACACTATCGGCAATTTAGCATTGCCAATTCACCTGACCTGTATATCCTTGGATTATGGGAGGAAACCTACACAGACACAGGGAGAATGTGCAAACTCCACCCAGACAGTCACCCGAGGTGAGAATCAAACCCACATCCCTAATGCTGTGAGGCAGCAGTGCTAACCACTGAGCCACCATGCCACCTTACCAATTCATGTTGTAATAAGAATCAGCACCTGTAGGATGTAAGCCCTTTGATGAACATTACAGCAATTAATCTCAAAGCTGAAGCCAGGTGTTCATGTTTTTGTCGGTATCAAATGAAATTTAACAACATTGATTCCATCGACGCTTATGAAAGCTAATATGTTCCACTCACATTTCTTCACCTTGTTTTTCAAAAGACTACCATCACATTATTTTACTTTTAGACAACTTCCAAAATAGCCATTACTTAAACAAAATCAGCCCCAATTCCATGCAATTACAAAGAAATTGCCAAGCCAAGATAGTAATGTTTGTTTATGTTGAAGGTGATCAGTCAACCCGGTTCCATATAAATACACTGCAGACATAAACCTAATCATTCCTTCAACATGACTGCATCTTAATTAAACAGGTAATTTTATTTTTTCTTCAGTATGGTTTATTTTTGGAAGTCCTCTTGGCTTGGTAATCAGGAAAAGCAACAAATACAAAGAAATCAAACACCATCAGGCAATGGCAAATTACACTGGTTGATGGTACTTTAAAGGTTATTGAAAAAAAGTCATACAAAGCTTTATAATTTCATTATAATCTTAAACGATTACATTTGCCACTGGACATGGCCAGAGGTAATGGTTTTGCCCCTTAGTTTATTAATGTGAAAACAATTTATATCAGAAACTAATGGACACATTTCAGTGAAATCTAATACATAGACAGGGTATTTTCCAAGAAGAACTGATTTGTTGGCATTGAAAATATAGATAACATCTGGACCTAAATTGCTCAAAGGATCTAACAATATCGTTAGACAAGGTGAACTGAATTGTTTTAAAATGTTGTGGGTTGTTTTAGATGTTGTGCTCCTATGATGGAGTTTGATACTGTTGTTAAAATGTGAGCAGAGCTTTCAGAGCAGGTTGTTAAATGCAGTTTGAGCCAGTGCCTCATCAGGCAGATGGAAGCTGTTAATAAAAATATTTCTTTATTTAGCTTTGCATTTACAGAGAATTGACCAGATAGGGAAAAACTCAATTCCTTCTATTTGACTGTCAGCTCTTGACAAAAATATCTCTACCCTTCAAAGGGCAGGAACCCTGAGACCAAGATGTTAATTACCTGATGGCCACAGTATTACACTGGGACCTGAGGAAAGGGTGAATTTGCAGGAAAGGATTGAATGGAATGGCTGAAAATCACACCCTCCACTCAGTAAACCTCAATGCAGTGTTTCAATACTACAGGGTCCAGAGGAATTCATCTTCTGCACCCCCTCCCCCCAACCACACCCCCCCCCCCCCCTTATGGAACATAGGACATGGGAATTGTTTTGCTGCTGTTAACCTTTCCTCTTTGAGAATGAGAGCGTAGTTAGCAATGTGCACTTCCATGCATGTTGGACTATTTACAGACAGACTGTGGAAAATGTTACAAACGCCCATCAGTCACTTTCAACTTTGATGCTCTGTCCCATTCATATTCCGACCTTTTTGTTCTCAACCTCCTGCTGTGTTCTGAGGAACAGTTCTTCATCTTTCACTTTGGCACAATGCAGACTTCCAGACTAAACATTGTGTTTGCCAATTTCAGATCGTAAGCATCGCTCCTATTTTTCGAGACAGCAACTGTTCCAAATGGTTCCGTTGTTGCCATGTGTACCTCCTTGAAACCACCTTGTTCCTTAATCCATTGCCACCTTTTTCCATCTTGCACCATTTTTTCCTTCAACCATTCCCATCTTCCACACTACCACTATTACAGAACTTTTGTTTCAGTTCTTGGATGTTGTGAAAACATTCAGAAAATATTTACGAGGATGTTGCCAGGGTTGGAGGATTTGAGCTACAGGGAGATGCTGAATAGGCTGGGGGTGTTTTCCCTGGAGCGTCGGAGGCTGAGAGGTGACCTTATAGAGGTTTATAAAACCATGAGGGACATGGATAGGGTAAATAGACAAATTATTTTCCTCAGAGAAACTCCAAAACTAGAGGGCATAGGTTTAAGATGAGGGGGAAAGATTTAAAAGGGACCTAAGGGGCAACTTTTTCAATCAGAGGGTGGTGCGTTTATGGAATGAGCTGCCAGGGGAAGTGGTGGAGGCTGATACAATTACAACATTTAAGAGACATCTGGATGGGTATATGAATAGGAAGGGTTTAGAGGGATATGGGCCAAGTGCTGGCAAATGGGACTAGATTAATTTTGCATGAATGAGTTGGACCGAAGGGTCTGTTTCCATGTTGTACATCGGTATGACTGTATGATTCTCCTCCTTTCTATGCCCCACCGCCTTCCCACTACACATTCTTAAAACTCATTACACCCCAAACTTTCCCAGTTCTGCTAAGAAGCTGTTGATCTGAAATGTTAATTCTGTTTTTCTTTTCACACGTGTGGCCAGGCCTACTGTGTGTCTCCAGCCACTCTTTGACTGCCACTGAAGAAATTTATCTGACCCTTCCCTGAGTCAGATATAATCCACCAGTAACCAATCACAATAGAAGAGCCTTTTGCAATGTCTCACCCACTGCTCTCATAAGTCAATTTGAATTGAATTCAAATTTTAACTGAAGTAAGATAAAAGAAATGATTTACTGCTTTAATATCTAGGCTCTGCATCTGACATACAGAGTGCTGCATAATCTGAATTTGAGCCAAATTAAATATGTGAAAAAAAATACATGGACTGGCTTCAGAATAGTAACGCTGTCGTGGTCATCAAAGCAACATTTGCTGCTACTTTTTAAAATATAAACAGTTTTATAAGTGTTTTTTTAAGACTTATTTTTCTTCATCTCTGATCCTGAGCGCTTATAGTAACAGTCTGACTTTAGATCGGCTTCTGGGACAATATATATCATTACCGGAAGTGATGTAATGTCACATGATCTTGTTCTTTCTTGGAGCTTTGTGGGAAGATAAAGCAACAGAGGGATGTTTCTTAAATAAACCAAATGGTTTTCTTGCTTCAGTAGACTCTAACTATTATTTAGCGTCATAGAGGTCAACAGCACAAAAAATATCCTTCGGCCCATCAGGTCTGCGCAGGTCAAAAAACAAACACCTGACTATTCTAATCCCATTTCTAGCACTTGGCCCATGACCTTGGCATTTCTTGTGTACGTCTAAATACTTAGTCACAGAGTCATAAGGATGTACAGCATGGAAACAGACCCTTCGGTCCAACCCGTCCATGCCGACCAGATATCCCAACCCAATCTAGTCCCAACTGCCAGGACCCGGCCCATATCCCTCCAAACCCTTCCTATTCATATACCCATCCAAATGCCTCTTAAATGTTGTAATTGTACCAGCCTCCGCCACTTCCTCTGGCAGCTTATTTCATACACATACCACCCTCTGATTGAAAAAGTTGCCCCTTTTATAATTTTCCCCTCTCACCCTTAACCTATGCCCTCTAGTTCTGGACTCCCCCGCCTCAGGGAAAAGACTTTGACTACTTACTCTATCCATGCCCCTAATAATTTTGTAAACCTCTATCAGGTCACCCCTCAGCCTCTGATACTCCAGGGAAAACAGCCTGTTCAGCCTCTCTCTGTAGCTCAAATCATCCCACCCTGGCAACATCCTTGTAAATCTTTTCTGAAGCCTTTCAAGTTTCACAACACCTCTCCGATAGGAAGGAGACCAGAATTGCACACAATATTCCAACAGTGGCCTAACCTATGTTCTGTACAGCCGCAACATGACCTCCCAACTCCTGTACTCAATACTCTGACCATTTGTCTCAACACCTTTCGAGGCAGTGAGTTCCAGGTTCCCATCCAGCTCTGCGTGAAAACAAAATTTTGCCACATCTCCTCTAAACCTATTGCCTCTTTCCTTAAATCTCCACCCCCTGTTCAATGCCCTCTCCACCAAGGAGAAGAGTTCTTTCCTGTCTTCCCTGTCTATAGTAGCTTTAGTAGCAGAAGAAGAACAGATATGAGTGATTGGTTATATTTTAAATTGCACAGCATAATTCCAACAAATATTACAACAAATACAAAACCAAACAATTCACACTAATACTAAAAAACAAACATGCTAATTACATAAATAAATACTAACAAATAACTAAGCTAAAAAAGAAAAGTCTTAACAATAATAATAATGATAATAACCATATCACAGCTCAGCAAAAGAAAGCAATAGCCCTCAATCATTGAACGCATAAGTTTATACATATTCATGTGTTCGTAGTTCCTCCCCCCAGGATACCAGATTCATTTCACAGAATTGCCATTTCTATATAAAGGCTCTTATTAGTATGGCAGACAAATCTGTACCCAGGTATTCCAAAATGGACCGCCATGTCTTATAGAAATTCTCAGTTTTATGGTGCACCATACTCGTAAGAAAATCCAAGGGGATGTGCTCCATGACTAGCATATGCCAACCCACCAGCCCCAGGGGATTTTCTGACACCCACCCTAGTAGAATGTTCTTTCTGGCACAAAAAGTGAGGATACTGAAAAGCCTTTTTTGTGTGCATCTAATGAAAGTGAATTAACAAACCCAAGAAGAAGAGATACCAGGTCCATCTCCACCTCCATCCCCAAGGCCTTCTCTATTTCGCCTACCACAGTGCTCCAGTATGCCTGCAATCTGTGGCAGGACCAAAGACAATGAGTAAACGTGGATTAAAAGCAATTTAAATCTCATATTGATGCTTTACATTGAACTATGTGTACAATGGAAGCAATGGTTGATCAAACTAAATTGTATAACTGTACCCTTTCTGGGATGATTGTTCTATAACAAAGTACCATATAAGTACAAATTTTGCTGTAAAGGAATGAAATCCAAACTGAGTCTTTTATTAACATCATACTTCCTTTCAGGTGCCTCCAAGCATCTTTCTTTACCTGCTGCCTCTCCTAAAACTGAAGTATGTGACTCTCACTCCTCACTCTCAAATCTAAGACCAAATTAGTTGTTCTGTGCAAATCTGGCAGATATTCTCTTATACTGAAAATGTGTTGCTGGAAAAGCGCAGCAGGTCGGGCAGCATCCAAGGAGCAGGAGAATCGACGTTTCGGGCATAAGCCCTTCTTCAGGAACCCCGCACCGCCCATTTCTACCTCCTGCCCAAAATCCACAAACCTGACTGCCCCGGCCGACCCATTGTCTCAGCCTGCTCCTGCTCCACTGAACTCATCTCTGCAAAAAAACCTGATCTCCAGCATCTGCAGTCCTCACTTTCTCCTTGATATTCTCTTATGATCAACTTATTAACTAATCGGAATAACTGTTAGCCAAAGAAAGTTGATCCAAATTATCTTCAAAATCCCCTCTTTTCTGACTTGTTTCTCTTTCTGCTTGGAGTCATAGAGTTGTACAGCATGGAAACAGATGTTTCTGTCCAACTCATCCACGCCGGCCAGATATCCTAAATTAACCTTGTCCCATTTGCCAGCATTTGGCCCTTATCCCTCTAATCCTTTCCTTTTAATATACCCATCCAGATGTCTTTTAAATGTTGTAATTGTACCAGCCTCCACCACCTCCTCTGACAGCTCACTATGTACACACACCACCCTCTGTTAAAAAAGTTGCCCCTTAGATCCGTTTTAAATCTCTCCTCTCTCACCTTAAACCTATCCTCTCTAGTTTTGGACTCTGGGAAAAAGACTTTGGCTATTCACCATTACCGTGCTCCTCATGATTTTATAAACCTCAAAATGTTCACCCCTCAGTCTCCCATACTCCAGGGAAAACAGTCCCAGCCTATTCAGCATCTCCCAATAGTCCAAACCCTGCAAACCCAGCAACGTCCTGATAAATCTTTTCTGCACCCTTTCAAGTTTAGCAATATCTTTGCTATTACAGGGAGACCAGAACCGAACAAAGTATTCCAAAAGTGGCCTAAACAACTTCTTCTGGTGTAGGGGCAATGTCAGTGGACTACTCATCAAGACTAATGCTCCAGTAACATCCAAATTAAGAGCAGGAGTGGGCCATTCAGCCCATCAGGCATGCTTCCCAATTTAAGAAGATCATGGCTGATCTGTGTGTGCCTTCAACTCCACATTGTCAACTTTCCTCAATTTGACTCCCTCTGTTGAGTAAGAAATCTGGTTCTATCTGCCTGAGAGAAAGACAGCAGAAAAAACTCACTATGTTCTGAAAGATTAAAAAAACTCCTCATCGCCATATTTAAATGGTGACTCCTTATTTTCAAACTGTATTTACTGTTGGTTGAAATCCTGTCACAATATCTGGTGGAATTTCATTGCAATTCATAAAACCCTGGAATCGAAAGTGAGTCAATAGTTCCATGAAACTGTTATCAACTGTTATAGAAATCCATCTGGTTCAGCAAAGTTCTTTTCAGAAGGAAATTTGCTATCTTTACTTGGTCTGACATTTATGTAACTCCAGACCCAAAGCTGCATATGGAATCTGAAATGGTCTTGCAAGCCAGTCAGTTCAAGAACAATTAGGGATGGGTAACAAATACTGGCCTTTCCAGTATTGCAACATTTCAGGAAAGAATGAATAAAATATTTGTCAATTAACTTTCGGTTTTCTATAGTGAGATATGGCCAGGATGAATGAAACACAGGCCTTTGTTGAATTGACGTAATCATCAGTTCAACTGTCTCTATGGGTTTCATTGATTCAACATGTGCCTGTC
Organism: Chiloscyllium plagiosum; assembly: GCF_037043375.1. NCBI lineage: Eukaryota > Metazoa > Chordata > Chondrichthyes > Orectolobiformes > Hemiscylliidae > Chiloscyllium > Chiloscyllium plagiosum. Next base: position 15,496,240 of record NW_028270158.1, on the reverse strand, counting down.
AGCTCAGTCAGTGAAATTACTGAAGCAAAATTAAATGAACTAGTAATTAAAACAATATAATTGCACTTAAATCCCAACTTAACATTGAAGAGAGAGAGAGAGAGAGAAAACTCAGAACCACAATATGGTTTCCTGGTATTTTATTGTTAGACTGTCCATTATAGCCACTGTTCATACTTCACTGTGCTGTTCCAAAGATCTCTGCAGATACTGACATGTTCCTGTGGATCCCACGCAAATACCAGCATTGCCATAGGGAGCACTCATCACAGACTTCTGAGCTACCTGGGAATGTTTAACTGACAGTGCTGATTACTAAGAAGAAACCATTGTTAACATTGCTTGACAAAATATGGTGTGCAGCAACAGAAGCAGTGAGCTTGATTTGAACTCCTTTACCCCAGTAGAAACTCAATGCCAGGGGGAGCTTAGAATGAAGGTAATGAGCCGCCTAATGCCATCTGACGGGTGTGAATACTAACCTGTGTTTTTGAGTAGCTCACCGTCCTTTAGACCAGGGGTCCTTCTTCATTCTGAAACTGGGTTTGAAATTCAAATAGAGGTCTGACAAAGGAAAGAGTGATGGCTTCTCAAGCTTGTTAGGAGGTGTGAATCACGGTCCTGGAGTAGCCCATAAGATCATCAGATATTGGAGCAGAATTAGGCCATTCATCCCATCAAGCCTACTCCGCCATTTGATCATGGCTGATATGTTTTTCAATCCCAATCCCTGTAATTCTTGATCCCCTTACCAGTCAAGAATCTAACTATCTGTGTTTTAAATACACTCAATGACTTTGTCTCCACAGCGTTCTGCAGCAAGAAGTTCCACAGATTCACCACCCTCTGGCTGAAGAAATATTTCCTCATCTCAGTTCTAAAGAGTCATGTCTGCACTCTTAGGCTTTGCCCTTGGGTCCCAGTAGAAACATCTTCTCCATGTATGGGCTAATCAGCATTTTGTAAGTTTCAATACGATCCCCATCTCTTTATCCTTCTAACCTTCATTGAGTACAGACCCAGAGTCCTCAATCACTCCTCATATGACATTCCTGGGATCATTCTTGTAAACCTCCTCTGGACCCCTCCAAGATGGTGAGATGTTCATTTTTATTATCGATGCCCATATGATCCAGGAGCATCAGGACTACCTCTCAGTAACCTCGCAAGGAAACCCTAGGCCTCCTTTACTCTGTGTATCCTCACTTCCCTTCAATACTCAACTGCTTAGAGCCTAATGTGCTCCTCTAACTGCGCCACCTCTAAGACCATTTTGAGGCACAGATTACCAACATCCCCCCTCTCCCCAAATGGTTAGACATCTGATGATCTTAAGGACTAGATTAGATTAGATGCCCTACAGTGTGGAAACAGATCCTTTGGCTCAACAAATCCACACTGACCCTCCAAAGAGTAACCCATCCAGACCCATTTTCCTCTGACTAATGCACCTAACACTATTAGCAATTTAGCATGGCCAATTCACCTGATCTGCACATCTTTGGAGGAAACCGGAGCACCCGATGGAATCCCACGCGGACACGGGGAGAATGTGCAAACTCCAAACAGACAGTGGCCTGAGGCAGGAATCGAACCTGGGTCCCTGGCGCTGTGAGGCAGCAATGCTAACCACCAAGCCACCATGCCACCCACACACCCCCTAGGGTTGGTGTATTGAGGTCTTCAGACTTTGTTAAGCCCTGTCTAGTTGAAGAGGTTGTGCCTAGCTCTCCCACCCATGGGACAACCGCAAAACAAAAATATGTCCACAGAAGTCATGTATGCCTGCACCGTGTTGCTTCCTTCATGTACAGTAAAACAATTCAGGATATCCTGCAGGGTTTACAATGAAACAGCACACTGGCAGGATGGGGGAACAACAGCTGGAATGAATAAGGTGGATAAAACTACTGAAAGAACGGTGTAAGGAGTTTCTTGTAATCGGAGTGGTGGAATATGACGAGATATTTAGAGAAAATGCTACAGGTGGTGAAGGGTTAATGACTGAAGGTTACCAACAATAATATGGAGGAGGAGAAGGAGGGAGGGAGTGGCCAGGACTGTAGGATTGTAGTTGGCAGCAGTAGGCAAAAGAGCAAAAACAATTGGCTTCAGATGTTAGTTGTGTGTAACCCTTTCAACAGCAATTTCCAGACCACTGGCCTTGAGCACTTCGTGGAACAAAGGCAACAAGAACATGGCAACACCACCTCTTTCCAATCTACCTCCAAGACAAAACAGCATCCTGACTTGGAAACCATATTACTTTTCCTTCACTGTATCTCTGACATTCCGGAACTCTCTTCCTAACAATACTGTGGACGTACCTATACCATAAAAACTAGTGGAAAGCAGCTTGTTTTCAAGGGTGATTAGAGATGGACAACAAGCGCTGCCTTTGCCAGTGATATCCATATCCTAAGAAAGCACTAGAAACAACTGTTACCACCTATTCAGTTGGATATGTCCCAAACTCCTCCTTCCCTTCTCTGGAAGGAAATTCCAGTAAGAAGGTCCAACTGCTCCTAATAAATTGGCTTATTCCACCTATCCAGCCCACGTATTTTAATGTCAAAGGATTGTTCCAAAATGCTCACGGCCTATGGGATGATATCTGGAATCAACCATTCCTTTCACACTGCATGGCCTAGAAATTCAATGACTCCAGGTCTATTTCTCAGAGGTTAGCTGTACATGTGTTACATTATGCGGCATCTATTGGGAAAAGTAGAAAAAGAGGCATCCGAGATCCCTGCCTAATCCAGGAATTAGATTGTTTACATGTTTGCAAATATTGAGCCTTTTTGAGGCTATTTTTGATAAATGGAGGCAAAATCAGGCATCCTAACATGACAAGAAAGCCGAGCAGCCTTCTCTGCTCTCTGGTGTTGTATAGTTGAGGCCTGAGGCCCAATATTGGCTGTACCTTAGGCCTACCTGTTCCAGCTCAGGAATCAATCCTGCACAAGCCAATGACTAGGCCAGTAGAGGTTTTGCTGACTGAAAATGTTTCTATGCACATTGATCCTGTGCAATTTGCTGCAGAGTCATTTATTGTGACTCTGCCTGTTGTAACTTCATTATGCTCCTTTAAAGGTCATTTATCAATGCTTTCATGTTTCTATATAAAATCAAGTACACAGCTTGGTGCAAGAGGTTCAGATTATTGGCTATTTTTCACTCTGCTATGTGCCATTAAGAAATGCTGGTGATTGGGAATCAATGAGTTGAAAATCAACAGTGACCCCTCTCTGGGACGTGGTTTGTATCTGTGAGAGATGTGTCTTTTTTCATGTGGCGTATGCAAAGGGATTACTGTACTGTGTTAGCGTCTATCCATTACATTCATTATAAAATACATTCATTATGATAGTTCAACACAACAAAACTCAGACCAACAATTTAACTAAGTCCCTTTTGTATGGAAACATTTATACACACAATAAGATAATTTATATTCATGCAGGATGAAGATTAAAGTCCACCCATGTAAACTATATTGTTCATGTTTAATCTTTCCACATAGTTCAGACCCCTTATACTTCAGATCAGCTTTGTTACTCCATTCTGCATCCTTTCCAAGCTTTGCATAACTTTTGGCAGCTTGATGGCTAGAATTGAACACAATACTCCAAGTGTGGTCTGGTCAGCCTCGTATTGAGCCAGAGACTTTTACGCTATGATTCCAGCATTTTATTTCCTATTATTTGCAACATTGTCCACTAGAATCAGGCACAAACTTTGCAGATATAATCTCAAACGAGACAGCAGTGGTTTTAATTACTCACCCTGTTGTAATGCGGGATCTAGTCATTTAAACTGATTAATGTCTCCCCCTCAGAAACAAAGGAAAGATCATACAAGCTTATTATGTGTCCGGTACTATTAAAAAGAAGAATTGTGTTTATATAGTGTCTTTCATGACCTCTGGGCATTCCAAAGCAGTTGAGCCAATGAAACACTTTTCTAGTCACTGTTGTTATGAAGAAGTGCAGCTGCCAATCTGCGTGCAGCAACTCTCACGAACAGTGATGTGAAAATGTTTAGATGATGTGTTTATTCATGATGTTGCTTCACGGATTATTAACCGGTCAGGTTACTAGGAGAATTTGCCTGTCTTTCTTTGATAAAGCATTGTGGGATCTTTTACATCCACCTAAAGGAGCAGACAGGGCCTTTGCTCGACATCCAATCTGAAAGTGTATGGCACCTTCAACAGTATATTATACCCTTGGAACATCAGCCTAGATCTTGCAGTCAGGTCTCTGCTATGTGGCTGTGGTCATGAATGTTCTGACACTGAGGCAAGACTAACATCAACTGAGCCACATAGTCACTTACAGTCATTTCTGGACAATTGAATTTCTACATGAATTTCTTTCCAAAGGTAACTTGGTGACACTTCACGTTTTCTGTCTCCCTTTATATTTTACACAGCTCATATGTCAGAATCATAAAATTATTACAATGCGGAAGGAGGCCATTTGGCCCACTGTAGCTGCCCTAGTTCGCTGAATATTTCAGCTTCGTGACAATCTCATGCTCTTCCCCTGTAAATCTGCCCATCATTTCTATCCCAGTAACCATCCGATGCCCCTCTTGAATGCCTCCATTGAACCTGCCTCCACCACATTCCCAGGTAGATCGTAGATTTCTAGATCCTAAACACCCACTGGGTGAAAATGTTTTTCTCATCTCGCATTTCTTTATTTTTCAAAATTCTTTAAAACAATGCCCACTGATTCTTGGTCCATTTACAAGCAGGAACAGTTTCTCCCAGTCTACTCTGTCCAGTCCCCTCATGATTTTGAAAACTTCTGCCCAATTTCTTCTTGGCCTTCTCTTCTCTAAGTTTCAACCAATCGTTCTTCCTTATTGAAGTACCTGAACCCTGGAACAATTCTCGTAAATCTCTTCTCTACTTTCTCCAGTGCATCCATATTCTCTTATGGTATGGTTCAGAATTGTACATAATAGATCAACTAGAGTCTAACCAGTGTCTTATATATAAATTCATCATAACCTCCCTGCTGTTGTCCTCTATGTCCCTATTAATGACACCTAGAATTCTATGTTCTTGCACTCAGATTTCATATCTCCAATATCCCTGAATCTATTGTTCCATAGGGTGGCTTGGTGGCTCTACTGCCTCACAGTGACAGGGATCTGGGTTTGATTCCACCCTCCAGTGACTATCTGTGTGAAGTTTGTACAATCTCCCCGTGGCTGCATGGGTTTCCTCCCACAGTCCAAAGATGTGTAGGCTAGGTGACTTGGCCATGCTATGTTACCACAGTGTCCAAAAATGGCAGGCTAGGTGAATTGGCCATGGATGAAATGCAGTGTTACAGGGATAGGTAAGGGAGGGTGGGTCCGGTTACGATGCTGTTCAGAAGGTCAGTGTAGACTTGATGGACTAAAGGGCTTGCTTCCACACTGGTAGAGATTCTATGATCATGCTTCACTAAGTTACTTGACCATCTCAATTACCTTTGGAGCTTGTTAAATAGACATTCATCAAGTTCTTCTTAAAAATGGTAGTGTGCACATTATTAACAGCCTTTATCATAAATAAATGCCATATATCTGGGAAATATTAGATTCTCTTAATAGTAAATTATGTGCTCTCATTCCATTTTCCATCAAGAGTTTAACTTAAGTTCCCTGTAACAACATATTGAAGATCTAAATCATGTTCCCCTCCCACTTTATTTCTCCTGCAATGAAAGCAAACCCATTCTGATAGACGCTCTTAAAAATAAATTGGGCTGGAGGAGGAGAATTCCTTTTATGCAGCAAGTTATGAAATGGAAGTAGATTCAATGTAACATTCAAGAATTAATTTGGCATATTTTTAAAGCAAAAAGAAACTATAGGCACTAGTGAAAATGCAAAGGGGAAGAGTTCTAGTAGGCTATTTCCTTCAAAGATCCAAATATAGATTTGGGGATCAAGATCAAAGCTTATGTGGAGAAGGCAGGAGAATGGGGTTGACAAATGTATCAGCTGTGACCAAACAGTGGATCAGCTCCGATGGGCTCAATATCCTAATCCTGCACCTATGCCTTATAGTCTTAATATGTAAGCTTGGCTGAATGACTGTCTTAGGAGGTAGAAATACTTATAGTTTTGTGTGCCTTTTTAGTACTTTCCAGATGTGGTCCTTATAGCCAAGAGTCATAAAGTCATAGTCATACAGCATGGTAACAGGCCCTTCAGCCCTACTCATCCATGCTGACCAGGTTTCCTAAACTGAACTCGTCCCATTCACTTGCATTTTGGTCCATATCTCTCTGCACCTTTCCAATCCATGTACCCTTCCAAAAGTCTTTTAAATGTTAGAAGTGTACTCACCTCGACCACTTCCTCTGTCAGATTGTTCCATATATGCATCACCCTCTGTGTAAAAAAGTTGCCTCTCAGGTCCCTTTCAAATCTTTCCCCTCCCACCTTAAACTTATGCCCTTTAATTTTGGACTCCCCTACCCTTGGGAAAAGATCTTGACTATTCACCTTATCCATGCCCCTCATGATTTTATAAACCTCTATAAGGTCACCCCTCAGCCTCCTATGCTCCGGGTAAAAAAGTCTCAGCCTATACAGCCTCTCATTATAACTGAAACCTTCCAGTAACGGTAACATCCTTGTATACCTTTTCTGTACCCTCTCCAGTTTAATAACATCCTTCGTATAACACGGTGATCAGAATTGTATGCAGTACTCCAAAAGTGGTCTTCCCAATGTCTTGTACAGCTGCAACATGACATCACAATCCCTGTACACAATGCTCTAACCAGTGTCAGAGGTTGCAATTGAGAAATGAATATGAGATGGAATGTTAATTTTTAAGCATGTTGCTGACTTTTAATGTAAAATGAAAACCTATCTGAGTGTTTAAAAGAATGATACAGTGTCACTCCCCTCACTGCACTCCAGAAAAATCTGATGTTTCTACACACCATATCTCACGTGGTGAAGTCTTAAGAGTAATCCGTATTGTAGGTAGAGCATAAAAAAGCCCAGTGGAGACGAGGCCATTACCTCCAGAAAGAGAATGTACAGTAATCAGACAGTTGATCCTCACGCAGAGTCACAGAGCAACGATGACAGTGTCTCCAAGGAAGATCTCCAGCCCTATTCTCAGGAAACATAAGGCCCATGATATCGGGAAATTGCTTAAAGAGAAAAGAAACTCAGTAATACCATACATACATCCAAACCTACAGAGCTTAAAAAGAAAGACAGTCACCAATAAATCCAAGAGAGAGTATTCAGAAGGAACCTCTTACCCAGAGAAAAGTTAGAACATGGAACTTGGCACCACATGGAGGTTGAAGCAATACGATAGGCACAATTAAAGAGAAATCTGATAAGTGCATGAGGAAGAAAGGAAGAAAAGGTATGTTGACAGGATTAGCAGAAGGATAGAAATGAAACACATTGCATTTTGTATCAATGTGTTCAGTACTGAGTACAGAAACATGTCCACACAGCTTCCCAAGGGGTCTACTTCAGCTGACCCACAGAGAGATAGTCATCCAAATCCATCTTTGCTATTGGAGCCATCAATAATCACAGAATGTTTCCAGATAAAACAGTTTAAAATATATCACTGCAGTTATTCCATCCAATTCACTGCATGAACCTAAATTAATAGAGCAAAAGCACAGTATATTCTGTTATGTTGATAAATATGTTTTGCTAAGCTAAGCAAGTCACCAAAGACAACTTGCAGCAATGGAGAAACCAGAGAACCGGAATCTCTGAAGTAGTCTTGATGATGCATGTAGCTTTTAGGATCTGGAATGTACGGTATTGAAGTGTGGGTGGAGGTCAATTTGATCATGGTTTTCAAAGAGTAACTGGAGCAACACTCAAGGGGAAAACATACTCTGCAGAGAGTAAGATTGGAAAGAGCGACATGCTAAATTGCTTTTGCAGATTGACTCAGTTCAGACTCAATAAGTTAGAAGACATTCTTCTTTCAGTAGCTATTCTGCGATTCTGTGGATGGGAGAAGGCTCCTGTGCAGCATGGAGCACTTGGACTGAATGGGCCTTTTCTGTGCCTGAACTTATTTGCAGTTAATAAGTACTATTCCGATGTGTTAAGCCAATCAATGTCAATTTGTGCACAGGCTGGTCATTTAGTTTGTCAGTGTGCTTTAGTGGTAGATGTAAGGGGTGAATAAGAAAAAGTTGCTATCATCTTTGACAAAATTAAGCCAGCTAAGGCAAGAATGAGTCACTCAGTTTCTGCTCGGTCTACCAGTGTGACATTGCATTGATTTTTATCCCCAATGCCTATTTCAAGCTTTCTTCAGGTACTTATGTTTGCAGAAGATGAAAATCATCAGCAGTGATGCTGTCTTGGAATGCAGAGTGTCAAGAAGCTATGAATTAGAAATGAAACTGCCTATGATCAGAAGGCAAAATGTATTCAAGCAATTGATGTTACCCATTACTGAATCATCTGCTATCAATGTCCCTTGGGTTACCATTGATCAGAACTCAACTGGGCTTGTCACTTGACACAAGAGAGGCTAGGAATATGACAATAAATAACTCACATTCCGACTCCCTGAAGACATCTACAAGGCACAAATCAGGAGTGTGATAGAATACTCCCCGCTTGCGTGAAAGATTGCAGGTCCAACAACACTCAAGAAGCTTGACACCATCCAGGACAAAACAGCCCATTTGATGGGCACAACATCCACAAACATCTACTTCCCTCCACCATCGATGCCCAGAAACAACAAGTGTGTATTTTCTATCTACAGATATTCGCCAAAGGCACTTAAACAGCACCTTCTAAATCCATGACCACTTCCATCTAGAAGGACAAGGGCAGCAGATACATGGAAATACCAGCACTTGCAAGTTCCCTGCAAGCCACTCACCAGACTGATTTAGAACTATGTCACGGTTCCTTCATTATTGCTAATTCAAAACCCTGAAACACCCTTTCCTAATATCACAATGGATGGACCTCCCCCAATGGACTACAGTGGTTCACAAAGGCAGCTTCCCCCATCTTCTCGGGGGCAACAATTAGATATGGACAATAAATACTGGTCTAATTAGTGATGCTCCACATCCTACAAATGAATGATAAAATTGTACTTAGTTAAGTGTAACTCAGTTTCGTCTACTTCAATTATGCTGATGTGCTGTCACTCCTCTACCAATCAGCTCCCAGTTACCGTGTTGACGGTCTCTCCATGACAACAGCCACAAGCAAGAAGTGACCAGACAAAGAGACAGAGAACCATCAGCAAATGTTGGCCACTCCATTGGTAATTAAAACAGAAACTGCAGGAAATACCCAGACTCTCAGGCAACATCTGTGGATAGAAACAGAATAAATTGAACTTTAAAAGTCTGTGACTAATTTTCATTTTTAAATGTCACAGACTTGAAATGTTAACTCCCTTTCCCACACCACAGAGACATTGCCAGATCTGCTCAGTGTTCTTAGCTTTTTCAGTTTTCATTTCAGATTTCAATAACTGGGATGTTTTGCCTTTGTATTCACTCTCTTGGTTGGAGACTTTGTGCATTGGTAGTGTCCCCAGCTCAGGGTGAGGAGTTCTGGGTTTGAACCCCAGGTCATAGAGTCATAGAGATGTACAGCATGGAAACAGACCCTTCGGTCCAACCCGTCCATGCCGACCAGATATCCCAACCCAATCTAGTCCCACCTGCCAGCACCCGGCCCATATCCCTCCAAACCCTTCCTATTCATATACCCATCCAGATGTTTAAATGTTGCAATTGTACTCACCTCCACTACTTCCTCTGGCACCTCATTCCGTACACATACCACCCTCTGCCTGAAAAAGTTGCCCCTTAGGTCTCTTTTATATCTTTCTCCTCTCACCCTCAACTTATACCCTCTAGTTCTGGACCCCCTGACCCCAGGGAAAAGACTTTGTCTATTTGTCCTATCCATGCCCCTCATAATTTTGTAAACCTCTATAAGGTCACCCCTCAGCCTCCGACGCTCCAGGGAAAACAACCCCAGCCTGTTCAGCCTCTCCCTTTAGCTCAAATCCTCCAATCTTGGCAACATCCTTGTAATTGTTTTCTGAACCCTTTCAAGTTTCACAACTTAGGGCGGCACAGTGGCACAGTGGTTAGCACTGCTGCCTCACAGCACCAGAGACCCGGGTTCAATTCCCACCTCGGGCAATGGTCTGTGTGGAGTTTGCACATTCTCCCCGTGTCTGTATGGGTTTCCTCTGGGTGCTCCGGTTTCCTCCCACAGTCCAAAATAGTGCAGGTTAGGTGAATTGGCCACGCTAAAAAAATTGCCTGTAGTGTTAGGTTTAGGGGAATGGGTCTGGGTGGGTTGCTCTTCGGAGGGTCGTTGTGGACTTGTTGGGCCGAAGGGCCTGTTTCTACACTGTAAGTAATCTAATCTAAACATATTTCCAATAGGAAGGAGACCAGAATTGCATACAATATTCCAACAGTGGCCTAACAGTTTCCACACTGTAAGTAATCTAATCTAATCTAACCAATGTCCTGTACAGCCGCAACATGACTTCCCAATTCCTGTACTCAATAATCTGACCAATAAAGGAAAGCATACCAAACACCTTCTTCACTATCCTATCTACCTGCGACTCCAGTTTCAAGGAGCTAAGAACCTGCACTCCAAGGTCTCTTTGTTCAGCAAACCTCCCTAGGACCTTACCATTAAGTGTGTAAGTCCTGCTAACATTTGCTTTCCCAAAATGCAGCACCTTGCATTTATCTGAATTAAACTCCATCTGCCACTTCTCAGCCCATTGGCCCATCTGGTCCAGATCCTGTTGTAATCTGAGGTAACCCTCTTAGCTGTCCACTACACCTCCAATTTTGGTGTCATCTGCGAACTTACTAACTGTAAAAGATGCATTTGAAATGTTGCCAAACAGATCAAATGCCAGCTTACAGATGCTTCCAATATAGAGAGGGAGGATTTCCAGTAAAACACCCTGCAGAGGGCAATGGCAGAAGCTAATGAATGAATGAATGTTTTATTGTCACATATACCTAGGGAGATACAGTGAAAAGTGTCTTGTTGCTGCAGTCCAGCTCCATTTTGAAGAACAAAAGAACAAAAAGGATGTACTTAAATAGAGTTCAGTGGTTTAAGTGAAAATCCATGGACCAACCAATATAAACGAGAATATGAGAAAAAAAAGCAGATAGGCAGACTGCACTGGTAATCTTGTGGACTTCGCTACAATCACCCAATAGCATCAGGGTGCCATGTAAATCACAAGACACCAACTGACAAGTAATAATACCTCATTCTGGAGTCTGGTTGGAGCCTCATTCAGTGCTGAACCAGTCATAATAAAATGTCGGAGAGGCAGAAATAGATAGGAAAGAGAATCCCTTCATTTAATTTATGTCTGCCATTCCTTTCCCATCAATTGCTGAGAGTTAGCATTCCTCCCCTAATACCCATCTTGTTATGAGCGATCAGCAGAACACATGATTTCTGTTTTAAGCCTGGATATCATCAGACAAGTAAAATCTGACAGAATAAAGCAATGGCTCTAGAATCTTGAGCAGAGTGTAACCTTGACAGCAAAACCAAACATGAAACATACACTAAATAATTTAGAACCGGAGTGGGGGCTTCATGAACAAAAAAAGTGAGGCCAATGAATGGAAAGATGCAGAAAATACATTGTGTTCTGCACTATATATGCACACATGACCTTGTAGACAGAGATCCCAGGAGAAGAGGCTGTCTGAAAACTCCTCAATACGATCACAATCCTCTCTTTCAAGATGTCACAAGTCCAATTATACCTAGGTAGCATTCTGTATTATCGAGGTCCCACTACTGACTTTATAATAGCTTCAAAGAATTGTTTTGACATGTAGCCTGCTCTACTGACAATGAAATCAGAAATCTTTTAAAGTTCCTCTGTGGAATGTTAACTGACACACTGCCAAGCAAGAATCAAAAATTGCTCTTTCGTGAGTCAAGTTTGTTTGGGAAAAATGTCCCTCACACAATTATTCCACACCCTTTTTGGTCTAAGGCTTCTTTAAAGGTTCCTTGCATAACTATTCGAATTAGAGTCGTTAACCCGGAATTGGGAGGGGGTGGGGAAAAGATTTGCGTGTGTGTGTACTGGACTGTAGTTTTGAGGAATTTTCCATTCAAACACAACTGATGTTATCTTAAGAATTTCAGCTTAGCTACTTGGTACCCTCGATGGGGACCAGTTAATCACTTAATTCATCGATTAATCAAAATGCAGAACAGTACAGTAAAGAACTCTGCTTTGTTTCAATAACATTCTTGGCAGTGAACAACAGAGAAATGTTGAGGTGCAGACAGCATCTGAGCACCCATAAACAGTGGACGAAAAATAAATTCCAATATTCTACTCAGGACTTTCTATGTGATCTGGCAGCTATTGTTTGAAAAAAAGACAAGCTGTTTCCTTCACTGGCAATTCAACTCTCTTCTGATAGCCCTTTCTATCCACTAAAAATCCAGAGAAAGATAGACAGACCAAAGAGAGGAAACACTCTTGGGATGTAGGAATGTGCTGGGCCCATCGTTCAGACTCCTTGTTGTTGACTATATTGACTCAACTCACAAGAGGTTGCTATGGTAATGTCTACCACAGGTAGAGTTCCAAATCTACCTCAGCTAAAATAAGAGGAAAACCTCGCATCGTTGTCATCAATCTGATCCACCCCGACCATTCAACCAACTGACACCTTCATGGATGGATGCTGGAGATTAGATTAGATTAGATTAGATTAGATTAGATTACAGTGTGGAAACAGGCCCTTCGGCCCAACAAGTCCACACCGACCCGCCGAAGCGAAACCCACCCATACCCCTACACTTACCCCTTACCTAACACTACGGGCAATTTAGTATGGCCAATTCACCTGACCCTGCACATCTTTGTGACTGTGGGAGGAAACCGGAGCACCCGGAGGAAACCCACGCAGACACGGGGAGAACGTGCAAACTCCACACAGTCAGTCGCCTGAGGCGGGAATTGAGGAGCAGGAAAATCGGCATCATTCCTGATGAAGAGCTCCTGCCCGAAACGCCGATTTTCCTGGTCCTCGGATGCTGCCTGACCTGCTGTGCATTTCCAGCACCACTCTTATCTTGACTCATTCAACCCATCAAGTCTGCTCCGCCACTCAAGAGACTATAACTGATCTGACAATCCATCTCTCCACTTTCAAGCCTTTTCCCCATAACCCTTGATTCCTTGACTGATTAAAAGTCTTTCTATCTCAGCCTTTAATATACATAATGACCAGCCTCAACAGCCCTTTGCGGTTGAGAATTCCATGATTCACTACCTCTGAGGGAGGAAATCTCTCCTTATCTCTTCTTCAAATAAGTGACCCCTTTCTCTGAGATCATGCCCTCTTGTCCTAGATTACCCCACAAGGGGAAACAACCTGGCCACATCTACTCTGTCGAGTCCCGAAGAATCTTTGACAAAAACTGAAAGAACTGCAGATGCAGTAAATCAGAAACAAAAGCAGAGGTTGCTGGAAAAGCTCAGAATTGAGGAAGGGTCACCGGACCTGAAACGTTAATTCCGATTTCTCTCCACAGATGCTGCCAGACCTGCTGAGCTTTTCCAACAATTCCTGTTTTAGTTGTTGAGAATCTTGTACATTTCAATAATGTTGCCTGTCCTTCTTATATATTATTAATAATCTATGTTCTAGTCAACGTCTCCTCATAAGACAATCCCTCTATATTTTGTATTAGACTAATGAACCTACTATGGATTGCCTCCAATGCCAAGAGGTCTTGCTTTGAGAAGGGGCCCAAAACTAGCCACAGATTTTCAGCTGCAGGCTGATTACTGCCTTGTATAGCTTTAACAAAACCTCAGAAGTGACCTGAACATTCTGGATATTCCCGGATTTTAATGAAGCAGAGGGTATACAGGGGTTAGCACACCTGTCTTCTGAATGTAAAATTCATCTATTCGGAGAAATGATGACACCCCCATCAAAGAAGGAGGGAGTTGAAAAGACACAAGGAGGGAATTCTAGATTTGGGGTCTAAGCCAGCTAAAAGCACAGGCAAAAATGCAAAGAGGCAAAAGTCAGGACTGCAGATGCTGGAAACCAGAGTTTAGATCAGATTAGTGCTGGAAAAGCACAGCACATCAGGCAGCATCCGAGGAGCAGGAAAATCGATGTTTCGGCAAAAGCCCTTCATCAGGAACAGAGCATCAGAAATGCAAAGAGCTTAGTGTTGTATATGATCAGAACTCTTTCTTTTGAACCCAGTGAGTCAGGTTGGAATAGGGATAGCAGGTACTCTTGGTTTCAAACCACTCAGTTACATCAGTTGAGTATGGCAGTTGTGAATTAATATAGCATAAATTAAATAGTGGTAGAGTGGAAACAATGAAGAATATATACCTCAACAAAAGAGAATATGGTTCTAGTCTCAATTTTCATGGGAGTTTAAATCAATAAAAATGGAAGAATTGCATTTAAACTAAATGACTGCATAATATTCAGAACAGCTCAGGAGTACATGTTGTTCAGTACCAATTCATTAAGAGAATTTAATTCAGTGACGTTGGTTGAGTTTAAGCAGCACACTGTAATCTCTCTGCAGTGTCATGATAGAAATTCCTGCCACATGATCTTAATGCTGCAATCAGCTATAAAACAGAGGCCAAAGTGCAATCATAAAAACTAATTCTGTAAACCAGAGACGCATTTTAAATAAGGGTCAGGAGGCATTTTGTGAATTGAAATTGAGCTTTCAAAGGAGGTGTTGAAGGACCAGCTATTTGTATGAATCAGAAACCAGCTGCAGTTCCAAAGTGACACAAGGTGTTCTGTTAGGTGGTCAAGGTTTCTTCTGGAATGTGTTGGGATACAAATGCCATAACCGTGAAGGATAGGTAGTGGGCCTCTGTAATGATGTTTCCCCGCCCTGCCCCTCACTTTCTTCACATCTCTGTTTTGTCTTATGTGCGAGGACTATTTCTGATCCAATGTTTCCCAATGTTTTTCCCACCATGATTCCATTCCAAGACTTACAAATGGTCATGGCCCTTCAGCAAGAACTACAAGAGGCTGGAAGATGTGTGATAGCATGGGGCTGTGGACAGCAGGAAAAGGCCAGAGTTCCAGCAACTATTGCAGGCTCACGACCACACTCTGAGAAGGCCTTCTGCTCAACTCCAAGGTTCTTCCTGTGCGTGCAGCTTAGTACAGCTGCATATTCTCTGAAGATCATGTTAGAGATTTTGGCCCTTTCCAATTCTCTATCATCACAATGACATAAATATCGCGTTCTCTATTGTCGCAATGACATATTATTGCGTTCTCTGTCATCACAATGACATAAATATTGCATTATCTATTGTCGCAATGACATAATTCACACATTCTCTATCATCACAATGACATAATTATCATATTCTCTATCATGACATTCCGCTGTGATCTCATTGTTTGACATCTTCCTTCACTTATGAAAGGGAAATGAAGCATTAATGACTAGGTTCAAAGTGTATTATATGGAATGTTCAGGATAGCACAGACCAATCAGCTTAACCTTTCTATGTTGGTGCACATGAATCTTCTCCTATCATCATCCACTCACCCCATCAGCATAACCTTCTATTCTTTTTAAATCATTCACAGGATGAGGGCATTGCAATTTTGCTCATCCCTAATTGACCAGAGGGCAGTTAAGAGTCAACCACATTGCTTTGGGTGTGGAGTCATATGTAGGTCAGATCAGGTAAAGATGGCAGCTTAATCCCTAAAGGGTATTAGTAAACCAGATTGGTTTATCCAACAACTGGCAATAGTTTCAAGATCATCAGACTCCTATTTCATTGGATTTGAAGTCCACCATCTGCTTCAGTAGGAGTCGAACCCCGCTCCCTAGGACATTACCTGGACCCCAGTCCACTGTTGGAATATTGAGTGCAATTCTCGTCTCCTTCCTGTCAGAAAGATGTTGTGAAACTTGAAAGGGTTCAGAAAAGATTTACAAGGATGTTGCCAGGGTTGGAGGATTTGAGCTATAGGGAGAGGCTGAACAGACTGAGGCTGTTTTCCCTGGAGCATCGGAGGCTGAGGGATGACCTTATAGAGGTTTACAAAATTATGAGGGGGCACGGATAGGGTAAACAGGCAAAGTCTTTTCCTTGGGGTCAGGGAGTCCAGACTAGAGGGCATAGGTTTAGTGTCAGAGGGGAAAGATATAAAAGAGACCTAAGGGGCAACTTTTTCAGGCAGAGGGTGGTATGTGTATGGAATGAGCTGCCAGAGGAAGTGGTGGAGGCTAGTACAATTGCAACATTTAAGAGGCATTTGGATGGGTATATGAATAGAAGGGTTTGGAGGGATATGGGCTGGGTGCTGGTAGATGGGACTAGATTGGGTTGGGATATGGACCAGCATGGACGGGTTGGACCGAAGGGTCTGTTTCTGTGCTGTACATCTCTATGACTCTATGACTCTGGATTAACAGTTCAGCGATAATACCAATAGGCTATCACCTCCCCACTTCTGCACTATGTGTTGCCTTTTTGTGAATAGATTTATGTGATTTACCACTGCTTGTGGTAGCTTGATTCATCAGTGGCTGTGCTTTTCATTTACCTGCAACTAAAGCTCTGGCATTCCCTTATATTCTCCAACTCACGCTCTCCTTCAACTGCGATTCACTTTGAGGCTGTAAATTTACATTGAATTGCCTTTATATATATATATAAAACATTGCAGTTAGTCTGTTAAGCAGAAGATATGGTGGTGCAGTGGATAGTGTATTTACATTTCTATTAGAGGGTTTGGGTTCAATTTCCCCTCCAGCTCTTGATGACTGTAGAAAATGTGTTTGTAACTTGGCCAAACATGTTTATGATGAAGTTGTAAATCTGACTGATATCCCTCTGATAGGTGCTCCCTTGGTCAGCACTGCTTTGTGTGGCATGATGTCCCTCAAGCTACAGCCTCTGGTGACCTGTTCAAGGAAGCAACACATATAACTATATGCCATTCAACATGTGAAGTAACCTGAGCAATTCTCTTGCCCCCTGTTGTAATATTGCATATATCTATGATCAGGCAAGCATATCCCTTTAAGAGAGCTAAGTGGTGATATTCGTGTCATTTGCTTGGATAAGTGCAGCCCTAACGCTCAAGAAGATTGACACCATCAATAACAAAGCAGCCCGCTTGATTGGCATTATATCCACAAGCATCCACTCCCTGCACCACCGATACTCGGTATCAGCTGTGTGCACTATCTACAATATGCACTGCAGAAATTCACCAAAGATCTTCAGACAGCACCTTCCAAACCCATGACCATTTCCATCTCGAAAGACAAGGGCAGCAGATGTATGAGAACACCACCAGCTTCAAGTTCCCCTCCAAGCCATTCACCATCCTGACTTGTAAATATATCACCATTCCTTCACTGTTGCTGGGGCAATATTCTGGAATTTCCTCCCTAATGGCATTGTGGGTCTCCCCACAGCAGGTGGACTGCAGCAGCTCAAAAAGACAGCTCACCCCCACCTTCTTAAGGGCAGCTAGGGATGGGCAATAAATGCTGGGCAGTCAGCGACACCCACATCCCACAAATAAGTGAATCTTTAAAAAATCATGTTATATAATGTTTATGTTGTAACCCCACCATGAATAACAGCTGTTGTAATCCATCAGGAAAGACAGTCAGTCAGCTTGTACCGAACCAGACCATACCTCTGGTAGATTTGGAATGTATGTAGATGCTTTGGTGACCAAATCTTCTGATACTTCAGTAAGAACAGTGTTCATGTCTCAGGAGCTAACTTAATACTAGAGAATACATCAAACCACCAGCCAACCCCTACACAGCCCCTTTGGTATTTTGTTGATTTAATCATTGATAACAATATGCAATAAACAGCTGGCCAAATAATGTCCCTAATCCCAACATGTGTCTTCACTCACTTACTGAGAATCATCACTGGCTTGCATATCTTGTGGTATCTGGCTTGGTTGCAGTGCTTTATTTGCTCACATCCTTCAAGTTCCAAGTTATGGCTGTGGATGCTATTGTGCATCATTTGTAACAAACATTAAAGCCAATAAATCACGCAGTTTATGCTGGATCTACATGACTCTGTAAACAGCTGTGATGCAGATATGCAGGAGTGCAAGTTACCAAACATCTGTGGAAATACTGTCCAGGCTGAAAAAATAGCATTCGTGGAAGATGACAACTTATGATAATCAGATGAATGTTCACTGAATGTAAAACCTTTCTTGTTATCTCTCAATTTTCAATATTTATAATATCTCTGGTCAGTCTCCTTGTGCTTTAATAATAGGTCATCATGAAGATTAATTGTGGCTCTATACAGTATATATCAGGTCTTGTTGTGCAGTGGCAGTGTGCCTACCTCTACGTTATACGGTCCAGGTTCAAGTTCTGCCTGCCCAGAGGTGTGTCCTAACATCATTGAACAGGTTGATTAAAAATAACTATATCAAGTCATAGAGTCACATAGCATGGAACCAGACTCTTCAGCTCAACCTGTCTGCTTCGACCCAAACATCCCAATCTGACCTAGTCCCATTTGTCAGTATTCGGCCCGTATCCCTCTAAAAGCTTCCTATTCGTGTACACGTCCAGATGCCTTTTAAATGTTGTAATTGACCTATCTCCACCTTCTTCTGGCAATTTGTTCCATACATGCCCCACCCTCTGCATGAAAATGTTACCCTTCAGGTCCCATTTAAACTTTTCCCCTCACACCTTAAGCCGATGCCCTGTAGTTTTAGACTCCCCTACCCTTGTCTATTCACTTTATCCATGCCCTTCGTGATTTAATCAACCTCTATAAGATTACCCCTCAGGCTCTGACACTCCAGGAAAAATAGCCCCAATCTGTTTAGCCTCGCCCCATAGCTTAAACCCTCCAATTCTGGCAACATTCTTGTAAATCCTTTCTGAATCCCCTCAAGTTTAACACAGTCTTTCCTATAAGGGTGACCAGAATTGTACGCAGTGTTATGAACGTGGCCTAACCAATATCCTGAACAGCCACAACATGGCATCGCAACTCCTTTACTCAATGCACACTCTAAAGGCAATCCTACCAAACTCTTACTTCACCACCCTGTCTACCTGAGACTTCATTTTCAAGAATCTACGCACCTACACCCCTGGGTCGGCAACACTCCCCAAGGCCCTATCATTAACTGTGTAAGTCCTGCCCTGATTTGCCTTGCTAAAATACAACACCTCACATTTATCTAAATTAAACTCGATCTGCCACTCCTCAGCCCACTAGCCCTTCTGATCAAGGTCTGGATGTATTCTGAAATAACCTTCTTCACTGTCCACTGCACCACCTATTTTGGTGTCATCTGCAAACTTACTAACCATACTTCCTACATTCACATCCAATCTTGCAGTTTTCTATGAA
Source organism: Chiloscyllium plagiosum (assembly GCF_037043375.1). NCBI lineage: Eukaryota > Metazoa > Chordata > Chondrichthyes > Orectolobiformes > Hemiscylliidae > Chiloscyllium > Chiloscyllium plagiosum. The sequence continues at coordinate 15,476,778 of NW_028270158.1, read as the reverse complement.
ATTTTCTGGCATAAAGATGACCTCATCTGTTTGGATGTTGCCATCGCTTAGTTGTTGTGTTGACTTCATCCTTGAGCTGGGGATTCAGTGGTTTCCAAAGTAATACATTAACAGACACAGCAATTGCTACACTTGCACAGATTCAAGCAATTTCATTGTTTATGTTTTTTTTACATTTTTTAAATTCATTTGTGGGATTTGGTAGCCCATCCTTATTTGCCCTTGAAGGTGGTGGTGAGCTGCCTTCTTGAACCGCTACAGTCTACTTGCTGTGGGTTGACCCACAATGCCAGTAGGGAGGGAATTCCAGGATTTTGACCCAACGACTATGAAGGAACGACAGTATATTTCCAAGTCAGGCTGGTGAGTGGCTTGGAGGGGTACTTGCAAGTGGTAATGTTCCCAAGTACTTGTCCTTCTAGGTGTAATTAGTCATGGGTTTGGAAGGTGTCTAAGGATCTTTGGTGAATTTCTGCAGTGCATCTTGTAGATAGCACATACTGCTGCTACTGAGCGCCAGTGATGGAGGAATTGAAGGCTTGTAGATGCGGTGCCAGTCAAGCGGGTTGCTTTGTCCTGTATGATGTCAAGCTTCTTGAGTGGTGCCGGAGCTGCACGCATCTCGGCAAATGGGGAGTATTCCATTACACTCCTGACTTGTGCCTTTTATTTGGTGGATAGACTTTGGGGTGCCTGGAGGTGAGTTACTCACCACAGTATCCCTAGTCTCTGATCTGCTCTTGTAGCCGTTGTGTTTATGTGGTGAGTCCAGTTGAGTTTCTGGTCAATGGTAACCTCAAGGATGATGACAATGATGGTAATGCCATTGAATGTCAAGAAGCGGTGTTTCGAGTGTGTCTTATTGGTAATGGTCATTGTCTGGCATTTGTGTGAGATGAATATACTTTGCCACTTGTCAGCCCAAGTCTAGATATTGTCCAGATCTTGTTGCATTTGAACATGGACTGCTTCAGTATCTGAGGAGTTGCGAATGGCGCTGAACACTGTGCAATCATCGGCAAACATCCTTACTTCTGATCTTATGATAGAGGGAAGGTCATTGATGAAGCAGCTGAAGAGTATTGGGCCTAGGACACTACACTGAGGGCCTCCTGCAGGGATGTCCTGGAGCTGAGACGACTGACCCTCCACAACCATCTTCCTTTGTGCCAGGTATGGCTCTAACCAATGGAGCGTTTGCCCCCTGATACCCATTGATTCCAATTTTGCCAAGGCTCTTTGATGCCATATTTGGTCAAATGTGGCCTTGATGTCAAGGACTGTCACTCTTGCCACACGTCTAGAAATCAGCTCTTGCCCATGTTTGAACCAAGGCTGTAATGGGATCAGGAGCTGAGTGACTCAGGGGAAACCCAAACTGGACATCACTGAGTGGGTTGTTGCTGAGCTGGTGCTGCTTAATAGTACTGATGACACCTTGCATTACTTTACTGATGATGGAGAGTGGACCGATTGGGCGGTAATTGGCCGGGTTGGATTTGCCCTGCTTTTTGTCTACAGGACATACCTAGCCAATTTTCCACACTGTTGGGTAGCTGCCAGTGTTGTAACTGTACTGGAAGAGCTTGGATAAGGGAGCAACATGTTCTGGAGTATACGTCTTCAGTACTATTGCCGGAATGTTAGCAGGACCCATTGCCGTTGCAGTATCCAGTGCCTCTAGCCATTTCTTGATATTACGTGGAGTGAATCGAATACTGGAGACTGGTATCTGTGATGCTGGGGGACACTGGAGGAGCCCGAGATGGGTCATCCACTCTGCACTTCTGACTGAAGATTGTTGTGAATGCATCAGCCTTATCTTTTGCACTGATGTGCTGAGCTCCTCCATCATTTGAGGATGGAGATGATTTGTGGAGACTCTTCCTCCAGTGAATTGTTAAATTGTCCACCGCCATTCACGACTGAATGTGGAAGGACTGCAGAACTTAGATCTGATCCGTTGGTTGTGGAATTGTTTAGCTCTGTCTATCACTTGCTGTTTATGTCATTTGGCACGCAAGTAGTCCTGTTTGGCAGCTTCACCAGTTTGACACCTCATTTTTAGGTATGCTTGATGCTGCTCCTGGCATGCCCTCCTGCACTCTCCATTGATTAGATTCCCTACAGTATGGTAACAGGCCATTTGGCCCAACAAGTCTACACTGACCCTCCCCCTGACTAATGTATGCAACACTATAGGCAATTTAACACAGCCAATCCACCTAACTTGCACATCTTTGGACTGTGGGAGGAAACTGGAGCACCCAGAGGAAACCTACACAGACACAGGGAGAATGTGCAAAGTGCACACAGACAGTCGCCCGAGGGGGGAATCGAATCGGGTCCCCCTTAACCACTGAGCCACTGCGCTGCCCAAACAGGGTTGATCCAGAGTGGATTCCCTGGCTTGATGGTAATGTTTGAATGGGGGAATATGCCGGACCATGAGTTTGCAGATTGTGTTGGAGTACAGTTTGGCTGCTGTTGATGGCCCACAGCGCCTCATGGATGCCCAATCTTGAACTGCTAGAACTGTTCGAAATCAGTCCCATTTAGCACGGTGATAGTGCCACACAAACACGATGGAGATTATTCTCAATGTGAAAGTGGGACATTGCCTCCACAAGGACAGTGCAGAGGTCACTCTTACCTACACTGTCATGGGCAGATGCTTCTGTAGCCAGCAGATTAGTAAGGATGAAGTCAAGTATGTTTTTTTCTCTTGTTGGTTCCTTCACCACATGCTGCAGACCCAGTCTAGCAGTTATATCCTTCAGGGCCCAACCAACTCGATCAGTAATGCTGCTGCTGAGCCACTCTTGGTGGTGGACCTTGAAATCCCCCACCCATAGTACATTTTGTGACCTTGCCAACCTCAGTGCTTCCTCCAAATGTTGTTCAACATGGAGGAGTATTGATTCATCAGCTGAAGGAGGATGGTACGTGGTAACCAGTAAGAGGTTTCCTTGCCCATGTTTAACCTGAAGCCATGACACTTCATGGGGTCTGTTGTCGGTGTCACAGACTCCCAGGGTAATTCCCCTCCCGACTGTAACCCACTGTGCTGCCACCTCTGCTGGGTCTGTCCTGGCAGTGTGACAGGACATAGGCAAAAGTGAGGACTGCAGATGTTGGAAACCAGAGTTTAGATCAGAGTGGTGCTGGAAAAGCACAGCAGGTCAGGCAACATCCAAGGAGCAGGAAAATCAACGTTTCGGGCAAAAGCCTTCATTCCTGATGAAGGGTTTTTTCCTGAAACGTCGATTTTCCTGCTCCTCGGATGCTGCCTGACCTGCTGTGCTTTTCCAGCACCACTCTGATCTAAAGTGTGACAGGACATATCCAGGGATGGTAATGGTGGTGTCTGGGGTGTTATCTGTAAGGCATGATTCCATAAGATTGACTATGTCAGACTGTTGCTTGACTGGTCTGTGAGACAGCTCCCCCAGTTTTGGCAGTAGCCCCCAGATGTTGGTAAGGAGGACTTTGCATGGTCGACAGGGCTGTTTGCGTTTTTGCCGTTGTCGTTTCCGGTTCCAAGGTCGATGCCAGGTGGTCCGTTTGGTTTCATTCCTTTGCTGTGACCTTCTAGCAATTGATACAACTGAGTGGGCCATTTCAGAGGGCAGCTGAGAGTCAACCACATTGCTGTGGCTCTGGAGCCACATTTAGGCCAGACCAGGTAAGGATGGCAACATTCTTTCTCTAAAGGACATTAGTGAACCAGATGGGTCCTTTCGACAATTGACAATGGTTTCATGGTCAGCAGTCGATTCCAGATTTTTAAAAATTGAATTCAAATTCCACCAAATGCACAGGTCCCCCGAACATTATTCTGGGTTTCTGGATTAATAGTCAAGCGATCATACCACTCAGCCATCTCTTCCCCTACAATGGCACTGACCATTCAAAAAAACCATCTGAATGATAACTGATTCCTGTAAAACAGCAGCCCACTTTTCAGCAGCAAGAGTTACGAACAGAAGTAGGTGGAGGAAAAAAATGAAAAAATTAAGCAAAAGAAGTACTCAAAGCATGAATCTTACTGCAAAATCAAAGCTGCAGTGACTCCACAGCTAGAGAATTCCTCTGAAAGTGCATAGAAAGCATGCATTCCCCTCACATTCAGGCTCCTGTACTTGTGAAGAACAGCAATCGATAGGTCACGTCAGCCTGGGTAGTAAAGAATGGATGTTTTGTATCGTTCTGTAACAAACCTTTTCCTCAACGTGCGCTGACACACATCACAAATTCCTGTTAACTAACCCTTGTGACTTGTTGCAGAACAAACTGTATCCCGGATACGTGCGATTAGCTTAATGCAGCAAGGTGATTGCAAGGTTACACATCAAATGGGTTGGTTGCTACCAAAGTGACACTACTGACCTACTTTGCTACTGGAGAACAGTATTTGCTAGTTACATTCTGACAAACAATGTCAATGTGCTTTTATTCAACGTAATGGCAATATCTGTCTGACCAACAAATATCTGGGAAGATGAGGTACTCCATTGAAATCCTTATCCCGAATTTGTTGAGGACAGTTAAACCCTGATGTGCACATAATAAACCACATGTGGATTTCTGAACACCGCTGTTTAAAACACAATGTTTAATGTATAGTCAGTCTTTTGTTTATCATTTTCTCAAGCTCTTCCTTCTCCTGACAATCTTACGTCTTTTTAAATCAACTCTGTACTCATTGCTAAAAACGGAAAGAACAGCAGATGCTGTAAATCAGAAACAGAAACAGAAATTGTTGGAAAATCTCAGCAGGTCTGGCAGCATATGTGGAGAAATATCAGACTTAATGTTTCAAATTGAGTGACCCTTCCTCAGAACTCAACATTCTAAGATAGGGTCACTCGACCCTAAAATAGCAACTTTAACTTCTTGCCACAGACGCTGTCGGGCTTGCTGAGCTTTTCCAGTGATTTCTGTTTTGGTTCCTTGCTCATTGTTTTCTGGTTTAACTCGATTCCTAAGATAGTCTTGGTGCGTGTCAGTAAAACAGTCTTTGGTCACTCCTTGATGTTTTTTTCAAATGAAAATCAGGGTTAAGAGGATGTTCCTTTGACAATTGAGAAGCACCTATCCTTTTGGATTTCCATTCATTTTATACCCTTCCATTGTCCCTTCTGCCAACCATTGGATTGTCCATCCACAAATAAATCATTGAATAGAATCATAGAATCCCCACAGTGTGGAAACAGGCCATTCAGCTCAACAAGTCCACACCGACTGTCCAAAGAGCATCCCTATCCTATCCCTGTAACCCTTCATTTCCCATGGCCAATGCACCTAACTACACATTCTTGTACACTATAGGCAATTTAGCATGGCCAATCCACCTAATTTGCACATCTTTGGACTGTGGGAGGAAACCAGAGCACTTGGCTGAAACCCACACAGACACGGGAAGAAAAGGTTCTGTCATAACCAAATAAATTATAGTTTCCATCATTAGTTCCACAGCAATGCTAAACATGAAAAGTAACTGAGATGCAACAGTTCTTGAAAAAAAAGTTATCATACTATCAGCTGGCAACATTTACCAAAGACATCTGAAATTACTGGCCTTTTCTTATTGCTCATTCTTGGAATCTATCAATTGCCCTAAGAATTGAGTGGCTTACCAAGCAATTTCCTGGACTTAGGAGACATTTTGCACCCCAAAGTGCATGAGGCAAACAAAGCACATGCTTACATTTGTTTCTGAACTTGTTTTATTTGCCTGAAGCTGGGGTCTTCAGCATGAGGGGCACCACTCTGCATCAAACACAGCTGATCACAACACTTTTCTGTTCATATGGCCAATACAGGTGTATTGGAAAAATTCACAGATGATCAACGCATTTGGCCATGCTATGGAACCTCCTTCCATGGCTGTCAGGTCCCAGAGTTGGAGTCAATCCCATAGCTACTAGTCCAAGGCAGGAATGTTGTCCACTCCACTACGAGATCAATTTGACCACCTTAGAGGACAATCATTCATATTCAGCCACAGCAAGTAACAATGGTAGGTCTCCTTCCCCTGAAAAAGCATTAGTATAATCCAACAGATTCATGATCATTATTGAGAGGAGAATTTCATTCCAGATTTATTCATCCACTTATTAGTGGCTGTAACAGGATTTGGAATCATCTCTCTCTGACCAGGCCTTTGGCTTACAAGTCCAATAACATTACCACTATTAACCTACTCTGACAAAAGGGACTTTAAAGAATTTAAAGAACTTCATTTTCTCTGGTGGTATCAGATATGTAGGATGGAATAATCTCCTGGAATGTGTCAGGTTGTTTCAGAGTAACAACAGGAAGGATCCGCTTCAAACAAATATTTGTTTCCTTTGCTTTTTTTTTCAAATGACTTCAAAATGAGTGATCACGTGAACATAAGAAATAAGAGCAGGAAGCATCACTCTAAATACAATTTCCACAGACTGGTGAAGCCACAGCTAATGTGATCACACAGTGTATGCAGAAAATTGGAAGATTCCAAACAAGCAGTTACTACCTTCATTTAACTGCATTTGCGATCTCAATCTCAGATTTTAAATTCAACAATTTACACACTTTTCATTATAACAGAAGCAACCACTACATTCTCACCCCCACCCCCCATACTAGCTGTTGAGTTTATCCAATCATTAACTAGTAATTCTGCATATCTCCTTTTACAGCAGTAGCTGCTGTACTCCATAGTTAAAAATCACACAACACCAGGCCATACTCAACAGGTTTAATTGGAAGCACTAGCTTTCGGAGCGCTGCTCCTTCATCAGGTGTTTGTGGAGTACACAATTATAAGACACTGAATTTATAGCAACAGCAATGGATGAATGGGCACTGCACAACAATCAACAGACAGGAGGGTTCCCTCCCAGTTGGCGAACACTTCAGCGGTCCAGGACATTCAAACTCGAACCTTCGGGTGACCATCCTCCAAGGCAGACTTCGGGATAGGCAGCAGCGAAAAGTGGCCTAGCAGAGGCTGATAGCCAAGTTTCGTACCCATTGGGAGGGCCTCAACCAGGACCTTTGGTTCATGTCACTTTACAGGTGACCACCATTGCACTATACACACACACAGATACTCCTACACACATACACACACACACACATATGCACACATACACACATACATTTGTGGGGTGAATTTGTACTTGCAGAGTTATATTGTACTTTGCTCAAAAACTGCATGAATCCATGTAAGATTCTGTCAACTCATTTTTTAGATTAGAATCAGTCTAAACATTATGACACAGACAACAGAACACAGGGGGCGAACACCTTCAATACATTATCTAGGCTGACACCAATTGTTAAAGTTAACCTGAGAATGCAACTTTTAAAAAAATGTTTTGAAATTTACATATGAAAGAAGTGAAACTAACATGGTCATTCTAACAGATGAGAGACTTAAACAATCAAGGTATTTTTAAATATGCAATCTCAGTTACATCACACTGTAAACTTTAGCTATAAATTCAGTGTCTTACAATTGTGTATTCCACAACCACCTGATGAAGGAGCAGTGCTCCGAAAGCTAGTGCTTCTATTTAAACCTGTTGGACTATAACCTGGTGTTGTGTGATTTTTAACTTTGTACACCCCAGTCCAACATTGGCATCTCCAAATCAATACTCCATAGCGTACAGGTCCTGAAGCCACCTTCACAGCTTCTAAGCAAAGCTAAGTGTGTAAAGGAAATGAGGGCGAAGGATGATTGGTGGATGGGGGAACAGCTCCTTGGTAGACGAGCAACTAATTGGGAGAGCACTTAGGGTAGGTTGGCATGCAGGGGAGTGTTCAGTTGGAGTGTAGTGGTGGCTGTTAGTGTGGGTCTTCTTGGATTGGGTGGGATTGGCCAGAACCTGAGTGAGATTATTCAGACAGATTGGGTCAGGGTTCAGGAATCAAGCTGGTAGTGAAAGGGATGAGCTGTGGGTGTTTGAGCCAGGCTGGAGGATGTTGTCAATCTGAGATGAGAAGGCGTGTCAGATCTGCGATGGGAATTAAGTTCAGGAGAAGTCAGGCCAGGCAAGGCGAGTGGCTCGGTGATGTTTGAGGGGGTTTGTTGGGGATATGGGGGTCAATGATGGTTTAGGGTGGGGCTAGTTTCACAATTATCCGGGGATTTTAAAAATTCATTCATGGGATAAGGGCTTTGCTGGCTAGGCCAACATTCATTGTCCATCCCAGAGGGTAGTTAAGAGTTAACCACATTGCTGTGTTGTCCAGACCAGGTGGCAGTTTCCTTCCCTAAAGGGGGTTATAGAACCAGATGGGGTTTTCCTGACAATCGACAACAGATTTACGGTTATCATTCGACTCCTAATTCCAGATTTGCATCAAATCCAAATTCCATTCTCTGCCATGGCAGGATTTGAACCCGGGTCCCAGGAATTTTACCTGGTTTTTGGATTAACAGTCCAGCAATAATACCAGTAAACTATTGCCTCCCTTAATTCATTTTACATTCCCTGGCAATCAATCAACAACCTCTAACTTCTCCAACTCTGGGCTGTAATTTACCTAAAATTGGTGAGTTTTCTGCTGTCTCTCAGTGAGATCTTGTGAGTTTTCTCGCACCATCTCCTCAAATCCAACTCATTACCATCATTTTGGGTGGCATGGTGGTTCAGTGGTTAGCAGTGATGCCTCACAGTGCCAGAGACCCGGCTTTAATTCCTGCCTCGTGCGACTGTTCTCCCCGTGACTGTACGCGTTTGTTCCGGTTTCCTCCCACAGTCCAAAGATTTGCAGGTTAGGTGAATTAGCCATGCTAAGTTTGTCAGTGTTGAAGGGTCAGTATGGACTTGTAGGGAATCTAATCTAATTTTGTGCCCTGCACACCTAACTGTCCCGCTCACCATAGATGAAGGTACAGGTCACTGTTGCTACCCTTTCCTGGGATTCCTGGCACTGCTGCTATCTTTAAAGCCCAGCCATACACACAGAAGTTGACAGATGCCCCTACATGGTTCTTGTCAATTTCCCCAGATATATCAGGCAGAGGGAAATTGAGACCCACCATTGCGAACAGGGGTAGAGGTGGAGCGCAGGTTGGTGGGGTTGAGGAGAGCACACAGTCACTGCCCATGGAACATGCTGTGAGATATTGGTGACTGATGGAGGGCCAGAGGAGCAAGTAGCAAACAGAAATTAGTAGGTATTCGCTCCAGCTTTCATTTTGGGAATTGTTACTGTCTGGCTTCTATCAGTTGGAGGATGAATGGGATCCTGCACATCAAGGAGGTGGGTTGACATCATAATGAAGATGTTAATGCATGCTAATATATGCAAACTGGCCTCTCGCTGCTCATTACTGAGAATCTTGTCTTGTCATTCAACACTTGCTTGGAAATGGGACTTCTTGATGTTGGACACCTCCTCACTGCCAATCTCACATGATTCTCCCAACTTTCTTGCCATTGCCCACACCAGTCAGGGGTTGGAGAGATTTCATCCTCTAACTCACAGTCAGTAGAGTTTTTCAGAGGGTTCCAGATGTCAGATAATGGAAAATCAAGAATTTAACTTGCTGCGCAATTCCAGTGGAGTGAGCTGCATTGGACCTTCCATATGATCCAGACGCACAACTCCAGGCTACGCTTCAGCAACAACTATCTTCCCATCGGAAGACCTGGGTACCAATGTTCCGATGTCTGTCATGTCTAGGGAAGTTTTAAGTACAGTGCAAGGCAGCTCCAAACTAGGAATGCTTCTGTCTTTACTAACCTCTCTGACAGGATTCGCAGTACCAGTGGGGTTCTGTCCTGGTGGCGGTTGCAGGGGCGAGGCTCAAGGGCAGAGGAGCGTCAGTTCCGCCAGCGCATCATCCGCCGTCATTTCCGCCAGCGCATCATCCGCTGTCATTTCCGCCACATCCAAACGGACCCCACCACCAAGGATATATTTCCCTCCCCTCCCCTATCAGCATTCCGTAAAGACCACTCCCTCCGTGACTCCCTCGTCAGATCCACACCCCCCACCAACCCAACCTCCACTCCCGGCACCTTCCCCTGCAACCGCAGGAGGTGCAAGACTTGCGCCCACCCCTCCCCCCTCACCTCCCTCCAAGGCCCCAAAGGAAACTTCCATATCCGCCACAGATTCACCTGTACCTCCACACACATCATCTATTGCATCCTCTGCACCCGATATGGCCTCCTCTATATTGGGGAGACAGGCCGCCTACTTGCGGAGTGTTTCAGAGAACACCTCTGGGACACCCGGACCAACCAACCCAACCACCCTGTGGCTCAACACTTCAACTCCCCCTCCCACTCCACCAAGGATATGCAGGTCTTTGGACTCCTCCATCGCCAGACCACAACAACACGACGGTTGGAGGAAGAGCGCCTCATCTTCCGCCTAGGAACCCTCCAACCACAAGAGATGAACTCAGATTTCACCAGTTTCCTCATTTCCCCTCCCCCCACCTTGTCTCAGTCAAATCCATCGAATTCAGCACCGCCTTCCTAACCTGCAATCTTCTTCCTGACCTCTCCGCCCCACCCTAGTCTGACCTATCACCCTCACCTTGACCTCTTTCCACCTATCACATTTCCGACGCCCCTCCCCCAAGTCCCTCCTCCCTACCTTTTATCTTAGCCTGCTGAACAAACTTTCCTCATCCCTGAAGAAGGGCTTATGCCTGAAACGTCGATTCTCCTGTTCTCTGGATGCTGCCTGACCTGCTGCGCTTTTCCAGCAACACATTTTCAGCGTTAACCTCTCTGACAGTTGGATTATTTAGCGATGGCCCAAATGGCTCGCGGCTGAATATCACAAAAGATACAGTAGTCAGGTAGCAAACAGAATTGAGGTGAAAGGTCAACCATGATCATATTGAACTGAAGAGGTATATAGCTAATATTGTTTCTACTTCTTATGTTCTTAAACATGAACTATGTAAAATTATTTTCTGTGCAACTCTATTGTCCGGTGTGTGAAACAATGCCAGATAAATTTTACATCAGGTTTATAGCCACTCAGACAGCAAACAAAGAATGACAATTCTGTCTCTGATTAAAATAACCAAAAATAAAATTGATGGTGGCTTCTAGCAAGTCAACAGCTTAGAAAGGTAAACAGTAACATGTTGCAGGAGAATTGTTGGCACTGAACACGTTCCAGACAGATCCAGTTAAAACTGAGATTGACGATGGTTAGGTTCATATCATTTTCTGTTAAATTAATTGGAATAATGGTGAAGAGCCAAGCATTCATTCTGCTGTGGAGCTGGAGTGGATGACAGCAAATTTATTAGGTTGGACTCAGCTTGATTTTGATTTGGGAGGTGAGCCCACATGATGAATATCTTTTATTTATCAGACTTCAATAAAGAGAATTGATTGAGTCAGAATGTTTCAAGTGAATCCAGCTTTACTAAAAGAGCAGTGATGGTAATTTTGGAAACAAGCTACTGTGCAAGAGCATTCATATTTCCTTCCTTGGAGGGCTAGTACAGGTACAGCACTCCAGTCTCCATAAGGATAGAACCAGAAGGAGTATATTGTGCAAATATTCCTTCTTTCAGACTCCCACTTATTATAATGAATAGCTGGCATGATACCAAATCTTAAAGGCTTGGAAGTTGAATCCCAGAATCAAGTTTTTCTCATATTCATTCACAGGACAGGGGCCCCTTTTGCAAGGCCAGCATTTATGCGCGGAGGGCAGTTAGGAGCCAATCACATGCTGTGTTCTGATGTCATATTTGGGTCAAGTCAGGTAAGAACAGCAGTTGAGGAGAAAGTGAGGTCTGCAGATGCTGGAGATCAGAGCTGAAAATGTGTTGCTGGAAAAGCGCAGCAGGTCAGGCAGCATCCAGCGAACAGGAGAATCGACGTTTCGGGCATAAGCCCTTCTTCAGGAAGAAGGACTTATGCCCGAAACGTCGATTCTCCTGTTCCCTGGATGCTGCCTGACCTGCTGCGCTTTTCCAGCAACACATTTTCAGCTAAGAACAGCAGTTGCCTTCACTAAAGGACATGAGTGAACGAGGTGGGCTTTTTTCCCCAAACGGTTCGCAACTGTTGCCTGCTCTTCATGCTTTCATGCTCATGCGCCAGGAGATCATTGAACCCAAGTCCCCAGAACATTGCCTCAAGTCTACAGATTGGGCGATAATCCCACTAAGCCATCACCTCTTGGCTGATTGTACCTGAAAGTGGACATTATTGAATCACACTCAGTTCATTAGGGAAGACGATCAAGATTGTTGTCAGAAAGTGTATGTCTGTGTAAAGACAAGATGTATCCCACAATTGCGTGCTTTGTCATAATCATTCTTCCAAACCCACAGTTTGTGAATGACCAATAGGGAGCTGCCAAAGAACTTTACGCAATAAACACTGTGGCTATAAAAGCAGGTCGGAGGCTGAGAATTCCACAGCGAGTAACTCACCTCATGACTCCCCAAAACTTGTCCACTATCTATAAGGCACAAGTCAGGAGTGTGCTGGAATATTCCCCACTTGCCTGGATGGATGTAGCCCCAACACCATCAAGAAACTCAATATTATCTGTGGCAAAGTAGCCAGTTTGATTGGGGACCCCATCCATCACTGTAAACATTCACTCCATCCGCCACCCAATGGTGGAAGTGTGTAGCATATACAAGATGTATTGCTACAATTCACCAAGGTTCTTTTAATAGCACCTACTGCATCAGTGACCACTTCCATCTAGAGAGTCAGGAGCTGCAGATGCATAGGAATATCACCCCCTGCAAGTTCCCATCTGCACACAATTCTAGATCTGTGGATCTTTATCACTGATGCTGGGTTGAAATCCTAGTACTCCCTTCCTGTCAGCACCTTTGTGGTATATTTGCACCACAGGGTGTACAGTGGTTCAAAAAGGCAGCTCACCACTACCTTCTCAAAGGCAATTAGAAATGGGCGATAAACACTGGTGATGTCAATGATGCTAAAATCTCATAAATGTATAAATAAAAAGACAAGCTCCAAAAGCTTGTACCTTCAAATAAACCTGTTAGACTTTAATCTAGTGTTGTGTAATTTTTTATTTTGTCCACCCCAGTCCAATGCCAGCATCTCCAGATCATAAATAAAAATATTTAGCTCATGTAGCAAAGAAGTAAAGAGAAAGCATACAAAATTGGAAAAGTTTTATTTTCACTGTTCGGACACTGAACACCTACCAAACATAAAACTGCCCTCAAATTAATACCAAGTGAAAAAGCAAACAAATGCTCTGACGTAACTGAATTTTCCAGCATTTAATGCTTTGAAAGTGATCAATCTTAGTAGGGGTATTCATTTTTTTTCCACTGAAATTTGGATTTACTGTGAGTATGTTATTGAGGGCTATTTAATCACTTTCTTTAGAATCATAGAATCCCGACAGTATGGAAGCAGGTCATTCGGTTCATTGAGTCCACACTGACCCTCCAAAAGCATTGCACCCAGACTCAGACCCCTACCCTATCTCTGTCACCCTGCATTTTCCACGGCCAAACCACCTGACCTGCACACCCTTGGACTGTGGGAGGAAATCAGAGCTCCCAGAGGAAACTTTGGTGGCACGGTTGTTTGGTAGTTAGCACTGCTGCCTCAGTGTCAGGGACCCAGGTTTGATTCCAGCCTCAGGCAAACTGTCTGTGGAGTCTGCACATTCCCTCCCCCCGTGTCTGTGTGGGTTTCCTCTGGATGCTCCGGTTTCCTCCCACGATCCAAAGATGTGCGGGTTAGGTGAATTGGCCATGCTAAATTTCCCATAGTGTTCAGGGATGTGTAGGTTAGGTGCATTACTCAGGGATAAATGTAGGGGAATAGGTCTGAGTGGGTTACTCTTTGGAGAGTTGGTGTGGACTTGTTGGGCCGAAGGGCCTGTTTCCACACTGTAGAGATTCAGTGAAAACCCACACAGGCACAGGGAGAATGTACAAATATTACACAGGCAGTTGCCTGAGGGTCAAATTAAGCCCAAGTCCCTGGTGCTATGAGGCAGCAGTGCTAATCATTGTGTCACGCCTGTTTAGTTGTTGTTGCTAATTTTCTGTTCTTTCCCTTTGCCAGTTGGTGACAGTTCTGCAGCCATTGACCATTATGGTATACTTTGGCCTATTGACTGAAGGACTGAGCCTGGGTGCAATTGGAGTCACAGCCCTACCCAATCCTGTCTCTCCTGACAAGCTGCTGGTGTACTTTAATGTATAGGGGCCTCTATATAGAGTTCAGCAGTAAGGATCCTGGAAGATTGTTTTCTCCCTAACTTAGGAGGGCTCAAGTTGCGTGCAGCAAGAGAGGCAATGGTCTAGTGCTATTGTCAATTGACCACTAGTGTAGAGGCCTAATGTCTTGGAGATCCAGATTCAAATCCCATGGCAGCAGACAGTGAAATCAAAAAGAATCAGAGTTAACAGTCTAATGATAACTGTGAAAGCATTGCTAATTGTTGGGGGAAAGCCATTTGGATCATACATACCCTTTAGGAAAGGGCATCTGCATTGGCTTCAGCAATCCCTCGTAGAACAGAATGGCTCCCTTCCACTCTCAGGGTGACTGTACAGAGTGATGCAGGCTCTGTTATGCTTGGGATAGAAGGTATTTGTGGAAAGGTGTTGGTCTGGTAGTGTACTGTTTTCACCTGGCGTCTACTTTGTCCCTGATGGCAAGTCTCGAGGTGCTCGACGTCTTCCCGATGCTCTTCTTCCATTTTTGATGGTCTTGGGTCAGTGATTCCCAGGTCTCTGGCCTATGCATGACTCTGGCCCTGTAGCAATGTGATTTACTGTCAACTGCCCTCTGAAATGGTCCTAGCAAGCCATCTTAATAAATTAACAGTTGCTTCTGTTGGAGAAATAAAGGAAACCTTAAAGACAGAATGAACACTTTTTGCCATATAACCTAGATACAGCTTTAAACGGGATGGGGGTGTGGGGAAGCAAAAACTGCCTTAAAATTCAACTTTAAGTCATTAGCTCAGCAGGAATTGCGTGAATATTAGGTAGAAATAAATGGAGTCACTGGAAAAGGAAGAATTTACTGGGCAAGGGGGAAAGAGTAGGAGTGTGATTCATTGGAGAGCTCTTTGAAGTGCTATGATGCTATGACTGTGTTTGGTATTTATAAACTGCAGATAAATTTAATTCATTGAAGTTCAGAAGAATTATTACACAAACTGCAAAACAGAGATTATTTGGTCTGTTTAACATTTACCAAATACAACCTTGTGCTAAAATGCATATCACCGTGGAAATGGGCCCATTAGTGAAGGTACATCATTCTATAAAACAGTGGTGAATGAGGTGTGATGACAACTTGAGAACCAATTTCCTTAACCTACATTTAGGGCTGTGCCATTTTGTGACTGCACGTCCCTCCCTGTTGTTCTGTTCACTAAAGGTCAGGCCTGTGGCACACTGTGAATAAAGAATGCTGGAATTAGCCACAGTTCATTAAATACTTAGCTAACATTTTTCAAAAATGTTCAGTCAGAAACCAAGCATCATCACCCTCCGACAAAGAAACAGATCACAGGGGCTCTGAAACTCAGTGCTAATTCGGAATGATTCCCTCATGCTGACTGATAGGGTTAATTGTGCTTGTTGATTCTCAGTGGTGATCCAGCCAGCTGACTTTCCTCCAAATCCAGGCACCTCCTGTTGAGGTTACCAGCTGGGGCGAACGCAAAGTACCAAGTGATGAAAAATGACCATTTTCATTGCAACATACGAGACACTCAGCCAGCCCCACATCGACATGTGGCCACATTCCAATACAGCACGCATAAATTTTCAGTCGGCTGACTTACGCAAGTCTATGAGATCATCCAGCCATAAATTTCCTTTCAGGGGTTACTGAAGGTCACACTTTCTTCAGCAAAACCCTGTTACAAGGCAAGATTTGAGCCTTAATGTACCATTAATAATGTGCCTGGCTAAAGCTGGGTCTTTGCTACTCCTGCTGAGGAATCCACACTGTGAGAATACAGCTGCATACATCATCATGTCCCATCCATTAAAGCTTTAAAAATGAAAATGCCTGCCATAAATTATAGGAAATTGGAGTGCATTCATTTAAAGAGGCCATGTCAGCAAGAAAAATGTTTGGCATCATAAAGACCTGAGCTGAGACTGACTGCTCAAACAGACGATGTAAACAAACTCCCTGTTCTTGTGTTTTATTTCAAAGTCTTATGAAAATACTTTGCATGACTGCTCAAAGTTGTCATTACGTTCAGTGAAAAACCAAATCAGTTTCTTGTGAGAAATGTATGTAACTTATTTTCAGTTTGCATTTACAATTACAGTTCATGCTGACAATAGTTCTTACATGTCAAACATACAGCACCACAGTGGCTCAGTGATTAGCACTGCTGCCTCACGGCACCAGTGAGCAAGGTTCGATCCCATCCTTGGGCAATTGGCTGTGTGGAGTTTGCACATTCTCCCTGTGTCTCTGTAGGTATCCTCTGGGTGCTCCGGTTTCCTCCCACAGTCCAAAGATGTGCAGGTTAGGTAAATTGGCCATAGTGTTTGGGGATGTGTAGGTTAGGTGCATTAGTCAGGAGTAAATATAGGGCAGGGGGGAATGGGTCTGGGTGGTTACCTCTTTAGAGGGTCAGTGTGGACTTGATGGGCTGAAGGGCCTGTTTCCACATTGTAGGGATTCTATGAGGTACCAATCTAGTAAATCATCTCCACTACCAAGGGTTTTACCCAGTTTACAGCCCCACAATGCTGACTGACTGCCCCAACTTCAATGCATCCTGCTGTACAAACTGCTAACAGCTTGCTGATGGGGTAGCTCGCTACCACCATTCCATGTCCTTAGCTGATTCTAAGGGCCTTGGAACATAGGAACAGGAGAAGGCCATTCAGCCTACCAATTCTGCTCAACCATTTGATATGATCAAGGCTGATCAAACCTGTTGATGCCTTTTACCCACACTATCCACATAATCTTTTACAACATTAGTAATCAAAAAGTTAACGATCTTTTCTTTAAACATACTCAAAGACTGAGCTTCCAAAGCCCTTTGGTGCGGAGAATTCCAAAGCTTCACAACTCTCTGAGTAAAAACTGACCCTCTTCATCTCAGTGCTGCATAGTAAATCCCTTATTTAGAATTTGTACCCAAGGGTCTAAACTCACCAACAGGGAGTATATCACTTTAAGTACTTTGTGGATTTCAATAAGATTATCTCTCATCTTTGAAACTCTATAGAATGCAGGTCTCAGTTTAGCATCATTCACAATTCCTCAGCTACTAAACCAATGCATATCTAAATGCAATAAGATCTAGACAATATCCAAACATTGGCTCACAAGTGACAAGTAACTTTTGTACCACACAAATGCCAGGCACAGACCATCTTCAACAAGAGAAAAGTCCTTGACTTTCAATGGCATTACCATCATTGAATTCCCCACCATCAACTTGCTGGGGGTTACCATTGACCAGAAACTGAAGTGGACTATTCATTGAAATACCGCATCTACAAGAGCAAACTCAAGATAAGGAATTCAACAGCAAGTAACTCTCCTCTTGATTCCCCAAAGCCTGTCCACTATCTACAAAGCACAAGTCAGGAGTGTAATGGAATATTCCCCAGTTACCTGGATGAGCACAGCTCCAACAACACTCAAGAAGCTTTATATCAACCAGGATAAAGCAGCCCACTTCACTGGCACTACATCCACAAGCATCCACTCCCTGTACCACCCATGCTACGTAACAGCAGTGTGTACTATCTACAAGATGCACTGCAGAAATTCACCAGCAATCTTAGGACAGCACCTTCCAAACCACAACCATTCGCAGCCAGAAATACAAAGGCAACAGATACATGGGGACACCACTACCTGCAATTAGTTCTACAAGCCACTCATCATTCTGGCTTGGGAATATGTTGCCATTTCTTCTCTGTCTCTGGGTAAAAATCCTGGAATTCCCTCCCTAAGGATATTGTGGGTTTACTTACAGCACATGGTCCATAGCGATTCAAGAAGGTAGCTCACCATCACTTTTATAAGTGCAATTAACCACAGGCAATAGCTGCCAGCCAGCCAGTGCCACCCACATTCCATTAATAAATTTTATCAAAATTGATCAATCTTTCTTCATGGTGAAGCCCCACCATCCTGGGAACAAGTCTGGTGAACCTTTGTTGCACTCCCTCTACAGAAATAACTCTTTTCTTGAGATAAGGAGACCAAAACATTGCACAGTACTCCAGGTGCAATCTAACTAAGCATCTGCATAATTAAAGCAAGATTTCACTACTACTGTACTCAAATCCAATTGTAATAAAAGCTGATCTTCCATTAGCCTGGCTAACACCTTGCTCTACCTGCCTCTTGGCCTTCAGTGATTCATTGACAGGGACAACTTGATCCTTCTGCTACCCTTTCTGCCAACAGCCAGGTCTCAAACTCCAACCTGAGAAAATAAGGAAGCCAATAAAGAGAGATGCAACAGCACATTTTGGGCATGGCTGGCTATTTACCTAGGGTTTGTCAACACTCAAGAAAGAAAACAAATTGCAAAGTTTACACTGATGATCATAAATGACAGTGGACTGGAATTTTTACAACCTAGCCCAACAAAGAAAGACATTATTATAATAAGAACCTAAGAAACAGGAGCAGGAGTAGGCCATCTGGCTTGTCAAGCCTGCTCCGCCATTCATGGGTCATCTTTTCATGGACTTAGCTCCACTTGCCAGCCCACCCCCTTAATTCCTTTCCTATTCAAAAATCTGTCTATCTTTGCCTTAAAAACATTCAACAAGGTAACCGTAACTGCTTCACTAGCCAGGAATTCCACAGATTTATAACCCTTTGGGTGAAGAAGTTCCTCCTCAACTAAGTCCTAAACCTGCTCCCTCTTATTTTGAGGCTATTCTCCCTAAAACGCAGACTCATAACTAATGAAAACATTGACCAGTGCAGTCCTCACAGGTGGCTTCCCTTGAATCAATGAGGTGCAGAACATTATTTGGAACATAAAGGTATCTAAGCTTCCTTCAAGGCCATCTTTACTTGGAAGCTAAATCTTCAAAAGCATATTTTAAAAATAAAGAAACTGAACCTATGTTAAACATGATACCATCCCCAAGCATGAGCAAGTGATTATTCAGCACTAGACACATTATATGTATCAGGAACATACATCACTTTTTCAGATTCATTTAATTCTCTTATGCATATCTTAATTTAAAGTTATAGCTCCTACAGAAAGGTAATGATAATTCTCTCCTTAACAAGGACAGAGTAATATCATTAAGCCTGGAGTCTTATATCAGATATTAAGGTAAATGTTACTTCAATAATTGATGGATATCCTATTTAAAACATATCACTGTAACAACAAATTAATTTAGGATCTGGATTCTCTATGAGAAATGAGATTGAAATTTTTCTCTTTTCTCAGAAGCTACTTAACTTTGAAATTGTTTTCACTTGACTGTGAATTGTATGTTCAGACAAAGTCAGAGAGTCATACAGCACGGAAACAGACCCTTTGGTCCAACTTGTTCACAGCAACTAGACATTCCAATCCCATTAGCCAGCATTTGGCTCATATCCCTCTAAACCCTTCCTATTCGTATACCCATCCAGATGCCCTTTAAATGCTGTAATTGTACCAGCGCCTCCACCACTTCCTCTGGCAGGTCATTCCACACACACACCACCCTCTGTGTGAAAACATTGCCCCTTAGGTCCCTTTTAAATTTTTCCCCTCTCACTCTAAACCTATGCCCTTTAGTTTGGACTCCCCCACCCCAGGGAAAATGTTGTAATTGTATCTGCATCCTCTACTTCCTCTGGCAGTTCATTCCACACATGCACCACCCTCTGCATGAAAAATTACCCCTCAGATCCTTTAAGATCTTCCCCCTGTCACCTTAAACCTATGCCCTTTAGCTTTGGACTCACCTACTCTGAGAAAAAGACTTGGCTATTCACTCTATCTATGTCCTCATGATTTTATAAACCTCTATAAGGTCACTCCTCAGCTTCCGATGCTCCAGGGAAAACAGCTGCAGTCTACTCAACCTCTCCTTGTAGCTCAAGCCCACTAGTCCTGGCAACCTCCTTGTAAATATTTTCATAAATATCTACATAGTTTAAATATCAGGATTGTCTCACACAGTATTTTGTACTGCTTACTTGTGAACCCAGATCCTTGTGCTTTTTGGTGGGTTTTGATGAGGGGTTAAACCTTGATCCTATACCCAGGATATATAGTTTTATAGAGACTTGTAAGATTTATAGTCATAGAATCATAGAGCATGGAAACAGACACTTCAGTCCAAATCATAGGCTGCTTTGAAGATGACAGCTCCTTTCCTGCTGCTGATACAGTAGGTAGTGTTCGGGCTGGTCAGAGTCTGTCTGCTGCAGGCTGGCAGCTTTTCGTCTTTTTTTTTCTTCTTCCATTCATCTTTATCTTCGAGGTCATAGCGGTGTCAATGGGGCATTGGCTGAAGCACCGGCATTAATTCATTAATTCCTTTGAGGATCAATCTATCAGTCTTTCAGACTCAAACGGAATCTTTAGGACTTGTTATTTAATTTTTTAATTCACTCATGGGACATGGGCATTGCTGGGTGGGTCAGCATTTACTGCCCAGTCCTAGCTGGTCTTGAAAAGGTGATAGTGGGGCACTGCAGTCCATGTTCTCAACCTAATGATGATACAAATCATCTGAGAAAACATCTGATCATGGCCAAGGGATGAAACTGTGGGCCTGACATCTCTCCTGTTTCTGCACCCCTTCTGACCGCCCCTTACTTGCATCATTCAGATGTCCAGAATATGGAAACGTGGAATTGAACAGCTGCTCATATGTTTAGCAAACTTCATTGCCTTTTGTACTGTTTTCCTCCATTTATAAAGTCCATTGAAAACTTTGTTCTCATTCTGATTCTTTCCATTCACAGCTTTGTCAGATAATTACAAACGACTTGGTTGTTCATTTTATGCAACTAGCTTTGCTTCATTGAACCTGGCCTTCTTCCTCTGTGATATCCAAACAGTAACACACAAAAGCATGGGTCTTATTGACAGAAAACATACTCTTTATTGAATTATAAAGATATTTGCATTTATATTAAAACTAGCTATACTTACAAATACCCAGCATGAAGCACATAAAAGAGAACAAAGGTTGGCAGATGCTAAAAATCTGAAACAGAGAATGCTGGTAATACCTAGCAGGCCATGCAGCATCTGTGGAGTAAGAAATGCTTTCGGGCCATTATCTGCATTAGCTCTGAGAATGTATTAGTGACATATGTTTCACTCTGCACAGAAGTTGGACAAAATATTTCCAACACCTCCTATTTCTATTGCATCCTCCAAAAAGCAGTAAAACTGCTTAAGAGTTTTTCATCTCCCTTCAATCAGAAACCCAGCAGAAGATGCCTGAGATATGGTTTACTTTGTACATAAATATCTGAAAAATGCTAAGGTACGAAGCAAACATAAACAATTTTCTAAGCAAATAAAAATAATTGCGTAGCAATAAATCTGTAAGTTTAAGACAATTTTCTTGACAATGCATCATAACCCTGGAGCTACCTTTTTATCTCAGCCCGCTTGGCACACTAGCCTCATTCCTGAAGAAGGGCTTATGCCTGAAATGTCGATTCTCTTGCTCCTCGGATGCTGCCTGGCCTGCTGTGTTTTTCTAGCACCACATTTTTCAAGTCTGGCACTCCAGCATCTGCAGTCCTCACTTTCTCCTAGTTGATCTTGCACCTAGGGACATATTGAGATTTTGATACCAACATGTGCTTTTTAAAAAGAACACTATTTCAGCAAAACAAATGTTTGTGGATGTAAATTCAGCGGCTGTCTGGTGAGAGAGATACCCTGCAATGTCACACCTGACAAGGTGTCAAGGAAGCTTCAAAGGAATGGACTTAAAAGGAGAAGCTTCATTACAAACTCAACTGTAAACTCCTGTGAGTATTTCAGAGTGTGAACAGTGATAAAGAAAGAAGTATGGGAGAGAATGCAGAGGGGTTGGGGTTAAAAATTAGTTTCAACCCTGGTCATGTGTTAATGACCTGATGTCCTGGTGCATGGGCCAATGTGCTGTGGGCATCACAGCTTAGAGCATGGCAGTCAAATGCCTACAGGTAAAGAAAGGGAAAAGGCACTCTCTCACTCTGAAGCCAAATGACTAACATGCCAATCAAAAGGAAACAGGATAATAGAAGGTCTCTCTTGTTCAGAGTGCTAAAAGCCAGTCAGTCACTAGTGAAAATTAATCTAGTCCATTATCTGCATTAATTCTGGCAATGTGTTAGTGACTTATGTTTTTCTCTCTGCTAAATGGATGAACTAAGTCAGGACCTTGAGGGAAGGTACTAAATTGGGGGAGAGCAAATTACATCAATATTAGGCAGGAGCTGGGGAGTGTTAATTGAGAGGAGCTATTATCAGGCAACTCCATATTTGACATGTGGGAGCTATTTA
The DNA here is from genome assembly GCF_037043375.1 of Chiloscyllium plagiosum. Lineage (NCBI taxonomy): Eukaryota > Metazoa > Chordata > Chondrichthyes > Orectolobiformes > Hemiscylliidae > Chiloscyllium > Chiloscyllium plagiosum. The sequence continues at coordinate 15,454,302 of NW_028270158.1, read as the reverse complement.
AAGACCTGCTGGGGTGAGTTCAAAACCATCATGTTCCAGTAAGTAGGAAGGGCAAGGATAACGAGAGAGGTTGTGAATTTAGTCAAAAAGCAAAAAAGAAGCATATGTAAGATTTAGGAAGCTAAAATCAGACAGGGCCTGTAAGGAATATAAGGAAGGCAGGAAAGTAATCAAACAGGGAATTAAGGGAGCAAGAAGACTCCATGAAATTACCTTGGCAGTTAAAGAGAATGCCAAAACTTTCTATAGTTATGTAAAAAACAAAAGGATAACTAGGGAGAAGGTAGATCCAGTCAAGGAGACAGGAGGGAATTTGTGCTTGGAGGCAGAGGATGTGGGTGAGATCCTAAATGAGTATTTTGTGTCAGTATTCACCCAGGGTAAGGATATGAGGGATAGTAAGGTTTATGTGGAGCATGCTAATATGCTAGGGCATTTTGAGAACCAAGAAAGAAGTGGTGTTGGATCTCTTGAAGAACATTAAGGTGGGTAAGTCCCCAGGGCCTGACGTTGAGCACCCACTATGCATTTATTTGCAAGCACACTGACGTGCCAGGACATCACTTGAGAGAGCTGGTGCAGTCCATGCCCAGGCCTCTGAAAGCATAGGCTTTGTGATTAGCGCCACATATACACTGTGTCTTGGGAACTGGCCCCAATTTGGGATTGCCCCGAAAATGGGCCAGAATTCTAATCCACTACAGATGGTTCACGTTCCTGTCTTTATTTCTCAATGGAATATAACCTCATGTCTGTGGTGGGTAAGTTGTTGGAGAGGATTCGGAGGATTTACATGCCTTTGAAAAGGCAAGGACTGATAAAGGATAGTCAATACGGCTTTGTGTGTGGGAAATCATGTCTAACTAACTTGACTGAATCTTTTGAAGAAGTGGCAAAGAAAGTTGATGAAGGCAGAGTGGTAGATGGATTTCAGCAAGACATTTAACAAAGTTCCACATGGTAGACTGCTTAGCAAGGTTAGATCACATGGAATTCAGGGACAGCCAGCAAACTGGATACAAAAGTGGCTTGAATAGGAGACAGAGGGTGGTGATAGAAGCATACTTTTCAGACTGGAGGCCAGTGACCAGAGTTGAGTCGCAACGATTGCAAAAGTGATTTTGATGCAAATTTAGGAGGTATGGTTGGTAAGTTTGCAGGTGACACCATAATTGGTGATGTAGTGAACAGTGAAAAAGATTATCACAGAATTCAATGTGCATGGACTAAAGGAGTCAGGATGCAATGTTATGGCATTGGTGAGGCCTCTTTTGGAATACTGCATTCAGCTCTGGTCTCCCTACTATAGGAAAGAAGTTGTTAAATTTGAAATGGCTCAGAAAAGACTTAAAGGATGTTGCCAGGACTGGATGGCTTGAGCTATACAGAAATGCTGAATAGGCTAGGGTATTTTTCTCTGGAGCATTGGAGAATGAGAAGTGACCTTAAAAAGGTTTATAAAATCATGAGAGGCATGTATAGGATGAATAGTCAAGGTCTTTTCCTCAGAGTTTAGTATTCCAAAACTAGAGGGCATAGGTTTAAGGTGAGAGGCAAAAGATTTAAAAGGGACCTGAGGAGTAGCATTTTCATGCAGAGGGTGGTGCGTGTGTGGAGGAGGTGGTGGAAGTGGGTATGATTACATCATTTAAAAGACATCTGGATAAGTATATGAATAGGAAGTGTTTGGAGGGATATGGGCCAAATGCTGGCTAATGAGACTAAATTCATTTCGGATACCTAGTTGGCATGGACAAGTTGGACAAAATAGTCTGTTTCTGTGCTGTACATCTCCATGACTCTGTGTTTTTTGGGCATTAGGTAGAATCAATGTAAATATCTGACACTGTTCTGGAGAAGGTAATGGTAAGCTGTCTTCATAACCAATGCAGTTCATATGGTCCAGGTACACCCACAATGCTGTTGGTACAGAGAATGTTCCAGGACTTTGACCTAATGTCAATGAAAGAATGGCAATATAGTTCCAAGTTAGCCAAAAGAGAAAAGCTTTGACAAAGGGTCAGTTAGACTTGAAACGTCAGCTTTTTTCTCTCCTTTCAGATGCTGCCAGACCCGCTGAGATTTTCCAGCATTTTCTCTTTTGGTTTCCGATTCCAGCATCCGCAGTAATTTGCTTTCAGTTCCAAGTTATGATGTGCATTGTCTGGAGATAACATTGCAGTCGGGGTTGTGCTGCACCTGTCCTTTTTGTGGCTTTGAAAGATGATGTGGAAGAAGCCTTGATAAGCTGTTAATTGGTTTTTGAAATATATTTAGAGATTATAACCGAACAAGGAAAGGAAACTCTTGAACATAATGTTCATAACTAAAATTCAACCCAACCCAAAGAGTTTTGTACCTGAAAGTGTACATAGCGTAGGACACACCATCTCTCTACTGCACCAAAACACAGAGATGATATGGTAAGTGGACCATTGCCTTATCCTCCTTTGATAACTCATTATTCCACACGTTTTGTAAGCAGTGATAAGTTGCGTACGAAATATCCATTGGTGGTAATAAAATGTGGTGATTTGTAGTCTTTCAGCATGAACTGTTGATCTGTTGTGAATATATGTTTGGTTTATGGCTGTTATCTGGACACTGTGGATACTTGGAACATTATAAACACTGCAATTAGTCGCTTGGAGTATCACTCAGCCCTCCACAGACTGTGGGTTTCAAAGGTACATGAATGGCATCACTCTGACCCTATCATCAGCAATTTCAATGTAATAGACCAAAAAATGCTCACTGGATGCTCAGTGATTACAAGAGATCAAATAGCAACAAAAACAGGCTCATTCATTACACACACATGGATATGAAAATATGTCTTTTTTTTAATCAATTGTAAAGCAAGTAGGAAAGTGTTAAATGGACATTTAAGATGGGAACATTTGTAGCTATTTGTTAATTATCCTGCTGGAATTGAGTGATTTAAACAGATGCATGGAGAAGACAAGTCCAGTAATACAACAGACGATTTTCAATTCATTACTTAAACCAAAGTAAATTACCAGTAATTTGCCTTTCACTACACCCAAAAACAGATGGCCCTCATGGGTAATGGAGTACAGAACAGCTGTCGATCAGTCCGCCGGCTTTCTGCTCATTTTGTTTTGTGTCTAATGTGTAGTTGTAGGGCCGTTCAAAATCAGAGAAGGGATGAAATGCCTTGTAAGGGAAACAAATGAGAAAAAATTCTTTATCTTCCAGTGAGTGGTTCGGATTCAGCAGTGCACTACATGGAATGAATTAGAGGCAGGTTCTGTTGAGGTATTCAAGGGGACATTGGGTGCTACAGAGAAATGGGTTCCCTAATGTACTATGTTCATGATGAATGAATGAAACGGTGACCTTTCAGATATAACTTAGCAACTTCTAAAAAATTAATTCACAGAATGAGGCCATCGCCACCTAGGCCAGAATTTATTGTCTGCCCAGAGATAATTAACAGCCAATCACATTGCTTTGGGTCAGAAGTCACGTGTAGGCCAGATCAGGTAAGGTTTGTAGTTTCCCTTCCCTAAAGGGCATTAATGAACCACAAGGGATTTTTTTCCAACAATCAGAAATGGTCTTGTGGTCATTAGACTCCTAATTCCAGATCTTTATTGAATTCAAATTCAATTACCTGCCTTGGTGAGATTCAAATCAAGGTCCCCAGAACATTATCTGGGTCTCTTGATTAATAGTCCAGCGATAATACTACTAAGCTATTGCCGCAAACAGTTAACTTAGTCAGGCAGCTCACCCCGTTTTCCACTTCTCCAGTAATTTCTGTTTTTGTCCCATCTTGTAAATACTGATTCCATTCCCCTCCTGAGGACAGTCTAAGACTAAATCAGATTACTCACAACCTTGACACATTTGACCCTGAGATGGGTTTCCAATCTCCGATCTTGTCACCACCAAGATCACCTACTTTCATTTATGAATCTATCCCATTCCAGTTAATCTTCTACAGAAACCCTCATCAAGATTTCAAAACCATGAGGACTTTGGACAAATTGGATTGGGAGAAACTGTTCTTTCTCATACAATGATCAATAAGCAGAGGGCTCAGTTTACAAGTGTTTCGTGAAAGGAACAAATGCAGGGTGAGAAAAAAAACCCTTCATCACACAGCAAGTGGTCCAGATTTCAAATGTACTATCTTGAAGTGTGATAGAGGCAAGTTCAGTTGAAGTATTCAAGAGGGGAGTTGATGATGCCCTCTTGATGGTTTAAACAGGAATAATGATTATTTAGAAAAGGCAAGAGATTTGCATTAAGTTAAAATACTCAGAGATGCTATGTGCAGTGCAGACACAATAATGGACTCATTCTGCATTGTGGAAAAAGTGAGTACTGCAGATGCTGGAACTCAGAGTCGAGAGTGTAGTGATGGAAGGATTCCCGATGAAGGACTTACGCCCAAAATGTCGATTCTCCTGCTCCTCGGATGCTGCCTGACCTGCTGTGCTTTTCCAGCAACACACTCTCGACTCATTCTGCATTGTAACAATTCTTTGATTAATTCCTTCATATTTTCTAGGCTGGTCTTCTCCATTACCCTGAACTCATTCCAAACTATGCTTCCTGGGTTTTAACCCATAGCATGTCCTAGGCTCATATCACATAAATTGCCATTGGTTATATTCAGTAAAAGAGATCCTCATATGTAATGGAGACTTGAACAACCTACTGCAGGCATCTCAAAGCATTGCAGAAGTGCCACCCACAGTGCCTTTGCAAAAACCTCTGAATCCAGTGACAAGAGAGGTGATCCAACAGCACCCTCCTCTTCTAAACCAACATGGCCATCATCAAGACACTAAAAACTCAAAACCAGCTCTGCTGGGTGGAATATAGTGGTCATATATGTGTCACCAGACTCCCAGAGCAACCTCTGTACTCGAATCTTAGCCAAAACACAGAAATTTCAGAAGGATGGATCCCTGAAAAGATCAAGCAATCCCACTGCCTCATGGGAGCCCTTGACCTGTGACAGACCAAAATGGAGAATGGTTCATTTGGGAAGGCACTGAACACCCTTCCATTTCCAGTGCGAGCAGCAGCGAAGGTAAGACCGTTTGGTTTTAAAAGTACTTACCGGTAGCGGGCAGCGGTGTTTTTTTTTCTCTTTCACTCTCTCTTCACAGAAAGAGCGGGAGCGCCAGGGGGAAGTGACGACGACCAGAGGGGCAGCCGGGAAGGAAAGCAGTGAGTATTTATACTCACCCTTCGAAGCCGTCGGTCATTTCCAGTGCGAGCAGCAGCGAAGGTAAGACCGTTTGGTTTTAAAAGTACTTACCGGTAGCGGGCAGCGGTGTTTTTTTTTCTCTTTCACTCTCTCTTCACAGAAAGAGCGGGAGCACCAGGGGGAAGTGATGACGACCAGAGGGGCAGCCGGGAAGGAAAGCGGTGAGTATTTATACTCACCCTTCGAAGCCGTCGGTCATTTCCAGTGCGAGCAGCAGCGAAGGTAAGACCGTTTGGTTTTAAAAGTACTTACCGGTAGCGGGCAGCGGTGTTTTTTTTCTCTTTCACTCTCTCTTCACAGAAAGAGCGGGAGCACCAGGGGGAAGTGACGACGACCAGAGGGGCAGCCGAGACCCGGAAGCAGTTAGTGTAAGCTTACCTGGGTAGGTTTTTTCCCCCTTTAAAAGCGCGAAGGAGAGGAACCCGAGGCACTACACGGGTAGTGCCTCCCACCCGCCCTCCTCCTCTAACCTAATAATAACATCTGTTGTGGTAAGTAGGTAAGTGCTGAATTTTGCTTGTTGTATTCTTTAGACCCAGTTTTTTTTTAAATAAAAGTTAGCTTTAGAGGGATGGCAGTGAAGGCAGTGCAATGTTCCTCCTGCAACATGTATGAGGTGAGGGATGCCATCGACATCCCTGCCGATTACACTTGCAGGAAGTGCACCCATCTCCAGCTCCTCCAAGACCGCGTTAGGGAACTGGAGCTGGAGTTGGATGAACTTCGGATCATTCGGGAGGCAGAGGGGGTCATAGATCAGAGTTATAGGGAAGTAGTAACTCCAAAGATGGCAGATAGATGGGTGACAGTGAGGGGGACTGGGAGGAAGCAGCCAGTGCAGGGACCCCCTGTGGCCGTTCCCCTCAAGAACAAGTATACCATTTTGGATACTTGTGGGGGGGATGACTTACCAGGGGTAAGTAACGGGGCTCAGGTCTCTGGCACGGAGCCTGTCCCCGTTACTCAGAAGGGAAGGGTGAAGAAGAGCAGAGCAGTAGTAATTGGGGACTCGATAGTTCGGGGCACAGATAGGCGGTTTTGTGGGAACGAGAGAGACTCACGTTTGGTATATTGCCTCCCAGGTGCAAGGGTACGTGATGTCTCTGATCGTGTTTTCCGGGTCCTGGAGGGGGAGGGGGAGCAGCCCGAAGTCGTGGTCCATATTGGCACCAACGACATAGGTAGGAGGAGTGCCGAGGATGTTAGACAGGCTTTCAGGGAGCTAGGTTGGAAGCTCAGAGTTAGAACGAACAGAGTTGTTGTCTCTGGTTTGTTACCCGTGCCACGTGATAGAGATTCGAGGAATAGGGAAAGAGAACACTTAAATGCGTGGCTACAGGGATGGTGCAGGAGGGAGGGATTCCGGTTTTTGGATAACTGGGGTTCTTTCTGGGGACGGTGGGACCTCTATAAACAGGATGGTCTACACCTGAACCTGAGGGGCACCAGTATCCTTGGGGGGAGGTTTGCTAGTGCTCTTGGGGGGGGTTTAAACTAACTCTGCAGGGGCATGGGAACCCAGATTGTAGCTTCAGGGTGCAGGGCCTGGAGTGTAGGGAGGTTAGGAACATGGCCTCAATTTCCAAGGAGGGTGCCTGTAAACAGGAAAGTGGCTTGAAGTGTGTATACTTCAATGCAAGAAGTATACGAAATAAGGTAGGTGAACTTGCAGCGTGGGTTGGTACCTGGGACTTCGATGTTGTGGCTATTACGGAGACATGGCTAGAACAGGGACAGGATTGGCTGTTGCAGGTTCCAGGATTTAAATGTTTTAGTAGGGTCAGAGGAGGGGGTAAAAGAGGGGGAGGTGTGGCATTGCTTGTCAAAGATAGTATTACAGTGGTGGAAAGGACGATGGATGAGGACTTGCCATCTGAGGTAGTTTGGGCTGAGGTTAGGAATAGGAAAGGTGAGGTCACCCTGTTAGGAGTCTTTTACAGGCCTCCTAATAGTCCTAGAATCATTGAAGAAAGGATAGGGAAGGTGATTCAGGAGATGAGTGACAGTAATAGGGTGGTTGTTATGGGGGACTTTAACTTTCCTGATATTGATTGGGAAAGCTATAGCTCAAGTTCGTTAGATGGGTCAGTGTTTGTTCAATGTGTGCAGGAGAGTTTCCTGACACAATATGTAGACAGGCCAACAAGAGGTGAGGCCATACTGGATTTGGTTCTGGGTAACGAACCAGGCCAGGTGTTAGAATTAGAGGTAGGTGAGCACTTTGGGGATAGTGACCATAATTCGGTGATTTTTACTCTCGTGATGGAGAGGGATAAGTGTGTACTACAGGGCAAGAGTTATAGCTGGGGTCAGGGAAATTATGATGCGGTGAGGCATGACTTAGGATGTGTGGCTTGGAAAAGTAGACTCCAAGGCAAGAGTGTAAATGATATGTGGAGCTTGTTCAAGGAGCAACTATTGAGTGTCCTTGATAATTATGTACCTGTCAGGCAGGGAGGAAAGGGTCGTGCGAGGGAGCCGTGGTTTAATAAGGAATTGGAATCCCTTGTTAAATGGAAGAGGGTGGCCTATCTCAAGATGAGACGTGAAGGTTCAATTGTGGCGATTGAGAGGTATAGGGTAGCCAGGAAGGACCTGAAGAGAGAGCTAAGAGCAGCAAGGAGGGGACATGAAAGTCGGTAGGATTAGGGAAAACCCTAAGGCTTTCTATAGGTATGTTAGGAATAAAAGAATGACTAGGGTAGGAATAGGTCCAGTCAAGGATAGCAGTGGGAAGTTGCGTGTGGAGGCGGAAGAGATTGGGGAGACACTGAATGAATACTTTTCTTCAGTATTTACTCAGGAACAGGGCATTGTCGTCGATGTGAATACTGAGTCACAAATAAGTAGAATGGATGGCTTTGAGGTATGTAGAGAAGAGGTGTTGGAAATCCTGGAAAAGGTGAAAATAGATAAGTCCCCTGGGCCTGATGGCATTTATCCTAGGATTCTCTGGGAAGCAAGGGAGGAGATTGCAGAGCCATTGGCCTTGATTTTTATGTCCTCTTTGTCTACAGGAGTAGTGCCAGAAGACTGGAGGATAGCAAATGTGGTTCCCTTGCTCAAAAAGGGGAGTAGGGATAACCCTAGTAACTATAGGCCGGTGAGTCTCACTTCTGTTGTGGGCAAAGTCTTAGAGAGAATTGTAAGGGATAGGATCTATGCACATCTGGATAGGAATAATGTGATCAAGGATAGTCAGCATGGTTTTGTGAAGGGCAGGTCGTGCCTCACAAACCTTATTGAATTCTTTGAAAAGGTGACGAAGGAGGTTGATGAGGGGAAAGCGGTAGATGTGGTATATATGGATTTTAGTAAGGCGTTTGATAAGGTTGCCCATGGTAGGCTACTGCAGAAAATACGGAGATATGGCATTGAGGGTGAGTTGGAGGTTTGGATTAGGAATTGGCTGGATGGAAGAAGACAGAGGGTAGTAGTTGATGGCAAAGTTTCTTCATGGAGTGCCGTCACTAGCGGTGTTCCGCAAGGATCTGTTTTGGGACCATTGCTGTTTGTCATTTTTATAAATGACCTGGAAGAGGGGTTAGAAGGTTGGGTGAGCAAGTTTGCGGATGATACGAAAGTCGGAGGAGTTGTTGACAGTGAGGAAGGATGTGGCAGGTTACAGCAGGATATAGAGAAGCTGCAGAGCTGGGCAGAAAGGTGGCAAATGGAATTCAATGTAGCTAAGTGTGAGGTGATTCACTTTGGGAAGAATAACAAAAAGATGGGGTACTGGGCTAATGGTCGGATACTTGGTAGTGTGGATGAGCAGAGGGATCTTGGTGTCCATGTACACAGATCTCTGAAAGTTGCCACCCAGGTAAATAGTGCGGTGAGGAAGGCATATGGCGTACTGGCTTTTATTGGTAGAGGAATTGAGTTCCGGAGTCCTGAGGTCATGATGCAGTTGTATAAGACTCTGGTGCGGCCGCATCTGGAATATTGTGTGCAGTTTTGGTCGCCATACTATAGGAAGGATGTGGAGGCACTGGAACGGGTGCAGAGGAGGTTTACCAGGATGTTGCCTGGTATGGAAGGAAGATCGTATGAGGAAAGACTGAGACACTTAGGGCTGTTTTCATTAGAGAAAAGAAGGTTTAGGGGTGACTTGATTGAGGTGTACAAGATGATTAGGGGTTAGATAGGGTTGACAGTGTGAACCTTTTCCCGCGTATGGAGTCGGGTATTACAAGGGGGCATAGCTTTAAATTAAGGGGGGGTAGATATAGGACTGAAGTTAGGGGTAGGTTCTTCACTCAGCGAGTTGTAAGTTCATGGAATGCCCTGCCAGTAGCAGTGGTGGACTCTCCCTCTTTATGGGCATTTAAGCGGGCATTGGATAGGTATATGGAGGATAGTGGGTTAGTATAGGTTAGGTGGGCTTGGATCGGCGCAACATCGAGGGCCAAAGGGCCTGTACTGCGCTGTATTGTTCTATGTTCTATGTTCTATGTTCTATCAAGGTGCAGCAGCAGGAAGTGAAGAACGCAAATGGTATGTTGGTTTTCATCGTGAGAGGATTTGAGTACAGGAGCAGCAAGGTCTTGCCATCTAGGGCCTTGGAGAGATCACACCTTGAGTATTGCGCATAATATCAGTCTTCTTATCTGAAGAAGGATATTGCGGCAATGGAGAGAATCCAGTAAAGGTTTACCAGGCTGTTTTCTGGGATGGCATATGAAGAGAGACTGGATCGGTTCGGACTATGTTCACTGCAGTTTAGAAGAATGAGGGAGGTCGCCTATATAATTCTAACAGGACTAGACAGGGTAAATTCAACAAGGATGTTCCCCATGACCAAGAAATCCAGAACTAGGAGTCACAGTCGAAGAAAATGAGAAAAACAATTTAGGACTGAGGTGAGGAGAAATTCCTTCACCCAAACAGTGGTGAGCCTGTGGAATTCTCTGCCAGAGAGTGGTTGAAGGCAAAACATTGAATACTTTCAAGAACGAGTTAGATATAATTCTTAGGGCTAAAGGGATCAAATGGTGCGGGGGAAAGCTGGAACAGGGAGCTGAGTTGGATGATCAGCCATGATGATATTGAATGACAGAGGAATCTTGATAGGCCGAATGGCCTATTTGTGCTCCTACTTTCTATGTTTCTATGTACACGTTGAGAGGCTTTACCAGGATCATGTAGAGGTGATGCCAAGGTGTCAGAGGAAGTACACAGATCACCAAACACTCATTCAACCAACCTTCCAACCACTTCCTGCCCCACATGTGGCAGAATCTGCAGATCATACACTGAACTCCTCAGCCAACTTGGACCCATCAAAACCAAAATAGAGGCAAGGCATCTTTGATTCTGAGAAACTGCCTAAGAACCAGTAAAAGATAATGGCCACGGACAAGCACCATTTTTGTTATAAAATCCTCATCATTATTTTGAAACCCACTATGGTGACTTTGCCTCTCTATAGGTCCATTAACTCCTTCCAAGATATCTGCTCTCCCCTCATTCTGGTATCTTGAGCATCGCAATTTCTTTTATTATTCATTCCTGGGATGCGAGTGTCATTAGCTAGGCTAGCATTTATTGCCCATTCCTAATTTCCCACAGGGCACTTAACAGTCAACCATGTTGCTATGGGTCTGGACTCATGTATAGGCCAAACCAGGTAAGGAAGGCAGATTTCCTTCCCTAAAGGACATCAGTGAACCAGATGGGTTTTTCTGACAATCAGCAATAATTCATGGTCATCGTTGGGCTCTTGTTTCCAGATTATTATTGAACTTGATTTCCACCATCTGCCATGGCTGGATTCAAACCTATGTCCCAGAAGTTTACCCAGATCCCAATAATAGTCTAGCGATAATATCATTATCCCAAAATGGTGTTTTAATTGCTCCACCATAGTGGCTGCACCTTCAGTTACATAGACCTTTAGGGCACTTTCATCACTTCAACCAAAATATTGGTCATCCAGCCAAAGAGCTTTTCGTGGGACTCAGTGTTATAATTTGTCTTTTAATCTTCCTGTAAAGCACCATGGAACACTTTGCTACATCGTAGATGTTATATCAATAGAAGTTGTTATTGCTGGTTCCATTACAGCTTTCAAAGTTTCCAGGAACTGCAAAGTTCAGCAACACACTCAAATGAAATGCTGCAGATAAGACTACAAGAAATAGGAACAGGAGTAGGCCCTTCAGCCCCTCATGCCTGCACCACCCTTCAACAGGATTACAGCCGATCCAACATCCTTCACATCCACTTTCCCCATAATTCTTGATTCCCCGACTGATCAGGAATCTATCCCAGCCTTAGATATACATGATGACCCTGTCCCCACTGTTCTCTGTGGCGAGGAGTTCTAACCCTCTGAGAGAGGAAGTTCTTCCTCATCTCTGTCTTCAATTAGTAATCTGCTGGAAAAATAGGAAATACTCAGCAGGTCAAACAATATCTGTGAAGAGAGAACAGAATTAATGGGTTAAATTTGACATCAAATGGTGGGATAGTGCCTTCCTATTATCGGAGACTGGTTGATAACATTGATTTGCCTTATATGTAGAGTTTGTTTACATGACTGTGTTTGTGTGCGTGTGTGTGTGTGTGTTAGTATGTCTCATTCATTTTTTCAGGTTGATGATCTTTCAATCTATTTCTTCTTCCACATAAGCTGCCTGATCCATTGAGTATCTCCAACATTTTCTGTTATTACTGTAAAGCACAAGTTTGGCAGTCTTCAATGTTTGTACTTGCTCCTGTTCTCTTTTTTTTCCCAAACCATTCAGCTGCAAACAGGGTTTCCTCCCATTGTCTGGTAATTTATGCTCATGGCTAGTTTGCTTTATAACCCAGCGAATACATTGGAACAGGTAATCATTATATCACTTGTGAAAAACACATTCTTTACATAGAGAGAAGGCTGTTGGCAGATAGTTACCGCAACAGTAGAACTCAGTCATATCACTAATCTTTATTACTCTTAGGAACTGGTAGGTGTAAAGTTTACTGCTGAGTTCAACCTGGTATGCTAGCCAATATTCAGCCCCAACTAAACATAGTAAATGTGATCTGTTAATTTTTATTGTTGCTGTTTGTGAACCATCAAATTGGCTGATACATTACAACAGTGACCACACTTCAGTCGTATCTCATTGGCAGTAAAGTGCTTTAGGGCATCCTGTCATTGTGAAAGGTACTACAAAAATGCAGGATTTGGTGCCTGAAAGAAGGGATTAATGGAGTTCAGCATGGAACAAGTGAATTGTGTGCCCATTACACTTCCTAACCCATTAAGTTGTTTAAACACTTTTTTTTAATCAATGTACTCATTGCAAGTGATATTTGCTAAGAAATGTTTTAGTTAATGAGCTGCATATGAGAGTGACTGTGTAATGGAAAATTTGAACTGTCTGTGCTTTATTCTCATGTTGCTGTCAAAGGATAACAAAATCAGTTGAAAAACTATAAACAGAATGCCTACAGAGTGTGACATACCTCATATTCAGTGTTCATGGCGAACCTTCATTGCAATAAATGTAAACATTTTACCATACAGTAATGTGAAAAATGCAAGCAAACAGATGTGAAGTATTGAGGATCAGAAAAACAGGAAGACAAATTAAATATATTACATTGTCATGGCAACACCAGAGCTAGTGTTGGTGAAATGCAACTCGTGATATAAACTGCCACAGGAAAAGGTCTGATAAAATGGCCACATCAGCGTATTTATCCTAGATTACAATAATGACTGTTTTTCAATAGCACTCCATGGGCTGTGAGTGATGCTTTGGGAAGTCCTCAGGATATGAAGAGAATCATGTAAACACAAATGTACTTTCTCTTTACAGAACCTGACTAACTGGTTTAACATTGTCAAGATTTTCCATTTTTATTTCAATTGCCGTCATTTTTCTTTCAATGTCTCCAGGATAATAGTTCTAAACTGCAATCAATTTAGAAGTTGGCAGAAACAAGGCTGCTGATCTGATGGGATTCAATCACAATCAGTATTGTGATTGTGGGGCGGCATGGTGGCACAGTGGTTAGCACTGCTGCCTCACAGCGCCAGAGACCCGGGTTCAATTCCCGCCTCAGGCGACTGACTGTGTGGAGTTTGCACGTTCTCCCCGTGTCTGCGTGGGTTTCCTCCGGGTGCTCCGGTTTCCTCCCACAGACCAAAGATGTGCAGGTCAGGTGGATTGGCCATGCTAAATTGCCCGTAGTGGGTAAATGTAGGGGTATGGGACTGGGTGGGTTGCTCTTCGAGGGGCGGTGTGGACTTGTGGGCCGAAGGCCTGTTTCCACCCTGTAAGTAATCTAATCTAGTACTCCTACTAAAATTTTATGATGTTACGTTCCAGTACATTCAGAGATTGGGTGGGGTGTTTGGATGCTAGACTATTTTTATATCAACTTTCCAAGATCCAAACAGTCATTTTCAATTAATCCTGTGATGGGGCAAAAACAGCTTTGGCTTCCAATCATAATGCTGCTAAAATATCTTACCTGGCTGTTTGTCAACAACTCATAATCGCACTTTCCATTATAACATCCGTTGTATGTGAAATCATTCTTCCTAAAAGAAGGAGACACAAAGTCAAAGCTTGTCATTTTGCAGTCAGGACAAGGATGCAAGAAACCAGATTTGAAAAAGGAACATCAATCTATAGGAAAATAAAAACTGAAAGTGCTGGAGAAATGCAACAGTTCTGGCAGCATCTATGGAGAGAGAAATAGAGTTAATGCTTCCAGTCCAGTATGACTCATCATTGAAATTTGCTGATTAATTCAGTATGGTATGGTATGGTATGGTAATGATATGGTATGGTATGGTAATGATATGATATGGTATGAAGATGCAGTAGAAATTGTTAACTGTCAATCTTAGCTCACAAATCAGGCAGATATAGTCTGATTGGTCAGGGTGCTGCTGTGCGATAAGTGAACATTGGCCCTGCAATGGGTGAAATGATGGACAATATGTTTTCTGCAGATAAGTAAAGATGCAAATGGTAGGACATTGCTGAAGGTTATAATAGAACATTTCTACAATGTTCTAACATATTAAATAAGTTGGACAATTCACAAACGCTATTAAAGTAAACAATGTCAAGTTATCAATCATTACTAAGAATATTACATCATAACACATTGCTATTTGTCCTATAAGTTAACCTTTTATGGTTCATTTTTAACTTGAATTAGGAAAACAAATTGTGACGAATTAACATTAGTGTGATAACACCTACAAGCTTCATGGGGAATCATTAATTAATCTCCCTGTGAAGCTTGTTGGGTATTAGTTCCCTCGGTAAACCTGTTCTAGTGGTGTGTAATAACATTCCTGAACAGGTGGATTGGAAATTAAATAAAGGCGGCCCAATGCTCGGACCGAATTTCATATTGACCCCAGGGTGCTGAACCTCCCTCAGGAGTCTGTGCCCCCACAACCTGTGTCACCTCTTGGGTAATCCTAGTGTGTCTTAATGTTTTGCGAAGATGCAGATTTTATACAGACTGCTGCTACACACCATCCACCTTGACTTTTATGCCCCTGCCTGGATGCAGGAGGCCTCCCTCTTTCCATTGTGGACTTGGGGTGGAGGGTGTTGCTATCAGCAGTCCCTTATAACCGCAGCTTGCAGCTATTCACAGACACCCAGTGCAACTGTTTATTTTACAGCACTGTGGAGTTCACGGAACACGCATATATTGGTTTCAGGCATTTCCACTCCCTTTTTAGTTATTTGAAATATCTTTTGTGTTTTTGGTTGCACTTCAGCCCCACGCTCCTGAACTTTGGGAACCCGGTGCGGAGGTGTGTGGGCAGATCGGAGGGTCTCCTTTTGGGTCTGCTCCTGGGCCTGGCCAAGTTGGCTATAAACAGGTCTAGGCAGTAGTCCATGGAGGGGGACATCTCTGCTGACTGCATTTCCCTCTTCACAGTTATGTTTGTGCCCGCGTGTCTGCGTGGGTTTCCTCCGGGTGCTCCGGTTTCCTCCCACACTCCAAAAATGTGCAGATTAGGTGAATTGGCCATGCTAAATTGCCTGTAGTGTTAGGTGCAGGGGTAAATGTAGGGGAATGGGTCTGGGTGGGTGCGCTTCGGCAGGTCGGTGTGGACTTGTTGGGCCGAAGGGCCTGTTTCCACACTGTAAAGTAATCTAATCTAATCTAATCTAATCTAAATATTGTAATTGTACCAGTTTCCACTACTTACTCTGGCAGTTCATTCCATACATGCACCACTCTCTGCATGAAAGAGTTGCCCTTTGGGTCCCTTTAAAATTTTTCCCCTCTCACCCTAAACCTATGCCTCTAATTCTGGACTCCCCTGACCCAAGGAAAAGACTTTGTCTATTTTCCCTATCCATGTCCCTCATGATTTTATAAACCTCTATAAGGTCACCCCCTCAACCTCTGACGCTTCAGGGAAAACAGCATGAGCCTATTCGGCCTTGCTCTATAGCACAAATCCTCCAACCCTGGCAACATCCTTGTAAATCTTTCCTGAACCCTTTCAAGTTTCACAACATCCTTCCGATAGGAGGGAGACCAGAATTGCACACAATATTCCAAAAGTGGCCTAACCAATGTCCTGTACAGCTGTAACATGACCTGCCAACTCCTGTACTCAATGCTCTGACTAATAATGGAAAGCATACCAAATGGTTTTTTCATTATGTTCTACCCTCTCAATACTTTCGCTTGAAATAAGACAGTCAGAACTATTAACTTCTTTGTATCACTATTGACAGTGGGGATGAGGAGCAGATACTTGAGCTGGTGGGATATGACTCATGGTGCTTCATAAGGAGCTATACTGTGTACTCTGTTTAATAACAACCTAGGCAATGGGTCAGAAAGCCGAATTTGCTCATAACATCAAAACTGATGGTTCTGCAAGCTGTGTGGATAGAAGCATAATGCTACAAAGATATTGTGTTTGATTGAGTGAATGAACAAAACTGGGGAAAATTGATTCCATTGCAGGCAAAAGTGAAGTCCTTGACATTTAAATGATGGGGTTTCTAAACGGGGAGACGCTGGAAGTGGTGGTGGACCAAGTATGAAGAACATTAAAATGTCTTAAATAAGGACAGAAAATCATCTAAAAGAGTTAATGGAATACTAGCCTGGAATGGAATAGAATACACAAGGGTGAAAGTTATATTTCAGCCAGACAAAAGCCCTGATTGACCATATCTGAAATCTCATGCCTTAACAAGGAGATATGGGCTGTGGATAGAGTGTAGTATAGTATAGATTACAAGAATCCCACGTGAACTGCAAGTGTTAAATTATAAGAAAAGGTAACACAAACTAAGTTTGTTTTTGCTGGAATTTATGAGAGTGTAGGATGATTTGATGATGCTTTCAAGATTCTTAAGAAAACAGTTAAGGTAGATAGAGGGAACTATTTTTATTATTCATTCAAGGCATGTGGGTGTTGCTGACTGGGCAGGTATTTATTACCCTCCCTAATTGCCATGGAGGAGACAGTGGTGAGCTGCCTTCTTGGCCTACTGCAGGTTGGTATCAATACACTGAGCATTTCTGCGGGCTGGGGAGATGTGCTGGTGGAAAGAGTCAGTTTCTTCAGGAATCAAACTAGGAAACAGTTCTCCCAGGAAAGCACAGACAAAGTTTCACATTCATCTCTGCAGAAGGCTATTGATGCTAGATTAATTGTTAATTGTAAATCTGAAATTGAGAAATTTTTGCTGACCAAAATATTAAAGGATAAGGGGCAAAGCTAGCTGAACAGTTCTTAAATATAAAAATGAAAGGGTACATTTTAACTCCAGACCTCGAATTGACAGAAGGCAGAATCCTGCTAGCTATTTAACAACAGTAGGCATCCCCTGTTTTGCTTACTGGCTACAGGCCAGCGGAAACAACAATGGGCTGGCACTTAAGCCCAGGGAGGAGAATGGTTGGGCAGTGAGTGGCCGAGACACTGTGCTTGTCCATAAGTGTTCCTGTTTCTTCCAGAGTGTCCCAATCTGCTGAAATGGTGCACAGCTCTATAAATCTGTAAGTTTGAGGCATAAAATGCTGATGCCACAGATTTAACACAACACAATAAGATTTGAATGACTCATAAAATGGATGAGTAGGTCTGCAATGTTATTGATATGTGGCTTAGGTCAAGAACTGGATCATAAAGTGCATCAATAATCTAAAAATGAAATGAGGAATATATATGCTGATTTGCTGGGAGATTGAATTTCAGTTTGTCTGTGCAATGGAAATAAAGCTTCACTTATTTAGTGTTACTGAACTAGAAAGGATTGGAATGCTAATTCTTAACTAAAAATGGATTACCAACTTTATTTATGAGATTTGCGCCTTAATAGGACACTTGTGTTTTGTGTTTGACAAAGAGTGACCTGAAAGCCAAAAAAGATCAAAGGCTACTCTGCATTGTTGGAGAAGGAGCCTGGTTGTCATAGTAATATCATTGGGCTAATAATGCCTTGGACATTGGTTCAAATACCACCACAACTGGCAGAACCTAAATTCAATTAATGAGAAGATACTGCTGTGGGAGACAGAGGAGGAAATCACAGGGGCCCTGACTCAAATTTTTAATTCCTCACCAGCTACAGGGGATATGGGAGAGGACTTGACAGCTAATGTGATTCCACTTTTCAAGGAGAGTGATCAAGATAAAGCAGGAAATTACAGACCAGTGAGTCACACATTAGTGGTCAGGATACCACTGGATAAAATTCTGAAGGAGAGAATTAATCTCCAATTCGAAAAGTGATTTTCAATAAGGAGTAATTAGCATGGCTTTGTCAGGGAGAGGTCATATCTAACAAATTTGACTGAACCTTTTCAGGAAATTACCAGGGGTGTAGATGAGAGTAGGGCAGTTGATGTAGTTCTGTATGGATTGAAGCAAAACCTTTGAGAAGGTCCCAGTGAGAGACTGATACACAAAGTAAAAACACGTGGACCCAGGGTAACTTGGTAAGTTGAATCCGAAATTGGTATAATGGCAGGAGATATAGGGTGGTATTAGAAGACAGTTTGTGTGACTGGAGGTCGGTATCTAGTGAGTCCCTTATTAGCCATTATATCCATCAATGATGTAGATGAGAATGTGGGATGGATGAAAGGTAAGTTGGTGGAATACATGAAGATTGACTGGATCATTAACAGTGTGGGAGAAAGTTTTTGTTTACAGGAGAATATTGACAGATTTGTGGCAGATGGAATTTAAACCTGATAGATGTGATGTATTGCACTTTGTACAAAGAACAAAACAAGGGAGTGCTCAATGAACGACAACACAATGGGAAGCTCGGAAGAACAGACGGATCTTGGGGGGGGGGGGCTTGTCCACAAATTCCTGAAGGTGGTAGGGTGGGTTAATAGGGTAGTTAAGATGGCAAAGTGGATACTTGCCTTTATCAGTCAAGATGTAGATTTTAAGTGCAGGGAAATTATGTTGGAGCTGTACAGGTCTTTGATTTGACTACTGTTGGAGTATTGTGTGCAGTTCTAGTCTCTGCATTATAGGAAGTGATTGCACTGGGGGTTGCAGTGAAGATTCACCATGACATTGCCTGGGATGGAGCATTTGACTTTGAAGAGAGGCTGAATAAGCTTAGGTCATTTTCTTTAGAGCAGAGAAAGATTGAGGTGTATAAGTTTATGAGGGGCATGGAGAGGGTGGATAGAAAGCATAGTAACATGGGTGCATAATCTTAAGGTGAAAGGCAGGTGGCTTAGAGGAAATTTGAGGAAACATGTTTTCACCCAGAGAGTGGTGGAGGTTTGGAATGTGCTGCCTGGGATGCTAATTGAGGTAGGAAACCTTGAAAGAATGTTGGAATAAGCACTTGAAATGTCATAGCATTCAAGGCTCTGGGCCCAGTGCTGGAAAGCGGAATTAGTGTAGATTTAGCCCAGCTTTGGTGGCAGAGACATGATGGGCCAAAGGGTCTCTTCTGTACTGTATGATTATAAGCTTCTGAGTAATGGTGACCATAACAACTGTTAATGATTTCTGTAAAACCATGTGGTTCTCTTTCCAAAAGAAAATCTGCCCTCCCCACTCTGTCTGGCCAACACGCGACTCCAGATCCACAGCAATGTGCGTGACATTACGGATGGTCATCAAATGTTGTCTTTACGATGATATCCCCATCTGTGAAAGAATAGATCTCTGAAAGTGTACAGAGAAAAGCCATTCAGCCCAGCCAGTCCATGGATTTTAATCATTCACAGGATGTGGACATCCCTGGTTAGGTCAATATTTGAGGAGCCATCTTCTTTTATTTATTCATGGGTTGTTGATATCACTGGCTGGCCTTTATTATCTATCTATAATTTTACTGTGGGTCTGGAGTCACATGTGGATCAGACTAGGATAGCAGATTTCCTTCACTAAAGGGCATGAGATTCACTAATAGCCACAATAGCTTTATATACATGGCACTGCCATCAGGGATGCTGTTCCATTTTGGAATATCCACGGCAGTGGTAAATTCCTCCATCAAGGCAAGTGACAAATCAGACTAGAATCAGATGAGAAGAGCACCATAGGGCTGTGGCAGGTAGTTAATGATGTGGATTTGAGAACATACTGGAAAAAATCTGGCTAGGCCTCATGGAGATGAAACCCTCTATAAAACACAGAGACATTGACATGGCCAAAACAAAACCCATAAGATTAAATCCTTTGTTTTCAAATTCAGCTCCCCCTCCCTTAGCATCAGGACTATTTGTGAAAATAGTACAAAAATAAATAAGCACCATACTTGGACTTGTTGAAGCAGTCAGGCTCTGCAGGCATGGGGCAGACTGCTCGTTGAAAATAAGAAGAAACAAAATCAGTGCAGGGTTTAGTTCCAGGGAGATAGCAGCTGCATTACAAAATACACTGGTGAATTCTCCATTGATGATGATTGCAAATGAAAATGTGTTCTAAGAAGACACTCTTGAACCGATAACCCTGATCAGGCAGTTAGCAGTGAGGTGCCATTTTGTTCTCTATTGATGGGCTGTTTCCTGGAAAACTGAACCAGTATTTCTTCACTTACTGGAACGTTACAATCGTTTTGATTGCTAGTGAGCCTGCAATCCAGATTGGCATAATTTCCTTCAGTGCCCTGACAGCAGTGAACGAATGGCAATCTGTTCTCTTTTGACATGCTTTTTATATTTCAAACCCAGGGCTTAAAGAAAGTTGTATCACATTAACCTGTTGAGAACCAGAATTCAATTGGAATGCCAATTGTCTCCTCACCTCAGGAGATCTCCCATCCACAACTTCCAACCTCATAGTCCGGGAACCCCGCACTGCCCGGTTCTACCTCCTTCCCAAGATCCACAAGCCTGACCACCCTGGCTGACCCATTGTCTCAGCATGCTCCTGCCCCACGGAACTTATTTCTACCTACCTCGACACTGTCCTATTCCCCCCCTAGTCCAGAAACTCCCCACATACATTCGAGACACCACCCACACCCTCCACATCCTCCAAGACTTCCGTTTCCACGGCCCCCAACACCTCATCTTCACCATGGATATCCAATCCCTCTACACCTCCATCCGCCATGACCAGGGCCTCCGAGCCCTCCGTTTTTTCCTCTCCAGACGTCCCCAACAGTACCCTTCCACCGACACTCTCATTCGTTTGGCCGAACTGGTCCTCACCCATAACAATTTCTCCTTTGAATCCTCCCAATTCCTCCTGACCAAAGGGGTACCAATGGGCACAGGTATGGGCCCCATCTATGCCTGTCTCTTTGTTGGCTACATAGAACAGTCGATTATCCGTAATTACACTGGCACCGCTCCCCACCGCTTCCTCCACTACATTGATGACTGCATTGGCGCCACCTTGTGCTCCCACGAGGAGGTTGAGCAATTCACCAACTTCACCAACACATTCCACCCTGACCTTAAATTTACCTGGACCATTTCTGACACCTCCCTCCCCTTCCTGGACCTCTCCATCTCCATTAATCACAACCGACTTGACACTGACATTTTTTACAAACCCACCGACTCCCACAGCTACCTGGATTACACCTCTTCCCACCCTACCTCTTGCGAAAATGCCATCCCATATTCCCAATTCCTCCGCCTCTGCCATATCTGCTCCCAGGAGGACCGGTTCCACCACAGAACACACCAGATGGCCTCCTTCTTTAGAGACCGCAATTTCCCTTCCCACGTGGTTAAAGATGCCCTCCAATGCATCTCGTCCACATCCCGCACCTCCGCCCTCAGACCCCACCCCTCCAACCGTAACAAGAACAGAACGCCCCTGGTGCTCACCTTCCACCCTACCAACCTTCGCTTAAACCAAATCATCCGCTGACATTTCCGCCACCTCCAAAAAGACCCCACCACCAGGGATATATTTCCCTCCCCACCCCTTTCCACCTTCCGCAAAGACCGTTCCCTCCGTGGCTACCTGGTCAGGTCCATGCCCCCCTACGACCCACCCTCCCATCCTGGCACCTTCTCCTGCCACCTTAGGAATTGCAAAACCTGTGTCCACACCTCCTCCCTCACCTCCATCCAAGGCCCTAAAGGAGCCTTCCACATCCAAAGTTTTACCTGCAGATCCACCAATATCATTTATTGTATCCATTTATCCCGATGCAGTCTCCTCTACATTGGGGAGACTGGGCGCCTCCTAGCAGAGCGCTTTAGGAAACATCTCCGGGACACCCGCACCAATCAACCACACAGCCCTGTGGCCCAACATTTCAACTCCCTCCCCCCACTCTGCCGAGGACATGGAGGTCCTGGGCCTCCTTCACCGCCGCTCCCTCACCACCAGACGCCTGGAGGAAGAACGCCTCATCTTCTGCCTCGGAACACTTCAATCCCAGGGCATCAATGTGGACTTCAACAGTCTCCTCATTTCCCTTTCCCCCACCTCACCCTAGTTCCAAACTTCCAACTCAGCACTGTCCCCATGACTTGTCCTACCTGCCTATCTTCTTTTCCACCTATCTACTCCACCCTCCTCCCTGACCTATCACCTTCATCCCCTCCCCCACTCACCTATTGTACTCTATGCTACTTTCTCCCCACCCCCATTCTCCTCTATCTTATCTCTCCAACCTTCAGGCACTCTGCCTTTATTCCTGATGAAGGGCTTTTGCCCGAAACGTCAATTTTACTGCTCCTCGGAAGCTGCCTGAACTGCTGTGTTCTTCCAGCACCACTCTAATCCAGAATCAGATAGGTCTCAGGCAGGCATTTGATCAATCCTGTTGATGAGATCAGGGTTGGCCCTGCTGTTGGTAATAGCATCAAGAAGGAGAAAGTGAGGACTGCATCTCTTAACTGGAAGTCATGGAAAATGCCTTGCTGTTCAAGTGTGTCCAATTGACTTGCGTGACAAATTACAAACCCCAGGTACCATTTAGGGCTGGCTTAACTCAGATATAGTTCCAAGAACATAGACTGATAACAACAAAGTTGCACTTATTGCTCTATTCTCCTTCAGCTGACAACAACTTGCATTTATATAAGCATCTTTAGCACTGTAAAGTGTCCCAAGGTGCTTTTCAGGAGTGTTATCAAATTAAATCTGACATTAAGTCACATAAGATTTCAGGTCAGATAATCAAAAGTCATGAAGATGGATTTTAAGGTGCACCTTAGAGGAGAGAGAAATAAGAAAGAGGTGTGTTCAGGAAGGGAATATAAAAAGTTGGGAACTGAGTGGCTAAAAACCAAACATTGAGTGCTGGGACGTGCAAGAGGCCAGAAGAGGAGGAGTGTAGGTATCTCAGGAGGTTAAAAGATTGGAGATGGTTGCAGAGATGCAGAATTATAAAGCCATAGAGACATTTGCAAACAAGAATGAGAAAGACAGACATAGAGATGCTAATTTTCCATTTTGTTGTACAGGACGATACCTGCTAGCTTTTTCACCCGAAGGGAATGTCACCCATTTATTCCTTTCCTCCATAGGGCTGTGTGGTGCCTTTTATTGGATCAAGTGCTGGTACTGGGGACACGCAGTCACTGCTGACTCATTTGGCAATCTGCCCCGAGAGTGAAAAAGTCTTCAGTCAGAGGGATGTCATGTCGAGGCAACTGTCAGCTTTGAGGAGCATCTTGAAGCATTCACTATGCTCATACATGGGTTTGTGATTCACCCTCTGGTAAACATAACGAGAAAACATTCAACAAGCACTCCATATGCACCGAGACACTGTATGATATTAAATCCTTGTTTGAACATCATGCAGTCTGTCATCTCTTGCAATCTGTCAACCTTTTGTTGAATAGAAAAAAAAGAGTAAAGCTAACAGAGCAGCTGCCTCTCTTGGCAACAACTAAACAGATGAAGCAATTATCAGTTTCTTGATTGTGAGTTGTGCAAAACTCCTTGGCGTTCAAGTGTGTCCAAGCTGTAGGCGATTTTATTGTCTTCTGCAGGCCGTCTCATGATTGAATGCTGGATAGGCCGGGACGCCCACAGTTCATGTTGTTGTCGTTGTTGCTAAAGAGGGAGTCACCTCTGGCCTTACACTGGGAATTTCATTTACCAAAGGGAAACCCCAGTTAAAAGTGAGTCATACTTGAAAAAAATATACTGGTCTTACTGGAACTCCATCTTGATGTATAGCAGATGAGTCAGACCAGTATGCTCTCCCTGCTAGGTTTGGCTGCATTGTTCATCAATGCAGAGTGAAGCCAATTTCCAATCTAAGTTCCACAAACTCTCCCTAAGAGAGGTGATCTGCAATGCAGAAGTTTATGAGGCTCATTCTTGGTTTGTAAGGGAATTCTTGTTACACTTTTACTGATCACTTTGATGTTGTTGGACCTGAGATAGTTCAAATTTCCTTTGATGATCCAATTCTATCATCATTCATTTGTGAGACACGGCCTGCCCTCACAAGCTGAATTTTCTGGAGAGTGTTAAGCACAAGTTGATAAAGGAGCATCAGGTTTGTGATTTTTTTTTTCCCTTGCTGAAGTCTCATAATGGAACTCAGGGGTCTTTGATGCAAAAGTATTCCAGATCTATGACATCAGTATCTTTGGTAGATCCTGGATGCAGCATTGATGGTACAGGCAGTGATCTGGTAGACTTTGACTTTAATCTTCAATTGAATGTCATGCTGCCTCCAAACACTTTGGTGGAATCGATGCTTGTTTTGTGGATGTACGCATGGACATCTTCAGCAATATTGGAATTCCTCAAGAACATAACCTTGAGAATGGTGCTAACAGTAGTTATATTTCATTAAGTGAGGTTGGTTGAAAGACAATCTAAGTCATGATTCAGAGACTAAAGCTCTTGACAGCATTCAGGAACATATTTGCTTACTCTGGCTGTTTTCCCCCATCTTCCCTCCGGCCTCATCCCCACCCTCCTATTTATCTCTCAGCCCCATTCCCCTGACATTCCTGATGAAGGTAAAAACAAGGACTGCAGATGCTGGAAACCAGAGTCTAGATTAGAGTGGTGCTGGAAAAGCACAGCAGGTCAGGCAACATCCGAGGAGCAGAAAAATCGACGTTTCAGGAAAAAGCACTTCATCAGGAATAGATCATGAAGAGCTTATGCCTGAAAAGTTGATTCTCCTGCTCCTTGGATGCTGCCTGACTAGCTGTGCTTTTCCAGCATCACACTTTTCGACTCTGATCTTCAGCATCTGCAGTCCTCACTTTCTCCTACTCGTAAGCTGATGATTTGCTTAAGGAATACAGCAAAGCACAGATTGAAGAGTTGGAGAGACATAACATTAGTGAAGCAATTTCTTTTCTGACAACTGATATACACACACACACACACACACACGTATATATGTTCTGTAGTCATCATTAGATTCTTAATTCCATATTTTTTGATAAAATTGAATTCAAATTCCACCATCTGACTTGGTATGATTCAAACCCAGGTCCCCAGAACATTTCTGGCATCTCTGGATTAATAGTCCAGCGATAATACCATCAGGCCAGTGTGTTTGCTCATCACCATCTCACTCTGCATAAGGACAGACTTATCCATTGTGTCAACCAGCAAGCTTATTTACTACAACAATTCTACCAGTACTTTGGTAATATTCAATTGACCAACACTCGGCCAGACCTGATCAATTTTCCACTGGTACACTTGCCTTCGTTTGCCAGTGCACTGGGTCTGGGAGTTAGGATGTATGGGACATTAGTTAAGCCACTTTTGGAATATTGTGTTCAATTCTGGTCTCCCTGCTGGAGGAAAAATGTTGTTAAATTTGAAAGGATGCAGAAAAGATTTACAAGGATTGTTGCCAAGAATGGAGAATTTGAGTTATAATGAGAGGCTGGATAGACTGGGACTTTTTTCACTAGAATGTAGGAGGTTCACAGGTTACTGTTTAGATGTTTATGAAATCATGAGGAGTATAGATAAAGTGAATGGTAGGTGTCTTTTCCCCCCAAGGATTTCAAGACAAGGGAGCATATTTTTAAAGTGAGAGGAGAAAGATTTAAAAAGGACATGAGGAACAAATTTTTATTTACAGAGGCTGGTTAGAGTATGGAATAAATTTCCTGAGGAAGTGGTAGATGTGGGTAAAATTACAATTTTTAAAAAGACATTTGGATGGATACATGAATAGCAGGGGTTTGAAGGGATATAGGCCAGCAGCAGACAGGTGGGACTGGTTGAGTTTGGCTTATGCTCAGTTGGACCCAAGTGTCTGTTTCCATGGTGTATGCCTCTATGACTCTCTATGTGGTTAGGATAAATAGCCCAAGGTTTTTATCCCAGGGTAGGGAAATCCAAAGCTAGAGCACATAGGTTTGTGGTGAAGGAGGAAAGATTTGAAAAGGAACTAGGGGGAAACTTTTTCACGCAGAGGATGGTACGTGTATGGAATGGACAGCCAGAGGAAGTGGTGGAGGCTGGTACAATTACAACATTGAAAAGGCACCTGGATGGGTTTATGAATAAGAAGGGTTTAGAGAAATGTGGTTCAAATGCTGGCAAATGAAATTGATTGAGGATACCCGATCAGCATGGACAAGGTGGAGTGGTCGGTTTCCGTGCTGGACAATTCTGACTTTATAGCGGCCTGGCATACTTCCATGCAGGATGAGACTGAATTATTTTAACAAGGCCTTAACAAGCTAAGAATTTTATTGTTTCCTGAATCTGTTTCCGTGAGGAAGAGTCAAAGATCAGTTAGAGAACAGGCATCGCTAGCTGCAGAATTATCTATTTCTTGATAAAATGCAAGTGAGGAAAGATGTCTGCAAGTATCCCGTACGAGCTGCTGGGCATCTATGGGAACTGCCACCAGAAGGTGAAAATTCAGTCACTGTGGGAGCAGCGAAAAATAATTAAGCTTGAAAGAAGGAAGGGCGATCAATTTGTGTTACATTCCAGAGGTTTATGTTACAGATTGTAACATTTACTTAAAAGCATCTGATTCATTAGTTGCACAGCACACTGTCATTTCAAATTCAGCAAGGTATTATACTGACAAGTCTCCATGTAACATCTGACTGAAGAATTGGTAATGCATTTTCCAATACCGCACTCAAAGCTGGCATCTCCAACAGTGAGAAATAAATAAGTAGCCCTATCTTCATGTGAGTTTATATTAGAAATGGGATTTAATTGAACTGCATCTGCTACGGTAATAATCTTTTTACAGGGCATATTAGTAATTGCAGTCAACAATTCCATTTCACTTGACCTGCCTGACCCTGTTCAAATGTTCCTGCAGTGTTTTCATAGATTAAGAAAACAACTTGCATTTTTATAGCCCCTCTCATGACCTCAAGATGACCTGAAATGCTCAACAGCCAATTAAATATTCCAAAGGTGCAGCTATTATTTTTATTGATGGGCCAATGTGCACACAGGAAGATTCCCAAATGAACAAGAGACAGGGTTACTCCTGGGCATTGGTTCAGGTATAAAATTGATCAGGACACTGCTCGAGAGCCCCTGTGCTTCTGCAATCGGTGCAGTGGGATCTTTCACATCTATCAGAGGGCCACAGGTTAACAACTGATCCAAAAAGACAGTGCAGCACTCCCTTTGCACGGCTTTGGAATACTGGCCTGGATTTTACAGCCAAATCATTGGAAGAGAGCTTGAGTCAATTGCCTTCTAAATCAGGGAGCCACAGCTGATGTCAATTTACTTTCTCTCCACTGCACCCTCTCAGACCATCCCCTGTCCCATTCCCACCATGCCTCATTCCTGATGAAGGGCTTTTGCCTGAAACGTCAATTTTCCTGCTCCTCTGATGTTGCCTGACCTGCTGTGCTTTTCCAGCACTACTCTAATCTAGACTCTGATCTCCAGCATCTGCAGTCCTCACTTTTGCCCATTCCCATCGTGTCTAGTACACGAAGGTTGAGAAAAAGGTTGAATTAGCTGGGTCAGTGACGGTGATGCAGTACAAGGTGCTCAGCACATCAAACGCCAGTTAGCTGGACAATTGGTTGACAATGCAGAGTGATGTCAACAGCATGGCTTCAAACCTCACAGTGGCAGAGGTTACCATGAGGGATTCTTCTTCTCAACCTCTCCCCTCACTTGAACTCTGGTGACCCACAATGAAGCTGAAAAATGTGTTGCTGGAAAAGCGCAGCAGGTCAGGCAGCATCCAAGGAGCAGGAGAATCGACGTTTCGGGCATAAGCCCTTCTTCAGGAATGAGGAGGGTGTGCCAAGTAGGCTAAGATAAAAGGTAGGGAGGAGGGACTTGGTGGAGGGTCGTTGGGAATGCAATAGGTGGAAAGAGGTTAAGGTGAGGGTGATAGGCCGGAGAGGGGGTGGGGGCAGAGAGGTCGGGAAGAAGATTGCAGGTCAAGAAGGCGGTGCTGAGTCAGAGGATTGGGACTGAGATAAGGTGGGGGGAGGGGGAATGAAGCTGGAGAAATCTGCATTCATCCCTTGTGGTTGGAGGATTCCTAGGCGGACGATGAGGTGCTCTTCCTCCAGGCGTCGTGTTGCCTTGGTCTGGCGATGGAGGAGGCCAAGGACCTGCATGTCCTTGGTGGAATGGGAGGGGGAGTTAAAGTGTTCAGCCACAGGGCGGTTGGGTTGGTTGATGCGGGTGTCCCAGAGGTGTTCTCTGAAACGTTCCGCAAGTAGGCGACCTGTCTCCCCAATGTAGAGGAGGCCACATCGGGTGCAGCGGATGCAGTAAATGATGTGTGTGGAGGTGCAGGTGAATTTGTGATGGATATGGAAGGATCCCTTGGGGCCTTGGAGGGAAGTGAGGGGGGGAGTTGTGGGCGCAAGTTTTGCATTTCTTGCGGTTGCAGGGGAAGGTGCTGGGAGTGGAGGTTGGGTTGGTGGGGGGTGTGGACCAGACGAGGGAGTCATGGAGGGAGTGGTCTTTCCGGAACGCTGATGGGGAGGGGAGGGAAATATATCCTTGGTGGTGGGGTCTGTTTGGAGGTGGCGGAAATGATGAAAGATGATACGATGTATCTGGAGGTTGGTGGGGTGGTAGGTGAGGACCAGAAGGTTCTATCCTTGTGGCAATTGGAGGGCCGGTGTTCAAGGGCGGAGGAGCGGGAAGTGGAGGAGATGCGGTGGAGAGCATAGTCAACCATGTCTGAGGGGAAATTGTGGTCTTTGAAGAAGGAGGCCATCTGGGTTATTTGGTATTGGAATTGGTCCTCCTGGGAGCAGATGCGGCGGAGGCGAAGGAATTGGGAATATGGGATGGCGTTTTTACAGGGGACAGGGTGGGAGGAGGTGTAATCTAGGTAGCTGTGGGAGTCGGTCGGTTTATAGTAAATGTCCGTGTTGAGTCGGTCGCCCGAGATAGAAATGGAGAGGTCTAGGAAGGGGAGGGAGGAGTCTGAGACGGTCCAGGTAAATTTGAGGTCGGGGTGGAAGGTGTTAGTAAAGTGGATCAACTGTTCAACCTCCTCGTGGGAGCACGAGGTAGCACTGATACAGTAATCGATGTAGCGGAGGAAAAGGTGGAGGATGGTGCCAGTGTAGCTGCGGAAGATGGACTGTTCCACATATCCGACGAAGAGGCAGGCATAGCTGGGGCCCATGCGGCTGCCCATGGCTACTCCTTTGGTTTGGAGGAAGTGGGAGGATTGGAAAGAGAAGTGTTCAGAGTGAGGACCAGTTCAGTCAGTCGAAGGAGGGTGTCAGTGGAAGGGTCCTGGTTGGGTCGGCGGGAAAGGAAGAAGCGGAGGGCTTTGAGTCCTTCGTGATGGGGGATGGAGGTGTACAGGGACTGGATGTCCATGGTGAAGATAAGGCTTTGGGGACTGGGGAAGTGAAAATCATGGAGGAGGTGGAGGGCGTGGGTGGTGTCCCGAACGTAGGTGGGGAGTTCTTGGACTAAGGGGGACAGGACCATGTCGAGGTATGCAGAGATGAGTTCGGTGGGGCAGGAGCAGGCTGAGACAATGGGTCGGCCAGGGCAGTCGGGTTTGTGGATTTTGGGCAGGAGGTAGAAACGGACGGTGCGGGGTTGTGGGACTATGAGGTTGGAGGCAGTGGATGGGAGATCCCCTGAGGTGATGAGATTCTGGATGGTCTGGGAGATCATGGTTTGGTGGTGGGAGATGGGGTCATGGTCAAGGGGGCAGTAGGAGGAGGTGTCCGTGAGCTGGCGTTTAAACTCAGCAATGTAAAGATCGGTGCACCAAACTACCACCGCGCCTCCCTTGTCTGCCGGTTTGATAGTGAGGTTGGGGTTGGAGCAGAGGAAGTGGAGAGCTGCACGTTGCAAGGTTGAGAGGTTGAAGTGGGTGAGAGGGGTGGACAGGTTGAGGCGGTCAATGTCACGGCGGCAGTTGGCTATGAAGAGATCAAGGGCGGGTAAGAGGCCAGCACGGGGTGTCCAAGTGGATGGGGTGTATTGGAGGCGGGAGAAGGGGTCGTCAGAGGGTGGGCGAGAATCCTGGTTGAAGAAGTAGGCACGGAGGCGAAGGCCGCGGAAGAATTGTTTGATGTCTCGCCGCGTGTTGAACTCGTTAATCCAGGAGCGTAGGGGAGGCCTCTGCTAAGGACTGATCTTTCATCCTCAGATAGGGGGGGATCTGGAGGGATGGTGAAAATACGGCAGGGCTGGGAGCTAGGACTTGGTGTGGGGCTGGAGCTGGGAGTGGGGCCAGGGTTAAGTGTGGGGGCGGAGTTAGGCGTGGGGGCCTATTAGTTGATTTTGACCCACAATGAAACCACCTTCAGTCGTCTCTCTCTAATGCGAGACCAGCCCCTCGGTGTGGTAAGACTACGCTGGCTTCATCTTTTACTAAAAGTGCAATTTCCATACAATTCCACCAGATTGCGCCACTTTGACACCTGAAGCCTCAGAGGAAGCATCAGCAAGCTGGCTCCTTCACCCCTCATGTGCTGAGATACTGACACTTCAGCCTAAAGTCTCATCTGTGATACAGCAGCTCAAACAAGTTGGGGCACCCAGCCTAAAGTTTGTACTTGGAGTGGGATTTGAACTCACGACTTTCTGATCCAGGAGCGGGAATGCTATCCACTGAGCCACAGCTGATGCCACAGACCTCTCATTGCAGCCTCATCCTTAGAAGGATGGAGCTCTCTTGCTGTTCCTACTCCATACTCCCTGTCAATTAAAGTGCTACCTCATCTTCCAACCTTCTCCTACCTCAGCCCAACCGTCGAGCTGAGTGGATTCACCTGGAGGTTAATGAAAATAGATTTAGATTAGATTAGATTACATTACAGTGTGGAAACAGGCCCTTCGGCCCAACAAGTCCACACCGACCCGCCGAAGCGCAAACCACCCATACCCCTACATTTACCCCTTACCTAACATGACGGACAATTTAGCATGGCCAATTCACCTGACCTGCACATCTTTGGAACTGTGGGAGGAAACCGGAGCACCCGGAGGAAACCCACGCAGACACGGGGAGAATGTGCAAACTCCACACAGTCAGTCGCCTGAGGCGGGAACTGAACCCGGGTCTCTGGCGCTGTGAGGCAGCAGTGCTAACCACTGTGCCACCGTGCCGCCCATTTCTGGAGAGAACTCTGAGTTTTATCCTTGATCATAATTTACCAATCTGAGTTAGTGAGTTAATGACAGGAATAAAAGAATTTAAATGTTTACAGCCCCTTAACATGAGTTAGGATATCCTAAATGTCTTTGCAGTCAATAAATGAAAGATTCTGAAGTGTGGCAGAATCATGGAAACCCTATAGTGCAGAAGGAGACCATTTCAGCTGTCAGGTCTGCACTGACCCTCTGAAAAGCATGCCATCCAGACCCACCCAAATTCTGTAACCCTGCATTTCCCATGGTCATTTCACTAACCTGCACATTTTTTATGATTCTGTACTTTTGTACCTAAGATGATGCGCAGAACCATGTACTGCTTCCAGGATGGCAGCAGAGTAGGGCTTCTGAGCCAGAGCTTGTCTGCTCTGCGTACTGGAGGGTAGGCCCAGCGTAGACCTCGGGTGAACCTAGTACGGATCTTGAGTGAGCCCAGCGGAGCATATTTTAGGTATAGACAGGATAGATCGAGTGAATCCTTAGAAAAGTATAAAGACAGTAGGAGTATACTTAAGAGAGAAATCAGGAGGGCAAAAAGGGGACATGAGATAGCTTTGGCAAATAGAGTTAAGGAGAATCCAAAGGGTTTTACAAATACATTAAGGACAAAAGGATAACTAGGGAGAAAATAGGGCCCCTCAAAGGCCAGCAAAGTGGCCTTTGTGTGGAGCCACAGGAAATGGGGCAGATACTAAATTAGTATTTTGCATCAGTATTTACTGTGGAAAAGGACATGGAAGATATAGACTATAGGGAAATAGATGGTGACACCTTGCAAATGGAGTTCAATGTAGCTAAGTGTGAGGTGATTCACTTTGGTAAGAGTAACAAGAAGATGGGGTACTGGGCTAATGGTCGGATACTTGGTAGTGTGAATGAGCAGAGGGATCTTGGTGTCCATGTACACAGGTCTCTGAAAGTTGCCACCCAGGTAAATAGTGCTGTGAAGAAGACATATGTACTGGCTTTTATTGGTAGAGGAATTGAGTTCCGGAGTCCTGAGGTCATGTTGCAGTCGTATAAGACTCTGGTGCGGCCGCATCTGGAGTATTGTGTGCAGTTTTGGTCACCATACTATAGGAAGGATGTGGAGGCACTGGAACGGGTGCAGAGGAGGTTTACCAGGATGTTTCCTGGTATGGTAGGAAGATTGTATGAGGAAAGGCTGAGGCACTTGGGGCTGTTTTCATTGGAGAAAAGAAGGTTTAGGGGTGACTTGATAGAGGTGTACAAGATGATTAGGGGTTTAGATAGGGTTGACCTTGAGAACCTTTTTCCACGTATGGAGTCAGCTATTATGAGGGGGCATAGCTTTAAATTAAGGGGTGGTAGGTATAGGACAGATGTTAGGGGTAGATTCTTTACTCAGCGAGTCGTGGGTTCATGGAATGCCCTGCCAGTAGCAGTGGTGGACTCTCCCTCTTTATGGGCATTTAAACGGACATTGGATAGGCATATGGAGGATAGTGGGCTAGTGTAGGTTAGGTGGGCTTGGATCGGCGCAACATCCGAGGGCTAAAGGGCCTGCACTGCGCTGTATTTTTATATGTTCTATGTTCTAAAATGTCCATATTACAGAGGAGGAAGAGTGCTGGATGTTTGAAACACATAATAGTGGATAAATCCCCAGGATCTGACCAGATGTACTCTAGAACTCTGTGGGAAGCTAGCGAAGTGATTGCTGGGCCTCTTACTGAGATATTTTGATCATCGATATTCACAGGTGAGGTGCCAGAAGACTTGAAGTTGGCTAACGTGGTAGCACTGTTTAAGAAATGTGGTAAGGACAAGCCAGGGAACTATGGACCAGTGAGCCTGACGTCGGTGGTGGGCAAGTTGTTGGAGGAAATCCTGAGAGACAGAATGTACATGCATTTGGAAAGGCAAGGACTGATGAGTGATAGTCAACATGGCTTGGTGCGTGGGAAATCATGTCTCACAAACTTGATTCAAGTTTTGAAGAAGTAACAAAGAGGATTGATGAGGGCAGAGCGGTAGATGTGATGTATATGGACTTCAGTAAGGCGTTCAATAAGGTTCCCCATGGGAGACCGGTTAGCAAGGTTAGATCATATGGAATACAGGGAGAACTCGCCATTTGGATACAGAACTGGTTCAAAAGTAGAAGACAGAGGTGGTGGTGGAGGATTGTTTTTCAGACTGGAGGCCTGTGACTGGTGGAGTGTCACAAGGATTGGTGCTGGGTCCACTACTTTTCATCATTTATATAAATGATTTGGATGTGAGCAGAATAGGTATAGTTAGTAAGTTTGCAGATGATACCAAGATTGGAGGCGTAGTGGACAGCAAAGAGGGTCACTTTAGATTTCAAAGGGATCTTGATCAGATGGGCTAATGGGCTGAGAAGTGGCAGATGGAGTTTAATTCAGATAAATGTGAGGTGCTGCATTTTGGGAAAGCAAATCTTAACAGGACTTATACACTTAATGGTAAGGTCCTAGGGAGTGTTGCTGAACAAAGAGACATTGGAGTGCAGGTTCATAGCTCCTTGAAAGTGGAGTCGCAGGTAGATAGGATAGTGAAGGTGGTGTTTGGTATGCTTTCCTTTATTGGTCAGAGTATTGAGTACAGGAGTTGGTAGGTCATGTTGTGGCTGTCCAGGACATTGGTTAGGCCACTTTTGGAATATTGTGTGCAATTCTGGTCTCCTTCCTATTGGAAAGATGTTGTGAAACTTGTAAATCTTTTCTGAACCCTTTCAAGGATGTTGCCAGGGTTGGAGGATTTGAGCTATTGAAGAGGTTGAATAGGCTAGGGTGTTTTCCCTGGAGCTTTGGAGGCTTATTGGATGACCTTATAGAGGTTTATAAAATTATGTGGGGCATAGATACAATAAATAGGCAAAGTCTTTTCCCTGGGGTGGGGGAGTCCAGAACTAGAGGGCATAGGTTTAGGGTGAGAGGGGAAAGATTTTAAAGAGACTTAAGGGGCAACTTTTTGACTCAGAGGGTGGTACGTGTATGGAATGAGTTGCCAGATAAAGTGATGGACGCTGGTACAATTGCAACATTTAAAAGGCATCTGGATGGGTATATGAATAGGAAGGGTTTGGAGGGATATGAGCCAAGTGTTGGCAGGTGGGTCTAGATTGGGTTGGGCTATCTGGTCAGCATGGACGAGGTGGACCGAAGGATCTGTTTCCGTGCTGTACATCTCTATGACTCTATGACCACAGTGAGACTGTTAGGTGTGGAATGTTTAGAAGCAAATACTTTTGTCCATAAGCACAGGGAGGAACAGGGCAGCAGACAGGAATGTGGGAGGAATGGCCCAGAGGTTGTAGGAATGCAGCTACGTTCTGGGGACCCAGCTGCCTCAAACATGAGGTTGCCTCACTGTCTCCATTGACAAGTTGACAGCTGCCATGGGGAACCAAGCCAAGGACCTACAGGGTCTGCTAGATATGCATGCAGTCCTGCACTCCATCCTTCTCAGTTCATGACAACAAGACACACTCCACGTGCCCCTTCCTCAAAGGAGCACTGCCATGTCAGAGGAGAAACCACACACATGCTCCTCAGAAAACTCCTTTTGCAACACTCCAGAGGTAGTCATATGGGGCTAGAATTGGGTGAGAGGGGGAGCCTTGGGGTGGGATAGATAGTTCATGAGGTGAGTTTGATAAAATAGGACACAAGATCTTGGTGGACCTTACAGCCAGAGACCCTCCATGAAACCTGACAAAACTAACACTTAGCATAAATAATGTAAGATTCAGCCTATTATCTACATTGGTCAAGGAGCTATGAGTTAGACAGTATATACAACCACCAAATAATTTCAAGGGTGTCGTTACAGGAAGTTTTTGCACAAACAGTGCATAGCTCCCTGTTCCCTCTTACAGTGGCAGCAAAGGTCCATGAGGAGCAATAAGTCTTCCTGTTATCCAAGACTATTCTGTAAACACTCTGTTATGGTGTATTCTCTTCTACTAGCCCAAGACAATGCAAGGGATTTATCATTCACTTTGATCTGAAGGAACGCCTGAGATCGAATGGAATGAGGGAATAGGTGATGGATATTAATTATGAGTTAACTGGGTGTGAATTGTTTGTATAAATATAAACAATTGGCAGCAAATGAGATTTTTGGAGAGGGCTAATAGAAATAAAGCTCTCACATGAAAGTGTGCACTCAAATTCCATTTAAATACAGTTACCTTTTCGAGTATACCAAAACGGACCAGTGGCAGTAAACTATCTCAAACCCTTCCACTGGAAGATCACCAGAATGGTCACCTGCTGGTAGCCTTTATCAAGGAAAAGCTTTATAAAGTCTCCAAAGAGAAATTTCGCAGGGTGTTCAAAGGAGGATGAAGATCCTGCAAACTGAAGAAGATCAGTGCAAATTGGATGAAACTGTTTCCCCTGACTGCTGGTTCCAGGAAAACCGAGATTTCAGATGATGAGGAGCAGCAAAACAAATGGGTAAGATGGATTTTTCGTTCAGAGTGGGTTGTTGTGATCTGCTGTGCAGTGGAAGCTAAGTCAATAGTCTGTTTCAAAAGGGAATTGGATGGATACCCTAAAAAGGAAAAACATTAGCTGGTCAATAGGAAAAAGGCAGGAGAGTGAAATAAACTGGAAAGCACTCTCAGGGAGCCAGTATAGCATCAATGGATTGAATGATCTCCTTCCATTCTGTAAGGTTATATAATTCTATGGAACAACAGTACAAAATGAATAGCTGTACAAATGGGCCAAATGGCCTCCTTCAGTGCTGTAAACATATATGATTTTATGAAAAGTTAGAGGTAATCACATACACAACTGAAATATCACAACTTCTGCACAAAGTCATTTTTGAAGGAAATTTCAAATTTTCACAGAGCTAAAATGGTTATACAATCCAATGTATTTTTTTCTAAAGATCGGTGCTAAAGCAATTTTCTAACAGTAGAGAATGGTGTTTGAATGAAAGCAATATTCATTACAATCAGACACATTGCTTCACACAATAATAATTTATACAAAGCTGCTTTGGGTCATAGTGATTTCAAACAGTTTCGACTCCAAGACAACCGTATGTTGTCATAGAGACTTGAGAAATCTTAAGTATGTTTTGTTGAACATACTAATTAAAATTAAACGTATGCGCTACACCCACGGCATAACCAGAAAGACTTTAAAAACATGAGTCAATTAGTGAGGCTAACAGAATCATGTACCTAATGCATACATGTGTACCTTGCGTAATTATAGACAAAGACAAATAAGTGAATATTTGCAATGATCACACCTAATAACTTGGAGTTATCAGTTTCCACAGTTTTTTTGTTCATTCATTCATGGGAGTGCAGCACTTTTTCAGGAATCATCGGATAACATAGCACAGAGGGAGGCCATTCTATCCATTGTATACAGACTGGCTCTTTAAAAGAGCTCACCTTCTACTCATGCTCATTAGCCCTGCAAATCTCTAACTCGAATTCTAATTCTCTTTCTTGAACTGACAAGAGGCATATTAACATTTTTTGCAACTGTAATAATGAGAACCAAAAGATTTAGCTTTCAATTATGAGTGTTAGGTTTTTATTGAGTTTTTTTTCTATTCACTCACCAGATGAGGGTGTCTCAGGCTAGGCCAGTATTTATTGCCCATAGGGCAGTTAAGAGTCAACTGTATGTCAGACAGGTAAGGATGACAGCTTCCTTCCCTAAAGGTCATTAGAGAACCAGATGGGTATTTATCCCCCATCAATTCAAGGACATCATTAGACTTTTATTGAATTCAAATTCCACCATTTACCATGGTAGGATTTGAACCTGGGTCCCCAGAGCATTACCTGCATCTCGGGATTAACAGTTCAGTGATAATTCCACTAGGCCATTGCCTCCACCATGGGAGGCAAGGATAAACTTTAGAAAATTGACTGGTAAAAGTCAGCACATTTTTTGTCTGGGTAAGAACATAGAACATAGAACAATACAGCACAGAACAGGCCCTTCGGCCCTCAATGTTGTGCCGACCGGTGAACTCTTCTCAGCTCGCCCCCCTACACTATCCCAAAATCATCCATCTGCTTATCTAAAGATTGTTTAAATCTCCCTAATGTGGCTGAGTTGACTACATTAGCAGGTAAGGCATTCCACGCCCTTACCACTCTCTGCGTAAGGAACCTGCCTCTGACATCTGTCTTAAATCTATCACCCCTCAATTTGTAGTTATGCCCCTTCATACAAGCTGACATCATCATCCTAGGAAAAAGACTTTCACTGTCTACCCTAACTAATCCTCTGATCATCTTGTATGTTTCTATCAAATCCCCTCTTAGCCGCCTTCTTCTCAATGAGAACAGACCCACGTCTCTCAGCCTTTCCTCATAAGACCTTCCCTCCAGACCAGGCAATATCCTGGTAAATCTCCTCTGCACCTTTTCCAATGCTTCCAATTCCTTCCCGAAATATGAAGACCAGAACTGGGCCACACAACATTCCAAGTGTGGCCACACCAGCGTTTTGTACAGTTGCAGCATGATATTGCAGCTCCAGAACTCAATCCCTCTATGAATGAAACCCAACACACCGTATGCCTTCTTAACAGCACTATCCACCTGGGTGGCAACTTTCAGGGATCTATGTACATGGACTCCAAGACTACAAAGAATCTTTCCATCGACCCAGTACTCTGCCTTCCTGTTATTCTTCCCAAAGTGCATCACCTCACATTTAGCTGCATTGAACTCCATTTGCCACCTCTGAGCCCAATTCTGCAGTTTATCCAAGTCCTCCTGCAACCTGTAACATTCTTCCACACTGTCCACTACTCCACCAACTTTAGTGTCATTTGCAAATTTACTAATCCATCCACCTATGCCTCCGTCTAAGTCATTTATGAAAATGACAAACAGCAGTGGTCCCAAAACAGATCCTTCTGGCACACCACTAGTAACTGCACTCCAGGCTGAATATTTTCCATCAACCACCACTCGCTGCCTTCTTTCAGAAAGCCAGTTTCTAATCCAAACTGCTAAATCACTCTCAATTCCATGCCTCTGCATTTTCTCCAACAGCCTACAATGTGGAACCTTATCAAAGGCTTTACTGAAGTCCATGTATACCATGTCAACTGCCCTACCCTCATCTACATGCTTGGTCACCTTCTCAAAAACCTCAATGAGGTTTGTGAGACACGACCTGCCCTTGACAAAACCATGTTGACTATCTGAAATCAAATTGTTGCTTGCTAGATGATTATAAATCTTATCTCTTATAATCCTTTCCAAAACCTTTCCTACAACAGAAGTAAGGCTCACTGGTCTATAATTACCTGGGTCATCTCTACTGCGCTTCTTGAACAAGGGCACAACATTTGCAATCCTCCAGTCCTCTGGTACTAAATCTGTAGACAATGACGACTCAAATATCAAAGCCAAAGGCTCTGCTATCTCCTCCCAAGCTTCTCAGAGAATCCTTGGATAAACCCCATCTGGCCCAGGGGACTTGTCTACTTTCACTCCTTCTAGAATTGATAACACCTGTGCATAACTAATCTCGATCCTTTCTAGTCTAATATCTCGTACCTCATACTTCTCCTCTGCAATATTCTCCTTTTCCTGAATGAAAAGTGATAAGAAATGTTCGTTTAGCACCTCTCCAATCTCCACAGGGTCCACTCTCAACCTCCCACTTCTGTCATTGACTGGCCCTATTCTACCCTAATCATCCTTTTATTTCTCACATACCTATAGAAAGCTTTAGTGTTCTCCTTTATTCTATTTGCTATCAACTGCTCATGTTCTCTCTTTGCTCTTCTTAACTCTCTGTTTAAATCCTTCCTCGCTGATCTGTAACTCTCCATCGCCTCATCTGAACCATCTTGCCTCATCAACACATAAGCCTCCTTCTTTTGCTTAACAAGAGATGCAATTTCTGTTGTAAACCACAGTTCCCTTACCTTATCACTTCCTCCCTGCCTGACAGGGACATAGCTAGCAAGGACACGCAATATCTGTTCCTTAACAGCTCCACATTTCCATTGTCTGCATCCCCTGCATTTTGCTATCCCATTCTATGCATCCTAATTCTTGCCTCATCGCATTATAATTGCCCTTGCCCCATCGATAACTCTTGTCCTGTGGCATATACCTATCCCTTTCCATCACTAAACTAAATATAACTGAATTATGGTCACTCTCTCCAAAGTGCCCATCTACAACTAAATCAAACACCTGGCCTGGTTCATTACCAAGTACCAGATTCAGTGTGGCCTCCCCTCTTGTCGGCCCTTCGACATACTGTGTCAGGAAACCCTCCTGTACACATTGGACAAAAACTGATCCTTCCAATGTACTAGAGTTATAGCATTTCCAGTCAATGTTGGGGAAGTTAAAGACCCCATAATGACCACCCTGTTCCTTTCACTCCTACCCAAAATAGTTTTGCTAATCCTCTCTTCCACCTCCCTGGAACTCTGCGGAGGCCTATAAAAAAGCTCCAAGCAGTGTGACCTCTCCTCTCCTGTTTCTAACCTCAGCCCACACTACCTCAGTAGACAAGTCCTCATCAAAAGTTCTCTCAGCCACCATTATACTATCCTTGACTGACCTCCCCCTCTTTTACCACCTTGCCTGTTCTTAATGAAAGATCCAAATTTTGGATACTGCAACAGCCATTCCTCACCCTGCTTGATCCCTGTCTTCGAAATGGCCACAACATTGAAGTCCCAGGTACC
This sequence comes from Chiloscyllium plagiosum, assembly GCF_037043375.1. Taxonomy (NCBI): domain Eukaryota; kingdom Metazoa; phylum Chordata; class Chondrichthyes; order Orectolobiformes; family Hemiscylliidae; genus Chiloscyllium; species Chiloscyllium plagiosum. The sequence goes on along the minus strand of NW_028270158.1, from coordinate 15,414,382 downwards.
TATCCATGCTGCAAGCTCACCTACCTTATTTCAGATACTTCTGGTGTTGAACTAGACACACTTCAAACCAGTTTGCTGTCTGCCAGCACATTCCTGTGACCCTGAAATCCTGTCCCTGCCCTTCCTACTCTCATCCTCCTGTGCACTGCAACTACACCTCCTGTTCCCATCCCCCTGCTGAGCTAGTTTAAACCTACCATAGCACTGGTGATATTGGAGGGGGAAAGGACAAAATGCATCGTTCTGAAGAAGCTCTGTGGGGCTTTCCCTGCCCTGTTCCCAACCATAATGGCCTGGCTCTAACCTTGGTATATCAACTCTGGGACCTGCTGCTTCAGTGTCAACAAGAGGCAAACCAGCCTTGCCCTAGCGTGACAAACTCTTAGACTGAGTCTCATCTTCACCTGCAAAGAAAGATTGTGTTAGAGGTAAGAACCTGGCAAACTATTTTGAGAATGCTCTTGCCAGAGTCAAATATTATAGATAAAACAAAGAATTGTAAATGCTGGAGATCTGAAACAAAAACAGAAATTGATGGAGAAACTCACCAGGTCTGGCAGCATCTGTTAGAAGAAAGCAGAGGCAACGTTTTGAGTCCCCCAGTGACCCTTCTTATCAAGTTCTGAAGAAGAGTCACTGGACTCAAAATGTTAAATCTGCTTTCAGATGCTGCCAGACCTGGTGAGTTTCTTGAGCAATTTCTGTTTTTGTTTCAAATAATATGGAGATTGTGTGCAGGTATGAAGTATGCTGAAAGGTGCTGAAATTGTGGTGTATGATTAAGGTGCGTAAGATTATGAGGGGTATAGACAAGGTGAGTAGTGGTTGAGGAGTTAATCATGAGAGGGCATAGTTTGAGGGTAAGGGGCAGGAGATTCAGGGGGGATTGGAGAAGAAAGCTTTTTTCACTCAGAGTGTGGTAGAAATCTGGAAGGCACTGCCTGGGAAGGTACTGGAGGCCAGAAACGTTTCAAACTTTAAAAACATATTTAGAGGAATACTTGAAATATCGTAACATTCAAGGAAATGGGAAAGTGTGGGAATTTGGTATTAGTGCACCTTTAGTGGTAGTTATTGTCAGTACAGACTTGATGGGCCAAAGGGCCTTTTCTGCACTGTATGACTCCAAGAGATGTATGTAGAAGCAGAAAGTCAAACTGTTGTCCAGTGAAATGAAGATGGAGAGGGGAGGGATTCAATAAGTGAAGGTACAACTGGTATAGGAAGGACATTATTAAGCTGGAGAGAGTTCAGAACAGATTTACCAAGATGTTAGGTCCAGGTACAAAAGATTTGAATTATAAAGAAAGGCTTAATAGCTGAGACTTCTTTCTTTGGAGGTTTGGAGGTTTGGAGGTTGAAAGGCAACATTATTGAAATTTATATAACAATGAGGGGTATAGATAAGTTAATGATAGCTGTCTTTTCTTAAGAATGGGGGATTTCAAGATTAAAAGGGCACATTTTTAAGGTGGGAGGAGAGAGGGGGATTTAAAAAAAGACATGAGGAGCAAATTTTTAACACAGATGGTGGTTTGCGTGTGGAATGAACTTCCTGAGGAAGTGATGGATGTGGGTACACTTACAACATTTAAAAGGCATTTGTATAAGTACATGAATAGGAAAGGTTTGGAGGGATACGGGCCAGGAGCAGGTAGGTGAGACTAGTTTAGTTTGGGGTTATGTTCAGCATGGACTGGTTGGACCAAAGGGTCTGTTTCTACGTTGTGTGACTTTATGACTCATATGGTGAAGTTGTAAGCAGAGAGCAATTGGGCTGAGCTAAAATTCCCACCTTGACAATCCTGGAGACGTAATTACAATATTTTAAAATACTGTTAAAAAAATAAGTATCAGAATTTTCCGGTGTCTGAATAAAATAATTTTAATGGTAATATTAATGCTACCATGCTTCTGGCAGAATCTATAACCTAGTAAATTGTATCTTTAAATCTTCAAATCATATTAAACCCTATGAACATAGAATTCAGAGACAGATCTGAAAATCCCAGAGGATAAAACTGAGATCTAGTTTTCTTGAAATCTTCAGGGACATTCTGTAAAGACTGGTCATTTCATTAACATGGGTAAAAGTGAAAATTAAAAATCTATACATTAAAAATAACATCTTGAGCATTTTAGGCTTATAAATAATAAGAAACAAAAAAAAAATGAATATAAATTATTTTAGGAACACAGCCATGGATTTTATAGGATGGTACGGCAATGTTTCCCCCCCCCCTCAAAATATTACATGCTTCAGGGAATTAATTGCCTGCCACTGAGCTATCCATCCCATGAAGGGATCAAGTCCTGCTTCCATGTGTTGGCCAATCAAAGGGTTGTTGGCTCTTCAGTCTCAGCACAGCCACCAGGAATAATGACCACTGCTAGAACTGCAACTACGCAAGAGCAGCAAGCTCCAGAACTGTAGGCAGTCCTCAGAAAGGAAATGACTGATGGTGAGGGAGGAGGAGTTTTTTCCACATGAGCAGCCTCAGCCATGGGTTGACGGGCTCAATTAGATGATCTGTCACTTTGCAAAACCAGCAAGGGTGAGAAGGGACCCATTATTGGTCACTTGAGGCTGCCAATTGGCCTCTGGGTGGGAGGGCTGTCTGCAATTTTCCCCACCACTGGTCAGATATGTAGGGGTTAAATGACTGGGCCATTTCAGAGTCAATCACATTGTTGTCACTCTGGAGGAACACAATCTGATCAGGTGAAGATGGGAGATTTTTGCATCACAAACCAGATGGGTTTTGATGAAAGTCAGTTCATGGTTCCCATTAGACGAGCTTCTTTTTTAAAATTTCCGATTTAGCAACTGAATTCAAAGTTCACCATCTGCTGTGGTGAGATTCAAACACTTGCTCCCATGACATTAGGCTTGTTTTCCGGTTTGCTAGGCCAGTGATAATGCTATTCCACTCTCACCTTCCTGTGAGGTACTGTTACAATGCAGCAACGTTCAGCAGGTAACAGGAACACCAATACCCAAACCTACCCAAATCCCTCAATTCCTAAAAGAATTCCTGTTACACAGTAAGATCTTGACTCCTATTTATTCATGGGGCAAGTTCAAAGACAAAGCAATGACACACCAATTGGGTTATCTCACACACATTGGCAGAAGTGGTCTAATATCAAATCTTTCAATGATTGAGTTACCAAGTGATGCCTCTCTGAGTTGATGCCAAACAAGTCAGTTGCAAATCTGTCTTTTGGTTTTTTTTTTAATATAATCCTTCAGCTCTTTTGAGTGCCTACTGAGACCAATTACTGTCTTCCTGAGTTAAGTCTGACTTTGTAAATCTCCAGCACATACCAACTGCTAACAGCTTCTCCCATTTATTATTAACACAACCTGCCAGCTTTCAACAAGCATTCTCACAGAGTATATAATCTCAAAGGTTTCCCACCTTACCCGCCTCTATCCTCCATTCAGGTTAGAAACACAAATGCAGCAGAATAGTAGGGATTTTTTAAAAATCTATTCACTCACAGGATGCAGGCATCACTGGCTGGACCAACATTTATAGTCCATCCCTAGTTTCCTATGAGAAGGTGGTAGTGTTGGAGAATAGATGCTGTAATGTAGTTGCACAGGTCTACTGATGTGAAATGGGTAGCTTCACTGAGTAGTTATTTGATTGACGCGGATGGGGAGTATTTTGTTCGGATAATAAAATGCCAGATAACACACAGTTGAGCCAAGCATCGGGACCTTGCAATCTTGTTTGGATAATCCGAAATTCAGATAATCGAGATTCCTCGGTGTTTCCTTAACCTTCACCTCACAATTGGAAAGATAAATGTGTCTGCTAGCTCTTTCCTATATACAATATAAAAGTGTGAAATCTGAGGCTCAAGAAATGTATTTCTTAAAATATCTTCAATGCCTGTACCTAAACGGATGAAGCAAAAAACAGTCCAAAGTAATGTGTAAAATTTGGGGCTAGGAAGTCTTGGTACCAATTAATATGTTTGGGTTCATAATTGATTTGTTTATTAGATTTACATCCTGAAATGAATCTGCAATGTGCCCATGTTGAGCTAACAGTTTGCACAGTTTATAAAAGACTTCTTTATCTTCATAAGATATAGGCATCACCGACAAGACCCGCCTTTATTGCCCATTCCTAATTTCTCTCAAACTTGCTCAGTCACTGCCAAGTGCAGTTAAAGGCCAGCCAGATTACACTGAATCTGGAGTCACGTGTAGACTCAACCAGATAAGGATGGCAACTATTGCTCCCCAAAGGACATTGTTGAACCATATGGGATTTTTAAAAACAATTAATAATAGTTATCTGATTGTTACTGACAACAAGCATTTTTTAAAGTCAGATTTTATTACTGAATTGAAATTGTGGTGCAAGTTGAACCCATGTTCACTGAGCATTATTCTGAGTTTCTAGATTACTGTACATAACATCACCACTGCACCACCATTTCTGCACTGGAAAGAGCCGCTGTGGACTACAGTCTTAACACTTTCCTGAGAAAATGGAACAACATTGTTATTTGCAGAATTAAAATTCTTCTGGGTAAACAGAATAAAGTAGCATCACAATGTTGCATTGGTGACCCAACTAACTCAAATTTTATTTATGTTAATGGACATCTCATTATGTTTAAGCTTGATAAACGAGTGAGTGTCACTATCTTATTTGATTATTCACCATGGGTGAAGAAATGGATGTTGCAGCCTATAGAGATGAAACTTCAAGATCCAGGTGAATCAGTTCTCAAATTTAAGGTGTGCTACAAGCAAAACTACAAGGCATAGGCTGTGAGGTATAGGGAATGTATATGTACTTCCTAATCAAGAAAGATCACTCTAAGGATGCACACATTTCTTGACTTCAACCAGAAAGAAAGGAATTCTACTAGTCACAATGTACACCGCAAAGATAAAGAGAGAGCAAGTTATGTCAGGTTTGTCTAAAGATAAGCCATTTAAAGAGCAACTGTCCCAGGAACAAAAGGTTGTTGAGCAACTTGTCAAGGGATACTTGGCAGATGATGGTGGTATCATCCAGAAGCTAAGGCTAATGTTTTGGAATAATGGGTTTAAATTGTCTCAGTAAGGATGACCACAACAACTAGGGCTAGTCTAATTATCAGTGCTATAGAATGGATCACTGACAAGCCTAAACAGAAGATGCGTCATTAACAAGGTAGTTTATTGCATGATACTAATAAGTACTGTTTACATTATCCATCAGACATCATCACTAAGGGCTCTCAGAAGATGTACAAAATTCATCTGCTCCCTTCAGATACTTGTGCAGAACTTACTGCCTCTACTCAAGGACTATGTGACACCATCAGAATGGGGGGGGAACCGCAATGCACCATGAACATTAACTTCTTCAGAAGTATTAACTTATACAATATGGTTAACATGTAACGCCAGACCCACATTAACATAGTTGCCTTTGAACTGACCTCTGAAAGGCCTTAGTTCTAAGCAAAGTATGGAAGAGATTGGAGATGAAAAGAAATGTTGGTCTTGCAAGCAACACCCACATTCCATGAGAGAATTTAAGAAATGTCACAATTGTTATGTTCAATGACATCCAATGTCTGCAAGCGTGGTGGAAGTAGATTTAATAGTGACTTTCAAAGGGAAATTTGATAAACACTTTAAAAGGGGGAACAAAAGAAGTAAGAATCAGTAAGTTGGGTTAATTGGATGATTTCAATGAGCTGGAACAGATACAATGGGATGAATTTAGTTCTTTTGTACCATATAATTCTCTGAGTAAAAGATAGATTTTGGCTTGTGCCATCCATGCATATTAGTCAACATTTCACATATTGTTGAGTATGAGAGGAATGTTAAGACTGAAAGTATGTCTCTGGAAGACCTCAAGATTATTCTATACATTGTCCTACATGACTCAAAGTTCCAAAGGCAATTCAATATCTCTGGCAGTGATGGTTTTGAATTTATTTCTATGTTTTAGTCATGGCTTGAGGTCACAGCAATTGATTGTTTCGTGGACAGTGTGACATATCCTTTGCTATCCAGCTAAAGTGTTCAATGTTACCAGAAAGATTTGGAGCATTGCTTCTGTCTATGACGAGCAAGGTACATCAGTAATCATCAAGTTGGAGTGATAGAGGGAATGCAACTTAACATGAATTGAACATAGAAACACAACTTCATGCTAAAAGTATAAAGTAGTGAAAACAGTAAGGAAAAATAGGCAACATGTAAAACATATGTAAGTTGAAACAGCTAAGGATGAAGTTGATACCTAAGAGACTGAAGAGATCAATGTAGCAATCAATGAAACCAATAGAATAATAAGCTACTTTGTCAAAACCGTGAAATATGAATCAAAGAAAGTTGTGAAGAAACTAAAAGCTTCTGATGGGACTATACATTGAGTATTGCCCAGTTCTGGTCAGTGAGTAACAAGGGAATCTTCAATGACTGAAGCTATTGAAGTGAAAAGCCACTAAGCTGTAAGGTCAAGGATCTGAGTTTGAGATTTTAAAATGCAAGATTTTAAAAATATTTTTAAAATAAGGGGTTTCTCACTTAAAGTGGATTAAGGTAAAGGATTAAGGATAGTGAATCTTTGAAATTCATCAGAAAGCAGGGGGAGGGGTTCAACTGCAGTCAAAATTTCTGTGTATGATTTGTGTGTTTATATCGGACTGGAGACCCTTGTGTTTTCCAGTTTGGCGAGGACATCCTATAGGTGACCTTAATGAGGTCTGGAAAACAGCAAATGTGAAAAGTTAGTCCAAAACAGTCCTTCAAACAAATTATGAGACTGAGACAAAGAGATATAGATTCAAATCAGTAAATTTAAGGACTGATAGCTGGAAGACATACACACACAATGATCAATACTTGGAAGGAACATTTTAGAAGTGTTCGGATGGCAAACATTCTGGAATCATATAAAACATAATTAAATGGAGCAGTGGGCAGAGTGTAAGATCATCAAAGGTAGATGGGTTAAGATGAGTTAAATGACCTTCCTCTCCTGTAACTATCCTGTAATCTGTGCTTTTTGTCATTGGGCCAATGCACAGGGCCATAAAACATTTTCTGAGAAGGTTTGACCCTGACAAGGCCATTCAATCCCACAGAAGGTAGACAAGCATGATAGCCAATAAAATAGATTTTCTGATGTTCATAGTTGGTGTAGCCGTATAAATCTCCTTGTCTCAAGTTGAAGGGGCCTGGGTTCGATTCCTGCGTTGGGCAATTGTCTGTGTGGAGTTCGCACATTCTCCCTGTATCTGTGTGGGTTTGCTCCAGGTGCTCCAGTTTCCTCCCACAGTTCAAAGATGTTCAGGTTAAGCAGGTTGGCCATGGTAAATGTAGAGTTACGGGGATAGGATGTGATGTTCTTTGGAAGGTCAGTGCAGACTCAATGAGCTGAATAGCCTCTATCTGCACTACAGGGATTCTATAAGTGCTGTCACCCTAAACAAACTGAATCTAGAACCCACTAGCCATTCACCACAAAGCAGCAGCCTTTTGAAGGTAATTGTAAAAAAGGTGAGCTATTAGCTAAAAGCAAAGAGCCTGCAAAGTGACACTTGAACCCTCTACAAAGTAATTGAGAGCTACTGGAAAAGGCGGCTGTGCAGCGTGTTGTGAGGCTAGTAGAGTAAACTGAGAAATGAGTGGGATTGCTGGGTTGCGTTCACTGACAAGAGCATACAACCAAACAAACATTTACTCACGCAGTGCATGCAAAATAAAACCTCAAAGGTAGAAGATCTTAATTGAAAATGCAGCGAGACATACCCTCTAGTAAACTGCATGGTTTTAACTGATTAAATTATACCTTATAATTCGAGTAACTGTAAGGATTCTTAAAATTCTTTTCAAACTGTTCTTCTCTGTGACTCCATTCCAAAGCTTTAAAATTGTCACAACCCTTTAGTGAAGACTGTTAGAGTGGGAGGACAGCTCAGAGGTCATTGCTACGTTAGGAGCTACCACCACAAAATCTCAGCTCATTACCATTGATGGGGCCCCAACTCCCACTTTGGAAAGGAGGAGAAAGTGAGGACTGCAGATGCTGGAGATCAGAGCTGAAAAATGTGTTGCTGGAAAAGCACAGCAGGTCAGGCAGCATCAAAGGAGCAGGAGAAGCGACATTTCGGGCATAAGCCCTTCTTCAGGAATGAGGAGGGTGTGCCAAGCAGGCTAAGATAAAAGGTAGGGAGGAGGGACTTGGGGGAGGGGCGTTGGTAATGCGATAGGTGGAAGGAGGTTAAGGTGAGGGCGATAGGCCAGAGCGGGAGTGGGGGCGGAGAGGCCGGGAAGAAGATTGCAGGTCAAGAAGGCGGTGCTGAGTCAGAGGGTTGGGACTGAGAAAAGAGTGGGGGGTGGGGGGGAAGGGAAATGAGGAAAGTGGAGAAATCTGCATTCATCCCTTGTGGTTGGAGGGTTCATAAGCGGAAGATGAGGCACTCTTCCTCCAGGCGTCGTGTTGCCATGGTCTGGCGATGGAGGAGGCCAAGGACCTGCATGTCCTTGGCGGAGTGGGAGGGGGAGTTAAAGTGTTCAGCCACGGGGTGGTTGGGTTGGTTGGTGCGGGTGTCCCAGAGGTGTTCTCTGAAATGTTCCGCAAGTAGATGGCCTGTCTCCCCAATGTATAGGAGGCCACATCGGGTGCAGCGGATGCAGTAAATGATGTGTGTGGAGGTGCAGGTGAATTTGTGGTGGATATGGAAGGATCTCTTGGGGCCTTGGAGGGAAGTAAGGGGGGGGGGGAGTCGTGGCGCAAGTTTTACATTTCTTGCGGTTGCAGGGGAAGGTGCCAGGAGTGGAGGTTGGGATGGTGGGGAGTGTGGACCTGACGAGGGAGTCGCGGATGGAATGGTCTTTCCGGATTGTAAATCTCTGTTCCAAGGCTTGACTTTGCAAACTTGTATCTATAACTGAATTTGGTTAAACGAGATATTTCCTTATGGGCTTGGATTCTGCAATGGGTTAACCTAAAATGTTAACAGCGTAGCTATCGAGATTGTTTGATTCAAATTAGCCTGAATATGATAATGGATTTGCACAGAATGTAGATACTTGACTAAAGAAAATTCAGTTGACTTACAGTTGATTTACTAACTAGTAAACACTACGGGTTGATTTTTTCTTCCAGTCAGGAACACAACTTAGTGAGCAGACAACCTGTGAGGAGAGACAGCAAGGATTCTCAACTAGTTATGACAACCAGAACTCATTACCATACTGCCTTCTGTCTTCCCACTAGGGAACAGCTGCTAAGGCTGTTACAGTTGTGTGACATTGAAGCTACAGCCTGACAAAGGCAGAAATAGCGGTCAGTACGTGATAAATATGGGCTGCAGGAGGGAAATCATCACCAATTGTGAATCTAGGAAGGGAGTTGAGCAAGAGAAGTTTATAGTTTGCAAACTTGAGGATTATCTTTGGTCCTGCACTTCTGTCCATAGCAGGTTTGACTTGGCAGGGCTGTTCTAGTCCTCTGCTGGGATCTTAAATATGAACATACAAATGTTCATATGTTGCAGGAGTAGACCATTCAGCCCGCTGCACCATTCAACAATTTCACAGCTGGTTTGGTAAATTTATTTTCATTCATTCGTAAAATGTGAGTATCACTGGCTAATTGCCCTAATTATCCTGAGGGCACTTAAGAGTCAATCACATTGCTGTGAGTCTGGAGTCACATGAAGGTCAGATCAGGCAGATCGCCTTCCCTAAAGGGCATTAGCGAAACAGGTGGGTTTCTACAACAATCAACAGTGGATACATGGTCACCATTTCATTTGCTTTTAGATTAGATTGGATTAGATTAGATTCCTTAAGTGTGGAAACAGGCCCTTTTAATGCCAGATTTTTATTGAATTCAAACGTTATCATCTCCCATGCTGGGATTTGAATGCATGCCCTCAGAACATTTGTCTGAGATTCAGGAATACAAGTCCAGCAACGTTACCACAACACCTTGCGACCCATTGTAACCTTAAATCCCCATTCTTGTCTATCCTTGGTTAACAAGTATGTATCTACTTCTGCCTTCAAAATGTTCACGGACTTTGCTCCTACCATCTTTTTAGGAAGAGAGTCCTAAAGATACATGACCTCCAAAAGTAAAGATTTCACCTAATTTCTGTTTTAAATGGGTGATCCCCTGCCTTTTAAACAGTGGCTCTTAGTTCTAGATTCTTCCATAAGAAACACCCTCTCCACATCCACAAGACTCCTCTACATTTTATAAAATCAGGATAATCAGAGTTTAGTTGCTTTATTTCTAAAGGACCACTGCCAGTTTCAGCTGGATTTCCTTGGAACCTATTATCTCAAAATACACTTGATCAGAGTGAGGCAGGACTATATTAGGGGAAGCCTCAGCTCAATCTCAACAGCTCCACCCACGTACCCTCCTGAGAAGGAAAGGACAATTTAAAAAAACAGTACTGTTTGGAAATAAAGGTACTGGTCATATTGGAGTTGGGCCAGAATGTCACATTCACCAGTTTTATTCCTGGCTTGTCCTTCTGGGTCCCCAAACACTCAGTTTCCTGATGGGAAGGGATTCCCTAATCAAGGGAATCTCAAAATTCAATTGCAGAAGTCTTGTGCAGAACCAGGGATAGATTTCTTTGCCAATGAGTCATCTGGCCTGTTCAACTGTTTTTGGCTATTTCCAATGATAACTGAATTTCTACAGGGTCTGTCATTGTGCTGTAATGTGAGGACTGGATAGGGGTGTGTGTGTGTGCGTGTGCATGTGTGTATGTCTGTGTGTGCTCTCTACCCACCAGTGTGATCGTCATGCCCTCCTGAGTTGATTAGACTAATTAAAATTCAACTACCATAATCTTCCAAATACAGGGACAGCAAAAATGTTTTGGGACAAGAGTACAGGGCTTTATTGGAGCTTTCCAAATGGAAGTGTGATATAGCAAGCTGACTGCCATGAGTTCCTACAATGATTAGACCAATTAAAATGTGGCTACTGTAATCCCTTGATTAAAGAGAATTGTCATTAGCACAGCATTAGCTACAGTGCAAAGTGCAGGATTGGTTTAAGGGAACGAAAACCAAAGAGTTTAAAATTATTGAAGAGCAAAAAACTGAGAAATAAATGTATCATTTGCTTCTCCCATTTGAGGGCTCTTTTCAAGCAACATTTGAAGAAATCAGAATATGCTTGAAGCCACCTTCCTGATAGCCATGAAGAAAGATTAAGAAGGTGAGGAATACCTGTGACACCAACCTGGGACTATACAGCAGTGCTGCTGCTGCTTCTGCCGTAACAGTGCTAATATTCCTGAATCCATCTGATCAATGTTGCTGTTAGCTCTCATTCAATGCAAAAATCACAAAAGGACCAATGGACCAACGCATCAAATAAAATAAAATAGTTTCCACATAGCTTATTAATGTGTTGTGTTTACACTTGTCAAACACAAACTGTTCTGTTCCAAATGGAGGCAGGAAAATAGGATCTTTCTCACAAGTAACTAAAGCCTTTACATGTTGTTCCAGTCACTTAGACTCACACTCTCCTAACTGGCTAATTTATGGAACATTTCTGGATTACTGTAAAGGGAAATACGATTGCTTTAAATATGACATTTAATCTTATAACTTGGAGAAAGATGCAGTGATTTTTGTCAAGGTCCATCCCTAGCAGCTCCATGATGCAGGACTCTGTGCTTTACAGTTTGTTCCCCAGGACACACACCAAGACAAACAGCAACTGCGGCTGGAGGACATCAACTCAGTGAAAGATGGTCTTTGGTCTTTCAGAACAAGGAGCTGGCCTCGACCAAATGTTGCAGACGGGCACGTTTCAAAGTCCAGGACTACGTGCTCAGGGACGCACAAAAGCTTGCATTAAGATGCAGTGGGGAAAGACCACTGTCTGAGGGTCCTTCTGCCGAAGTTAAATGGGGGTCCATTATGTTATTGTACCCTCCTGATGCCCCAAATGCAAATAAATGTTTTTTTTAAGTAAGAGATACCTTTGGTTTGTTTGGATAGAGTCAAACTCCATTGTTCGTTTGCTTCCTAGATATGCTACTGTACAGAACTGAACTCCGTTTGTGACGATCTGTGGATATAAGATATGTTTTATGAATAAAGTACATGCTTGAATTTTAAAAATGTGACATTTATTCTTGTCATGTATTTCTCAATGTTGGACTAAAGGCGGCAGCTGAACACTCAGTGATTTCTCTCTCAGCTCTTTCTTGTTCAATGACCATGCAGTCATTCGCTGGTGCACTCTGTGATGAATGAGGAGGGTCCAACCTCTCACCCTCACAATGCGCAGCCATCCAATCCCTCTGCTCTAATCCCAACCTTACCATTAAGCCAGCGGATAAAGGGGGCGCAGTGGTAGTCTGGCGCACTGACCTCTACACCGCTGAAGTCAAACGCCAACTCGAGGACACCTCTTCCTACTGCCCCCTCGACCATGACCCCACCCCCCATCACCAAACCATAATCTCCCAGACCATACAGAACCTCATCACCTCAGGAGATCTCCCACCCACAGCTTCCAACCTCATAGTCCGGGAACCCCGCACTGTCCAGTTCTACCTCCTTCCCAAGATCCACAAGCCTGACCACCCTGGCCGACCCATTGTCTCAGCATGCTCCTGCCCCACTGAACTCATCTCTACCTACCTCGACACTGTCCTATCCCCCCTAGTCCAGGAACTCCCCACATGCGTTCGAGACACCACCCACGCCCTCCACCTCCTCCAAGACTTCCGTTTCCCAGTCCCCAACGCCTCATCTTCACCATGGATATCCAATCCCTCTACACCTCCATCCGCCATGACCAGGGCCTCCAAGCCCTCCGTTTTTTCCTCTCCAGACGTCCCCAACAGTACCCTTCCACCAACACTCTAATTCGTTTGGCCGAACTGGTCCTCACCCTTAACAATTTCTCCTTTGAATCCTCCCACTTCCTCCAGACCAAAGGGGTAGCTATGGGCACACGTATGGGCCCCAGCTATGCCTGTCTCTTTGTTGGCTACGTAGAACAGTTGATCTTCCGTAATTACACGGGCACCACTCCCCACCTCTTCCTCCGTTACATTGATGACTGCATTGGCGCCACCTCGTGCTCCCGCGAGGAGGTTAAGCAATTCATCAACTTCACCAACACATTCCACCCTGACCTTAAATTTACCTGGATCATCTCTGACACCTCCCTCCCCTTCCTGGACCTCTCCATCTCCATTAGTGACGACCGACTTGACACTGACATTTTCTACAAACCCACCGACTCCCACAGCTACCTGGATTACACCTCTTCCCACCCTATCTCTTGCAAAAATGCCATCCCGTATTCCCAATTCCTCTGCCTCCGCCGTATCTGCTCCCAGGAGGACCAGTTCCACCATAGAACACACCAGATGGCCTCCTTCTTTAGAGACCGCAGTTTCCCTTCCCACGTGGTTAAAGATGCCCTCCAACGCATCTCGTCCACATCCCGCACCTCCGCCCTCAGACCCCACCCTTCCAACCGTAACAAGGACAGAACGCCCCTGGTGCTCACCTTCCACCCTACAAACCTCCGCATAAACCAAATCATCCGCCGACATTTCCGCCACCTCCAAAAAGACCCCACCATCAGGGATATATTTCCCTTCCCACCCCTTTCCGCCTTCCGCAAAGACCGTTCCCTCCGTGACTACCTGGTCAGGTCCACGCCCCCCTACGACCCACCCTCCCATCCTGGCACTTTCCCCTGCCACCGCAGGAACTGTAAAACCTGTGTCCACACCTCCTCCCTCACCTCTATCCAAGGCCCTAAAGGAGCCTTCCACATCCATCAAAGTTTTACCTGCACATCCACTAATATCATTTATTGTATCCGTTGCTCCCGATGCGGTCTCCTCTACATTGGGGAGACTGGGCGCCTCCTAGCAGAGCGCTTTAGGGAACATCTCTGAGACACCCACACCAATCAACCAAACCGCCCCGTAGCCCAACATTTCAACTCCCCCTCCCACTCTGCCAAGGACATGGAGGTCCTGGGCCTCCTTCACCACCGCTCCCTCACCACCAGACCTCTGGAGGAAGAATGCCTCATCTTCCGCCTCGGAACACTTCAACCACAGGGCATCAATGTGGACTTCAACAGCTTCCTCATTTCCCCTTCCCCCACCTCATCCTAGTTTCAAACTTCCAGCCCGCACTGTCCCCTTGACCTGTCCGGATTTGTCCGACCTGCCTCGCTCCTTTTCCACCTATCCACTCCACCCTCTCCTCCCTGACCTATCACCTTCATCTCCTCCCCCACTCACCCATTGTATTTGATGTTACTTTCTCCCCACCCCCACCCTCCTCTAGCTTATCTCTCCACGTTTCAGGCTCTCTGCCTTTATTCCTGATGAAGGGCTTTTGCCCGAAACGTCGATTTTGCTGCTCCTCGGATGCTGCCTGAACTGCTGTGCTCTTCCAGCACCACTGATCCAGAATCTGGTTTCCAGCATCTGCAGTCATTGTTTTTAACCTAGCAAATTTGTAAAGCCTACTTCCAATTTATAATTGAGGAATGAAACCTGAAGACGATATCTGCTCCCATAAAATCTCCACCATTACTAAACCCTGAAACACAGGAACAAGAGTGGAGAGAAAAAAAAACCCAGCAAGTGTACTGGGATCCACCTTGACATTACTTAGCATTATGCATGCAGTTAACAGAGCAAACCTTCCCCTTTGAATAAGCTCCAAGCATCAATAAAAGTTCATCTGATTAAAGTAATCAATCTAGGGAGCAGATAATTGAGTTTCTGAAGAGTTCAGACTTTCATTAATCTTTTACCATTTCCTCGACTGACAGCACTGAAAACATTTTTATTTTATGATGATTTTTGTAGTTCCATTTCAACTTAATTATTAATTGGCTCAGTATCTGGTTAATTTTTTTGTAAAACACATGTGACTGACTACATTTAATGCTGGTCAGAAAAGCTTAAGGTCATTGAATTAAATAGGTAATAGACTAGACAAACAGCTTGCTCTGATTTTCAGATATGGTGTAAATTTGAGTTAAGGACACATGCAGGTATGTAAATCATTTTGCCAGAGGTATTGAACTCACAGGAACAAAATTTTAATATCGCTCAATTGGTAATTTAAGAAATTGAGCATTAATATGATACATAAATTTACTTTGCTGTCTTATTTTAAGAGTAATTTTCTTTCCTGCTTCACCTTAAATGGTTTTAATTTTGATGAGGAGGTGCCAGTGTTGGACTGGGGTGTAAAAAGTTAAAAATCACACAACAGGTTATAGCCCAACAGGTTTGTGTGGAAGTACTAGCTTTCGAAGCATTGCTCCTTCATCAGGTAGCTAGCTTCGAAAGTTAATACTTTCAAATGAATCTATTGGACTATAACCTGCTGTTGTAATCTTAGCAACATTTATCTTATATTGAAATCAAGCACATTGCTAAGATGTAAAGAGGGTTCTATTTATATCCAACTGTATGCAGAGTTAATATTTACTGTAATATGGCATACTCCTTTTGTGACAATGAAGGTGATTCACTGTAAACAGTGTAGCGGTAAGTTCAGACCTCAATAGGAAAATAATATATGAATGGACAGTTCATTAAATCAGTGAATAGCAAGTATGAACACCAGCTGAATTCCTCATCATTTCATGATATCGGCTACAAATGCAAATGGTAAGGAACAAACTTGGATTATGATCACCTGGGATACTTACATACGATTCAGTCCCAGATGAAAGATTTGCTGTTAATGAGAGCACGAACATTACAAAGTAAGCTATTGTGTCAGCCATAGCTCAGCTGATAGCATGCTTGCCTCTGAATCATAATGTTCCAATTCCGATCATTTCCACTCCAGGACTTCACCACCAAAATCAAGGCTGACACTTCAGTACAGTGCTGAGGAAATGCTGCACTGATGGAGGTGCTGCCTTTCAGATAAGGCATTAAAATAAGACTATCTCCCTCCTCAAGTGATGTAAAAGATCCCATGGCTTTGTTTTTCTGACTGAACTCCCTTCTTCAAGAACATCATGAGTGTTACAGGAGTAGCGTATACAAGCTGCTCAACACACATGCATAATTGGCTAATAATATGGATAGGAGAAAGGGAGGACTGCAGATGCTGGAGATCAGAGCTGAAAATGTGTTGCTGGAAAAGCGCAGCAGGTCAAGCAGCATCCAAGGAGCAGGAGAATTGACATTTTGGGCACGAGCCCTTCTTCAGGAATAATATGGATAACTGGTGATTAAATAAGAAAGGACTCACAGAGAGAATTTTGAACGTGGAGCATCGGAGGTTGACAGGTGACCTTATAAGATCATGAGGGGCATGGATATGGTGAATAGCTGAGGTCTTTTTCCCAGTGTAGGGGAGTCTGAAGCTGGAGGGCATAGGTTTAAGGTGAGAGGGGAAATATTCAAAAGGGACATAAGGGGCAATGGTTTCACACAGGGGATGGTGTGTATATGGAATGAGCTGCCAAAAGAAGTGATGGAAGCTGGTATAATTACAACATTTAAAAGGCATCTGGATGGGGCATGAATAGGAATGGTTGGCTGTCAAATGGGACTGGATTACCTTAGGATATCTGGTCGGTGTAGGTGAATTGGACCAAGAATCTGTTTCTGTGCTATACAACTTTCTGACTCTATGACTCAGCTGCCCTCTCTATTCTAACATTTAAGATTACAAGAAGTCCAGCAATTGTGAGGAGTGCTATATGAAGGCAAACACATTGTTCTGTTCCTAGGACAAAGCTGTGATTAATCGTCTATAATCAAATACTGGGTGAATGGGCACATCCTGAGCACAATTGGAGGAAATTCCTGGTGGGCATTTCTTAAGGTTAAGCAAAGATTTTTTTTTCTCTTTAGATTAATGGTTGCTTTGAAAATTCCGAGGTCTTTGTAGATTAGAAGCGGATTCACAATGCCTTGTTCTTCATGGATATGCAAGGTCAAAAATGGCCCAGGGAAAATCAGAGTCATTCTTTCTCTTTTAATACTTATATTCTTCATGAACAGTGTACCACATCTATATCAACTAGGACAGTTTGAAGCACATGTGCAGACTAGATGATTAGATGGAAAGTTTATGCAAATTTATTGTTGTTATTCAGAATGTGTTGGAAACCACCTCACATTGAGAGTAGAAGGAAGAGTGCAGACTATCAGAATAGGAAATATTTTTGCATTCCTGTTAATATATAATAGGTAGATGTTTGTGAAAATGAAGAGGATATTGAGGAATTGTTTCAATTTGTAACATTAGCGACATTTTGATAAAATAATTGTAATAAAGAAAAGGTTGGCATGATTTTCATGTTTGAGATTTTTCATCATTAAAATATTCCACTTCAGAATATGTTGCTTGAAGAGGTTTGACAATCAAAAGCAGAAAGCCTTTTTTTCCTTCAGTGAGGAAAGAAATTGGTCAGGAAAAAGACGACATTGTGGATTTATTTATATTTCTAATTGTTGGGAGGCAGCATCCAAATATATCCGACAAACCTTTCAAACTTGTCACTGAACAATCTGATAGGCCTGATAATCTCTCAATGTGATTCCCCAAGAGCTCAGACTGATCCAAATTTTTTTTAAACTTTTGGTCTTTTATGGACACACTTCTCAGTTCTATTCGGTGTGCTATTAAATTCGCACTTTCACTAACTCAAGAAATCCTGACTCTTTTTAAACATCAATTTGTTTAGTCTGGGAGAAACTGAAGTGGGAGATGGCATGGAGCAGGGTGACACTAGGCACACGGACATACAAGATAGCTGCTGAGCCATCAGTTGGCCACTTGACAGATAAGATGGCCGCCGGACCACAATATGGAGAGAGACAGCAGAGCAAATACAGACACTCCCTGGGGTCACCAAAATGCCAGCACAATGTACTCACACTAGTTGATTAGTTTAAGGCGGGTGGGGGAGAAAATACCCATGAGTAACATACACTAACGGTCAAAGTGTCTGGAACCAGCCAACACTTTTTATGGAAAGGCCAACAGCTTGATATGGATTCAATACAGAGTGCTAACTGTCAGGGCTGCCGTAATCGTCCTTCTCAGGAAGATTGATTAGCGGCCATTACTACAGCAACGGACTTCCATGCAGACACTGAAACTAACAATGTCTGCGTTGAAATTGACAACGACCGCGCTGAAATTAACAAAAGGCTGCGCTGGAACTGACAATGACTGCACCGAAGCTATTAATGATTCTGCAATGATTGCCATAAACAAACCATGTTACAAAGACAATAATCTCATCACTGACCTATTGTATCACAAGATGGATAAAAGTATCTTGACATGTGCTCCAGTTAGAGAAGACTCGCAGCTGACCACTGTGCTGTTGGTGTCTTTCTTTCCCCGGAGCTCTGGTATTTCTTTGTGCAATAAACTCTGTCATTGAACCCTGACTCTGACTCCGAAATTGGTGATTTTTCTCCATAACGAAAAGGTATCTATGAAGGATCCTATTCTAAACAAACCTCATTGTGATTGAATGGTGATGCAGGCTCAAAGGGCCAAATGGTCTACTCCTGCAACTATTTTCTAAGTTTTTTTTCTATGTTTCTCTGTGACTGACAGAGAGGCCAGATGAATAAAAAAGGAGAACTTACTCATTTCCTCCTACTTGGAAGCTTGATAATTTGGAGTATCCTGCCTGGAACTATAATAAATTGGGGAACATCACGCAGGCTGAAAATGTGTTGCTGGAAAAGCGCAGCAGGTCAGGCAGCATTCAAGGAGCAGGAGAATCGACGTTTCGAGCATGAGCCCTTCTTCAGGAAAAAAAACCTTGGATGCTGCCTGACCTGCTGCGCTTTTCCAGCAACACATTTTTCAGCTCTGATCTGCAGCCCTCACTTTCTCCTAGAACATCACGCAAGGACATGCAAACATACAAAACTAGAGCACAACAAGACAATTAGTACCTCAGGCTGGTTCCACCATTCAACAAGATCGCAACTCATCTGTTTGTCTTTCAAATTCCACACTGCCATCCACCCGGATAACCCTTGATCTCTCTGCTCACCAACAATCTACCCACCGCTGTCACAAAAAATATTCAATGACACTGCCTTTGCTGCCTTTTTAGGTAGAGAGTTTCCAAAGTCAAATGACCTGAGAAAAAACAAAATTTTCCTCATCTTTGTCCTAATTAGGCAAATCTTCATGTTAAAAGAGTGCTGACCCTATTTCTGGACTGATGCACAAGAGGAAACATCCTTTCCACATCTGCCTCATCAAGATTGTTCAGGATTTCTTCATCAAAGCTAAAAATCACACAACACCAGGTTATAGTCCAACAGGTTTAATTGGAAGCACACTAGCTTTCGGAGCGTCTCTCCTTCATCAGGTGGTAGTGGAGGGCTCAATCCTAACACAGAATTTATAGCAAAAATTTACAGTCTGATGTAATTGAAATTATACATTGAAAAATTGATTGTCTGTTAAGCCTTTCATCTGTCAGAATACCATGACAGTTTCACTTCTTTCATGTGTAAATCACAAAACCTTTTTTTAAAAAGTTGCATTCTCAAGTTGCTGTTAACAATGGTGATAGCTAGACAATATGTTGAAGGTAAAAACAATGACTGCAGATGCTGGAAATCAGATTCTGGATTAGTGGTGCTGGAAGAGCACAGCAGTTCAGGCAGCATCCAAGGAGCTTCGAAATCAACGTTTCGGGCAAAAGCCCTTCATCAGGAATAAAGGCAGTGAGCCTGGAGCGTGGAGAGATAAGCTAGAGGAGGGTGGGGTGGGGAGAAAGTAGCATAGAGTACAATGGGTGAGTGGGGAAGGGGATGAAGGTGATAGGTCAGGGAGGAGAGGGTGGAGTGGATAGGTGGAAAAGGAGATAGGCAGGTAGGACAAGTCCGGACAAGTCATGGGGATAGTGCTGAGCTGGAAGTTTAGAACTAGGGTGAGGTGGGGGAAGGGGAAATGAGGAAACTGTTGAAGTCCACATTGATGCCCTGGGGTTGAAGTGTTCCGAGGCGGAAGATGAGGCGTTCTTCCTCCAGAGGTCTGGTGGTGAGAGAGCGGCGGTGAAGGAGGCCCAGGACCTCCATGTCCTCGGCAGAGTGGGAGGGGGAGTTGAAATGTTGGGCCACAGGGCGGTGTGGACTGGGCGCCTTCTAGCAGAGCGCTTTAGGGAACACCCGCACCAATCAACCACACCGCCCCGTGCCCCAACATTTCAACTCCCCCTCCCACTCTGCCGAGGACATGGAGGTCTTGGGCCTCCTTCACCGCCGCTCTCTCACCACCAGAAGCCTGGAGGAAGAACACCTCATCTTCCGCCTCGGAACACTTCAACCCACTCACCCATAGTACTCTATGCTACTTTCTCCCCACCCCCACCCTCCTCTAGCTTATCTCTCCACGCTCCAGGCTCACTGCCTTTATTCCTGATGAAGGGCTTTTGCCCGAAACGTCGATTTCGAAGCTCCTTGGATGCTGCCTGAACTGCTGTGCTCTTCCAGCACCACTAATCCAGAATATGTTGAAGGTGTTAGCCCCCTGTGTTCTCTGCCTATGCCATGATGTTTAGATTGATTCTAATCTAAAAAGTGAGATAATGGAGTTTTACATAAATTCATGCAGTTTTTGAGCAAAGTACAATGCAACCCTGCAAGTACAAATTCACCCCATAAAATATATGTGTGCATGTGGGTCTTTATCTGTCTGTCTGGCTTGGGGGTTGTGAGTGTGGGAAAGTGTATGTGTGTGTGTAGTGAGTGCAGAGTGTCTTATGTCTGTGAGGGGGCGCATGTGTGAGTGCAGGAGTGTGTGTGTCTGTAAGGGTGCGTGTAGGTGTCTGTGTGCACGTCTGTGTATAGGAGTGCCTGTGTGTGTGTGTGTGTGTGTGTGTGTAGGAGTATCTGTGTGTGTGTATAGTGCAATGGTGGTCACCTGTAATGTGACATGAACCCAAGGTCCCGGTTGAGGCCCTCCCTATGGGATTCTAACAGATGAAAGGCTTAACAGACAATCAATTTTTCAATGTATAATTTCAGTTACATCACACTGTAAATTTTTGCTATAAATTCTGTGTTAGGATTGAGCCCACCACTACCACCTGAAGAAGTGACGCTCCGAAAGCTAGTGTGCTTCCAATTAAACCTGTTGGACTATAACCTGGTGTTGTGTGATTTTTAACTTTCTACACCCCAGTCCAACACCAGCATCTCCAAATTCATCAAAGATGTGTCACATTTATATCAAAGAAGACACTTTGAAACACTATGCAATCTAGATGATTAGATGTAAGGTTTACACAAATCTCTGCTTTTATTCAGAATGTGTTGGAAGCCATTACATGTTGCAATTGGCCTTTTAATCTCAGTTTTGAATCTTCCTGGAATGGTAATGTGCAAACATGCCTTTAGACACATGTCCATAATATGGAAGATAATCCACAGGCCAATTTCTCCTGGCTAATTTCTTTTTTCACCCCAGGCAGAAAATCTTTCAGTTTTCAACTGCCAAACTTCTTCCATGAAGCATATTCTCAAGTGGAATATTTTAATGACCTGAAAAATATCAAACTTTGAAAAATCTCATGGCAACCTTTACTTTGGTGCAGACCTTTTTTCAGTATTTAAAGGGTTGTAGAATTAACTGCTGCTGAAACTGCATTTTAGATGCATTATCCACATGAGGGCAAATCCATGACTCAAGGCAAGAAAGGAAATTAAGACAGATTTTATAATTACTGCCTTCAGGTGTCCAGAAGACCTTGAAAATTTCCATTTGAAGCATTAAGCAGACTTCTTATTTTGATTTTAATAAATGATATGTTAGATCAAAATGAAATATAATTTGCATTCTCAAAGAGATTAGATTATGAAGCAAGTGAAGCAGTGAGGCAGCAGACCATGAAAGTGTATTTGATTTTCCTTGCTGGGTAGACAACAGAGCTCAGGTTTTCCTGTGCCTTCCCTTCAATTATCAATCCATTTCCCAGGCTCTAGCAAAGAAAATCTTAATGTCATCATCACTTTGCCTATTGAGCTGATCGAGGTAGATTGTCATGCTCCTGGACATGTTGGCACCTCTCGACTGCTATATATGGAGGAAAATTGGAAAGGATGAATCAAATATCCTTTGGGAACTTAACCAATTTTTCATCCATTTAGATTGGACTGATTCAGCACCTTCCTTAAGGGCTCCATTATTCTCTTACCATTTACCCTTTGTGGATAACATTTGTTGTGGAAAAAAGAAACACTGACCCTCCACTACATGTCACCTTGGAGATATTTATTTGCAATATACCTTCATAACTATTCTCCTGTTTCCTTCTTCTGAAGGGCATGGATTTGCATAGGTTTAAAGCTTCATGGGTGACAACCCTCTGGTGTTTCTGTGCAGGTTGTTCTACTGCTGTAGGTCAAATATTACAAGAATTTGAACAGAATCACCTAGACAGTTAAGCATGAATGGTCACAGCAACACCTGGTCAGAGCCATATTTTAGTTCCTTAAGGAAGGATGCCCATTCAGTCCATTTTAAATAGATGAAAAATTGATTGAGCTCCCTAAGATAATTAATTCACCCCTTCCAGTTTTCGTCCATGTATACCGCTCAATAGGTTCCAATCTGCCCAGGAGCAAGACAATAAAGTCCATACATTCAGCATAGCTTAGTGATCAATATGCTCTTGATGTCTCTCCTCCCCAACGTGGAGAAACACTGGACAACTGGTCAAGCTGAGATGGAATGAAGCAGCACAGCTCAGTCCTGGATTTAAACTTTTAACTGTCTGGTTTTGGGAAGATCCACCGCATGGTACATTCAACCACTGAGTTGCGGAGGTGGAGGAGTCCACACTCTAATGTAAACTCATTGTTCTTGGAAAACAATGGGATTGACAGAACTGTGCATTTTAACGTCCCTTTACAGTGACAATGTTTTACTGTATTAAAACAGAATGCTGCAAGCTTTCACAGCTAAGAGACAGTACAACCATTCAAGAGACTGAACTCTTAAAATTCTTAGGATATCTGAAGTACCTTGTTATATATTTTCTGATATCCTTTAAAGCATTTGAAGAGAAGGTGCTGTTTATTTAGCAGGCTGAAGATTAAAAGTAACTTACAATGGATAGGGCATGAGAAAATCACCTGGTTGATAATATGCAGCCCGAGAGTTCTCCCATTGTTGCTGACTCAGTGTCAATTGAAGTATTGGTTTCTATGAAGTGTTCTGGAAGTGAAGTTGCAATAAGGATGAACACTCAAACAAATTTCAATCACCAAGTGACGTAACTTCCATCACTTTAGGTTAATTAGTTGAAATTAAACAGTAAATCGGAGTTACCTCAGGCTTCAATCTACAACACCTTTAAGCCAAATGCAATTTATATTTGACATTTTCCAGTCTTGCATACAGTTTTCAATATAAATGCTAAAAAGCAGTACTATAAATCAATACGGCAGCTTATTTCTTTGATGTCTTTCAGTTCATAAATTTTGCTACAATTTTCTTGGAAAACTTTCAACAACAGAGACATGTGAATCAGATTAGTAAAGGTTGACAAAATTCTCAAGTTTACTGTGAAAGCATCACTTATAGCTTTCAAGATAATTATACCATTGCAAATAAATACAATCCAACACACACAGTTATATTAAAACAAGATCTCAAGAAAGAATGCAAATCAGTTGTTCTCAAGGTTGAAAACATGAAGCTAAGTTAATTGAGGGCTAAATGCCTCCATATGTAAATGTTCAGTAACTTTTGAGTTTAGCCTCGATTTTGTGTTACAGTGAAATGAGCTGCGAACTTCCAACACTGTTGTACACTTTTGCACAAAGTCAAGATCTAATTCTGCATGTTAGCATTAAGAGAGGTCACTAATATTTACTAGCATTCCGAAAGGGCTCTGCAGAGTAAGACAGGTTCAACACACTAATGCAAAGTGCTGCTGTTAAAACTATTTTCTTTGTGGTGCTTGCTATGCAGTTGTTGATGAGCAGTTAGTGGAAAATCTGCTTAGGAATTACTTAATTCCTATGACAGATTAACTTTGCACAACAAAAGCTGACACCAGATCATAAGAAAGAAACGCCAGTGTTTGACCAGTAAGCAGAGCAGAAAGCACTTGGCCATTTTTCAGTCAACTCAGCAGCCTGGTTGCTAGGTTGACTGGAGGAGGGCCTGCAGTGACAGGATATGAGCCACAAGGACTAATGCTAACTTAACAAAGCATGAACATCCCGTGTGTGCCAGCTCCAAGTGACTATGAGAATATACAGAGGCTGTGCCACAGCAGTAACACAAACAATCCTGACACTCCACTGCAGTATTGAGGGAGTGCTACCCTGTCAGACATGCCATATTTTAGATCAGACATTAATCTGAGACCTCAACTGCCTCCTTAGGTTTATATAAAATATCCCATTGCCATTACTTCTAATCAAAGCTGGGGGTTAACCCTAGTGACCTGGTGTTATTTATCACTCAATCAACATCACAGATTATTTTCATCACGACATTGAGCTTGCTGTGCACACATTAGCTATCACACTTCCTACATTATACTTCAAAACATAGACATTAAAATAAGGAAGCTCAACTTTCACTTCCACTGTTTGCAGATCATTCTCGCACAATTAGGAGTGTGGTGGGATACTCCCCACTTGCCTAGAAGGGTGCAGCTCCAACAACATTCAAGGAGTTCACTTGATTGGCACCACATGCACAAACATTCACTCCTCCCACCACCAATGTTCAGAAGCAGCTGTGCAAACCATCATCAAGATATATTGCAGAAATTCACCGAAGATACTTGGACAGCACTTTTCATACTCAGGATCATTACCATCTAGAAGGACATCATATATACCTTGCAAGCCATTCACTATCCTAACTTTCTTTCAATGTTGTTGGGTCAAAATCCTGGAAATCCCTCCCTAATAGCATTGTGGGTCTACCTTTAGGACAAGGACTTCAGTGGTTCAAGAAGGCAGCTCGCCACCACCTTCTCACCAGCCAGCCATGCCCATGTTCCAAGAGTGAAGTAAGAATAGTAAGTAATTGTGGGCATTCTACGATCAGGCAAGATCACAAATGCAGCAATCCATTCAAAGGCAAATATCCAAAGTAGGGCGGCATTCATCAGACAGAGGCAACTACATTGTATCAGGTATACTCACAGGCTGGTATGGTATAGACCGAAGAATATTCTGTATGGTGAGCTGGCTAGAGCCAGACCACCAGTCAGATACTCAAAGGCCAATTGCAAGGATGTGTTAATTTGGAGTTGATGGCCTAGTGTTAGTGTTAATCCTGTGACGCAGATAATGTTCGGGGGACCTGGGTTCAAATTCCACCATGGCAGATGGCGGAATTTCAATTCAATAAATAGCTGGAATTAAGAGACTAATGATGATCATGAATCCATTGTCTACTGTCAGAAAAAACCATCTGATTCTAAGGAAACTGCTGTCCTTACCTTGTCTGGTCTCCATGTGCCTTCAGACCCACAGCAATGTGGTTGACTCTTAACTGCCCTCTGGGCATTTAGGCATGGGCAATAAATGCTGGCCTAGCCAGCAATGTCCTCGTCCCGTGAGTGATTAAAAAAAAACTGTGACAGTCCTGACACAATATGTAGATAGGCCAACAAGAGGTGAGGCCATACTGGATTTGGTTCTGGGTAACGAACCAGGCCAGGTGTTAGAATTAGAGGTAGGTGAGCACTTTGGGGACAGTGACCACAATTCGGTGACTTTTACTCTAGTGATGGAGAGGGATAAGTGTGCACTACAGGGCAAGAGTTATAGCTAGGGACAGGGAAATTATGATGCGGTGAGGCATGACTTAGGATGTGTGGCTTGAAAAAGTAAGCTTCAAGGCAAGGGCGTAATTGATATGTGGAGCTTGTTCAAGAAGCAACTATTGAGTGTCCTTGATAAGTATGTACCCGTCAGGCAGGGAGGAAAGGGTCGTGTGAGGGAGCCATGGTTTAATAAGGAATTGGAATCCCTTGTTAAATGGAAGAGGGCGGCCTATGTAAAGATGAGGCGTGAAGGTTCAATTGGGGCGATTGAGAGTTATAAGGCAGCCAGGAAGGACCTGAAGAGAGAGCTAAGAGCAGCAAGGAGGGGACATGAAAGGTCCTTAGTTGGTAGGATTAGGGAAAACCCTAAGGCTTTCTATAGGTATGTCAGGAATAAAAGAATGACTAGGGTAGGAATAGGTCCAGTCAAGGATAGTAGTGGGAAGTTGCGTGTGGAGGCTGAAGAGATTGGGGAGACACTGAATGAATACTTTTCGTAAGTAGTCACTCAGGAACAGGACATTGTTGTCGATGTGAATACTGAGTCACAATTAAGTAGAATGGATGGCTTTGAGGTATGTAGAGAAGAGGTGTTGGAAATTCTGGAAAGGGTGAAAATAGATAAGTCCCCTGGGCCTGATGGCATTTATCCTCGGATTCTCTGGGAAGCAAGGGAGGAGATTGCAGAGCCATTGGCCTTGATTTTTATGTCCTCGTTGTCTAAAGGAGTAGTGCCAGAAGATTGGAGGCTAGCAAATGTGGTTCCCTTGTTCAAGAAGGGGAGTAGGGATAACCCTAGTAACTATAGGCCGGTGAGTCTCACTTCTGTTGTGGGCAAAGTCTTAGAGAGAATTGTAAGGAATAGGATTTATGAACATCTGGATAGGAATAATGTGATCAAGGATAGTCAGCATGGTTTTGTGAAGGGCAGGTCGTGTCTCACAAACCTTATTGAATTCTTTGAGAAGGTGACTAAGGAGGTGGATGAGGGGAAAGCGGTAGATGTAGTGTATATGGATTTTAGTAAGGCATTTGATAAGGTTCCCCATGGTAGACTACTGCAAAAAATACGGAGGTATGGCATTGAGGGTGAGTTGGAGGTTTGGATTAGGAGTTGGCTGGCTGGAAGAAGACAGAGGGTAGTAGTTGATGGCAAAGGTTCATCTTGGAGTGCCGTCACTAGCGATGTTCCGCAAGGATCTGTTTTGGGACCATTGCTGTTTGTCATTTTTATAAATGACCTGGAGGAGGGGTTAGAAGGTTGGGTGAGCAAGTTTGCAGATGATACGAAGGAGTTGTAGACAGTGAGGAAGGATGTGGCAGGTTACAGCGGGATATAGATAAACTGCAGAGCTGGGCAGAAAGGTGGCAAATGGAGTTCAATGTAGCTAAGTGTGAGGTGATTCACTTTGGTAAGAGTAACAAAAAGATGGGGTACTGGGCTAATGGTCGGATACTTGGTAGTGTGGATGAGCAGAGGGATCTTGGTGTCCATGTACACAAATCTTTGAAAGTTGCCACCCATGTAAATAGTGCGGTGAAGAAGGCATATGGCGTACTGGCTTTTATTGGTAGAGGAATTGAGTTCCGGAGTACTGAGGTCATGTTGCAGTTGTATAAGACTCTGGTGCGGCCACATCTGGAGTATTGTGTGCAGTTTTGGTCATCATACTATAGGAAGGATGTGGAGGCACTGGAACGGGTGCAGAGGAGGTTTACCAGGATGTTGCCTGGTATGGTAGGAAGATCATATGAGGAAAGGCTGAGGCACTTGGGGTTGTTTTCATTGGAGAAAAGAAGGTTTGGGGGTGACTTGATAGAGGTGTACAAGATGATTAGGGGTTTAGATAGGGTTGACGGTGAGAATCTTTTTCCACGTATGGAGTCAGCTATTACAAGGGGGCATAGCTTTAAATTAAGGGGGGGTAGGTATAGGACAGATGTTAGGGGTAGGTTCTTTACTCAGCAAGTCGTGAGTTCATGGAATGCCCTGCCTGTAGCAGTGGTGGACTCTCCCTCATTATGGGCATTTAAGCGGGCATTGGATAGGCATATGGAGGATTGTGGGCTAGTGTAGGTTAGGTGGGCTTGGATTGGCGCAACATCGAGGGCCGAAGGGCCTGTACTGTGCTGTATTCTTCTATGTTCTATGTTCTATGAGAGGCCATAAGCATCGATTTTTTTCACACCTTATGGGACACTAGTTGACAAGAGGGGCAAATGGCAACATCACTTGTAGTTTGGTCTGTGCGGCCAAGAGGATAAGTGACTCAGCAATGGTCAACAATACCAAAACTAACAACGCACAACAACTCCTGATAACCTTCACTGGTGACGTTCATGGCAGAATTTGCTTCTAATGCCTTGGTGTCTTCAGCTATCAGGAGGAAAATGCGCCAGGGTAAAGGGATTCTAATCCTAACTGAATTGCTGCAGGTTCATCAGCTTACCTAGATAGGAAGATTGCACCAAAACATCAAAATGTACTTTACTGGCTGTAAAGTGCTTTGAGATATCCAAGTCTGCATGTAGTCTCTCTTTTTATTTATCATTCATAATCTCAGGTTGCCTCAAAGCGATTCTCAGCCAATGCAGTACTTTTAAAGTACAGTCACTGAGCTAATGCAGGAAGCACAGTCGACATGTTGTCCATGGCAAGATGCCACAAGCAGCAATGTGATGGCCAGGTCATTCGTTTTTGCAATGTTGGTTGAGCAATAAAGATTGATGTGGATACCAGGAAAGACTCACCTTTTCTCTTCCGAATAATGACATAGGGCTCTTTTATGTTTGCCAGAGAGAACAGACAGGGCCTCAGTTTAACATTTCACTTGATGGACAAACCCTGGAACTCTACCTGTGTACTGCATTGGAGTCTCAACATGGAGTTTTGTAATATGCTGCTTTTTGAAGTCAATAGCACATTGGTGATATCCCGAATAAGAACTTAATTCAACATTTCCTGGCTGCACTGTCTATTCCAGGCATTGAATACTATCTTAATATACTATCAGGAGAAGGATCTTCAACTAAGATGAATGCAATGACTGAAGCAGTCAACTAAAAATCTACAACAGCAACAAATGTGGGCGGCACGGTGGCACAGTGGTTAGCACTGCTGCCTCACAGCGCCAGAGACCCAGGTTCAATTCCCGACTCAGGCGACTGACTGTGTGGAGTTTGCACATTCTCCCCGTGTCTGCGTGGGTTTCCTCCCACAGTCACAAAGATGTGCGGGTTAGCTAAATTGCCCGTAGTGTTAGGTTAAAAGGGGTGAACTTGGACTTCACCAGTTTCTTCATCCCCCCTCCCCCCACCTTGTCTCAGCCGAATCCCTCCAGCCCGGCACCGCCTTCCTGACCTGCAGTCTTCTTCTTGACCTCTCCGCCTCCACCCTACTCCGACCTATCACCTTCACCTTGACCTCTTTCCACCTATCACATTTCCAACGCCCCTCCTCCAAGTCCCTCCTCCCTACCTTTTATCTTCTCCTGCTGAACACTCTCTGCTCATTCCTGAAGAAGGGCATGTGCCCGAAACGTCGAATCTTCTGTTCCCTAGATGCTGCCTGACCTGCTGTGCTGTTCCAGCAATAAAGTTTCAACTAGGTTAAAAGGGGTAAATGTAGGGGTATGGGTGGGTTGCGCTTCGGCAGGTCGGTGTGGACTTGTTGGGCCGAAGGGCCTGTTTCCACACTGTAAGTAATCTAATCTAATCTAAATATTTATATTGCACTTTTAACAGAATAAAATGCACCAAGGTAGTTCAAGAGCATTATGGAAAAAAGTATGACACTGAGCAAATAAGGAGATATTGGGTCAGATGACCAAAAGCATGGTCAAAGAAGTATATTTGAAGTATTTTGAAGGAGGGCAGTAAAGCAGCAAGGTAGAGAGGGGTACAGATGGAATTCTCAACCTTGAGACTCTGGATAACTCCAGGCACAGCCACTAATGGTGAAGCGAAACTGATTGGGAATTCATAGAGGCAAGAACTAGAGGAGCACAGAAATCTCAGAAGATTGTGGGATTGGAAGAGATTGCAAAAATAGGGAAGACCAAGGATGAGAAGGAGTTTGAAAACCAAATGAGAATTTTAAAACCAAGAACAAAAAAAAAGAGTTGCTGGAGAGACTCTGGTAGCCTGGGAAGAAAGCAGAGTTGATGGTTCGAGTCCAGCAACTCAAAAATAAAATGACTTTTTTTTGTTCACTCACTCTGAACGCTAGAATTCAGTCGTGGTTGAAAGGAATTAAGACATCAGAATCTCAACCAACACTATCGGTAAACTCCACTGCACTGGCCATAATTTTCAATTTGTTGCTCTTCATGAACAATCCAAAGACTGAAACGTTTATCTGTGTTTTTAACCTTTTTTTAAAAAATCCACTTCTTATTTATAATTTGTGCACGTGTGTGATGTGCTACTAATTATTTTCTCATTCAGAAATTAATAAACTCACTCTTTGTTAACTCAGGAAAGCCGGCTTAAATTGAGTTGTTTTGAAATATAAGTTTATTTGGTCTGGGGGAAAGGTAAAACCATCTATTTGTTAATTAAGCTTGTACCTACCAACTGAGGGGGCAAGTAAATAAAGAAGGGTGGTCTTTGTCGGTCTTTATTGCTCCTCACCGGGGAGCTTAGCAGTTTGAGGTATTCCACCTTTAACCATAACAGATTGGGGAATCTTGCCTGGGGTGTGGTGCGACATTTTTAATCCTGTTGAATGTGTTTATTGCCTCTTAAAAAAAAATCACAAATACCATTTGGATGTACACTTAATTTCCTGATGATTGACTCAGGGCGTCTTTGTCCTTCTCTTGTTTTATCTAATAATATTTGCATAACACAGATGACAGGCAAAGACGACCTCCAACATGGTAACCACATTACCTTGATACTCAACGGCTTTACCACCTCTGAATTCCTGAGGGTTACTATTGAGAAACTGAATTGGACCAGCCGAATAAACATTGTGACTGTTAAAGCAGATCAGAGGTTGGGATTCCTGCAGTGAGGCACACACACTTCTTGATTTCTCAAACTCTGTCCACTCCACTATCTACAAAGCTCTAGAGTGTGATGGAATACTCTCCTCTTACTCTGATGTATGCAGCTCCAACAACACTCAAGAAACTTGGCACCACTCAGGAAGAAAGCAGCTCGCTAGATTTGTACTCCATCCACCACCTTCAACATCCACTCCAGCCATCATTGACGCTCATTGGTGGCAGTGTGGTACCATCTACAAGATGCACTATAACAATTCACCAAGGCGTCTTCCACAACACCTTCCAAACGTGCAACCAAAAATACTTAGAAGGACAAAGGCAGCAGATACATGATAGCATCACCACCTGCAAGTTCCCCTCCAGGTTTCGCACCTTGAACTAAAAAAAATTCAGTCAGTCACTGGATTAAAATCCTCTCCCTGACAGCACTGTGGGTGTACAACACCTGGTGAACTGCAGCTGATCAAGAAGGCAGCACTCCTGTCTCCACATGGATTTGGGATGGGCAACAAATACTAGCCTGGGCAGTGATGCCCATATCCCATGAATAAGGAAATGAAAGAAGAGATTAGCTTGCCATTATATTATGTAGGCAATCACCATGCATTTCTTTCCCCTTTGTTTCATGATTGATAGATTCATGAAAATACTGGGATTTCTTTCCATAACCTGTGCTAAAAAAAAACATATTTTTCACAATTATGAAATGTGTACTGAACCTTCCCTTTATTTTGTTCTGCATTTACTGTTATCCTCTGTCAGGTTGAATGATGCAAGCATATTATCTGCTTTATCATGCGTGCAGTGAACTGGTGATGTCAATTTTCACTGTCTTTGTCTGGTATTAATCAGGCAGCAATGGCCTCAGAAAAAGGGGGTCGGAGGTTTTATAACATTCAAGACACCAACTGGATTGGGTATGAATGTTGCGGTCACACCCTGCACAATCCTATTCTCACTGAAATCAGCAAAGACTGAAATGAAAGCATAATACTGAGGAAATCTGAAATTAAAACAGGAATTGCTCAGCATCTGAAGCATCTATAGAAAGGGAAGCAGAGTTAACATTTCGAGTCGATGAATATGACTCTTCCTCAGAATGGTTTGAGAGTTAGAGTTGACTCAAAACATGAACTCCAGTTTCCTTTCCACGGATGCTGACAGACCTGGAGGATGATATGGAGGAGATGCCAAGTTACAAGTACCCAGTCCCCATTCTCACCATCAGGTAGTGTTAGGGGATCTATAGATACCAGAACAGGTAAAGCTCATGAATTATGAAGACTAGAATAATACTTAGGCATAGAGGAATAAGGAAGGATGGAGAGCAAATGATAAGCAAATACTGATGGGCAGCACTTGACAGAAGAACAGAATAATCTGGCAGCTATACCATACCACGCTCCTCATTCAATAGCTGTGATCACTTCATCAAAAGAAGTACTTTAGCGACTCCAGCTCCTTTTCTTCCTACTTTAATCTTTGTCACTATGCCCAGTAGCTCCTTGTGCATTTTGCATACATTCAGGAGATAATCTACTTGGCTAAGAAGTTGGGTAGCTCAGTTGGCTGAACATCTGGTTTCCAGAGTGTGGTGCTGGAAAAACACAGCAGATCAGGCAGCATCTGAGGAGCAGGAGAATCGACATTTTGAGCATAGGTGCGTGATAAACATGCAATTATAATGCTGCATTTTTCACAGAAAAGCAATATTTTTCTTTAAAATGGCACAAGGAGACTGGAAAAAATTAATTCCCAAGACTCATGTGACAGTTCATTGTAAATTAATATCATTCAAAAAAGCAAACAGACAATATCTCAGCATTACCCACAAGGGGAGACACTTCGAATTCTTTACACCTATGGACATGACGTGTCCTTCTAAAAGGTGTGACAATCAAAGCTTCTGTTACGAACAGGAGACTAGAAGGGCACTCACACAGAATTCCAGAATTTAAAGATTTATCAAAATTTTTATCAACTGTTGTAAGCTTTGATACAAACATTCAACACACATACAGACATTAATTTGTACAAGGCATGATGAGTCAACATTTTAAATACAACTCCAAGATGTCCACATCTAAGAGATGAGGAAGTTCTGAGGAAGGGTTACACAAACCAAAATGTAACTCAGATTTCTCTACACAGGTGCTGCCAGACCTGCTGAGCTTTTCCAGCAATGTCTGTTTACATTTCACATCTGAGAGGTTGGTTCAAGACAGAGTGGGTGAGGAGAAGACAAGGTGAAGAACTATTCCGGATGAAGGGCTTTTGCCCGACACATCGACTGTCCTGCTCCTCGGATGCTGCCTGACCTTCTGTGCTTTTCCAGTACCCACTCTTAAAGGTGAGGAACTATCTCAGCCTTAAAGTTCTTTATAACCTGCATTTATTGAGTGTCTATACTAAATACATTGATACATGACAATCTGAGATATACCAGGAACTAATCTTATTGTTAAAAAATTGGAAGGCTGTTCTTCATGTGCTTTTCTCTTTCAATCTAATCCAATTTCATTTTTCTATTGATCTTCTATCTATTTAACTCCATCCATACTGTGCTATTTATGCCCAGTGGGAAACAGCTCCATGATATCATCGCATGCTCCAGGGTCGGAAAGTCTTTCAAAAGGGAAAAAGGCAAACTAGCTAAGGACTGAATGCTTTCCTTTATTTATCAGAGTATTGAATACAGGAGTTGAGAGGTCATGTTGTGGCTGTACAAGACATTGGTTAGGCCAATTTTGGAATATTGCATGCAATTCTGATCTCCTTCCTATCGAAAGGATGTGAAACTTGAAAGGGTTCAGAAAAGATTTACATGAATGTTGCCAGGATTGGAGGATTTCAGTATAGCGAGAGGTTGAATGGGCTGGGATTGTTTTCTCTGAAGTGTCGGAGGCTGAGGGGTAGTCTTATATAGGTTTATCAAATCATGAGGGGCATGGATAAGGTAAATAGACAAAGTCTCTTCCCTGGCGTGCGGAGTCCAGAACTAGAGGGCATAGGTTTAGGATGAGAGGGGAAAGATATAAAAGAGACCTAAGGGGCAACTTTTTCACACGGAGGGTGGTACATGTATGGAAAGGAGCTGCCAGAGGAAGTGGTGAAGGCTGGTACGATTGCAATATTTAAAAGGCATCTGGATGGGTATATGAATAGGAAGGGTTTGGAGGGATATGGGCCGGGTGCTGGCAGGTGGGACTAGATTGGGTTGGGATATCTGGTCAGCATGGATGAGTTGGACTGAAGGGTCTTGTTTCTGTGCTGTATATCTCTATGGTTCTATGATTGTTGTACTAAAACAGGCTAAGATCTACAACCTGCAGTATCATAACAGTAAAGTAAAGGAGTTTTCACTCCTTCCTATGACTTCTGTTCTGTTCAACTGTTGGAGAAAAAGCTGAACCCCAACTATAGAAGCCATTGCAGCTGTTAAGTACAGACTTCAAATTTTCATCATTCCTCAGTTTGGAAAGAGAAACTTTGAACAATGAACAGGCATGCAACAAAGTCACAGTGGCTCAGTAGTTATCAATGTTGCCTTACAGTGCCAGGGACTTGGGTTTGATTCCACTCTCAACTGTCTGTGTGGATTTACACTTTCTCCCTGTGCCTGCTCCTGTTTTCCTCCTACAGTCAAAAGAAGTGCAGGTTAGGTGGGTTGGCCATGCTAAATTGCCCAGTGTTCAGGGATGTGCAGGCTAGTGGATTAGCTATGGAAAATGCAGGACACTCAAAAAACTAAAAGAGGGCTGAACAAGGTATATAAAATTCACAGTTTATGGACACTTTGATAACATGCCTATGGTTATGGGAGGGGTGTTAAGATGTGGAGTGTGTCACATATCTTATATACCTCAGAACAATGTAGAGATGTCTTTAGTTTCTGAGTGTTCAACAGGCTTATTTACAAGATATTTGAAATATCCCTGCAAACACAAAACATGCACACTCATACTCACAGAACAATGTTTAGCAGCTTCCGTTTATTTTGCTCTGAGTCCACATCTAAGCTTGACCAATCAAGCACCGTGAGCACAGATTAACTATCCGAATCACAAACAGGGGAAATGGAATATAAAGGTAGGATGTTTTTGCTACAGTGGTAGAGGGAGAGATTACATCCTGAATATTGTGCAATTACTTAAGGATGTGAATGCGTTAGAAATGGTTCAGAGAAGATACACTTGACAGATTTCTGAGATAAAGGACTTTTCTTATGAGAAAAGGTTGGAGAGGTTTGGCCTGCACACATTGGAGTTTAGAGGGATAATCTCATTGAAACATATAAGATCTTGGGAGAACTTCGTTACAAATCACACAATACCAGGTTATAGTCCAACAGATTTAATTAGAAGCACTAACTTTCGGAGCACCACTCCTTCATCAGGTGGTTCTGGGAACTTGACAGACTAGATGCTGAAAGGATATTTCCTCTTATAGGAACGTCTAAAACAAGAGAACACAGTTTAAAATTAAGAGGTCTCTCATTCAAGAGGGAGATGAGGAGAATGTGTTTTTTTCTCTCAGAGAGTAGTTAACTGTGTGGAATTATTTTTCCTGCAGACAGCAGTGTGGAGGCTGGGTCACTGAATACTATTAAGGCTGAGTTAGTAAGACACTGATTGACAAGAGAATCAAAGGGTATAGGGGATAAACAGAAAAGTGGCGTTGAGACCTCAATCAAGTAGGCCCGTGATTTTATCAAATGGCAGAGCAGATTTGAGGAGCTGAGTGGCCAACTTTTGATCGTTAAGTTGAATGTATTCATTTATGTATCAATCACAGAACAATTGATCATGATAGGATGGAATCAGATCCCATTGGAACATTTTTTAGAAAAGTAATTGAATGTGTATTTGGATAGTTATGAAGAAACTAAAATGGGGCAATGCATTTATATTGGCACATGTGGTCTTGTTCGGTACTTTACAGATGTGTAGATATTTTATGATCTACCTGTTCAGGGATATTATTATACAATCCTGGAGCAGGTAGAACTTGAACCCAGGTCTCCCAGCCCAAGGGTAGGAACAATACCACTGCACTGCAATAGTCTTAATAAAAAACATGCAAACATCATTGAGGAGATACTGTGATCTACTATCCCAACCGACCCAAGAATATCTTTGAAAAGCTCATTAGCACCACCAACAGGAAAGTGATGATCGTACAACCATGTTTTTTTTTTCCGGATTATGTCTGAAAATTCATTCCAACTCTCAATCAGAAAAACATTAACTGCAAAAGTGGAAAAGGGGACGTTCTTGCAAGAGCACTTATTTGAGGAAAGAAAAAAGGAGTCAGGAGCTAAGGTCAAAGTTATCTACAATTTCTTTGTCTCATATTTCAATTGTATCCTTTTTCCTGCCTTGATAGCAATTCTGCTATTCATACAGCTATTGTAACTGAATGCCAGGAACTGTAACACAATGACTGCAGATTAGTAAAGGAATCATTAAAAGAGATTACTTGCAGAACCATTGCAGATTAGTTACAAATATGTCCAGTATGTTATTACACAGAGACTTACTGATGTCTTAGGTGGATTACAAAACATTAAGTGGATCAAAGCGGATCAAATATCATCAGTCATAACCACAATATTTAGAAGATTATACATTAGGTATCTGAAATTATCTTGAAATACTCAAAGGCTATATGTTTATGAGCGGTATCCAAGTGTGATCTCATTTGCTTAAGTTTACTTTTGCCAGAACCTAATGTTATGATGGGTGTCAAAGTACTTGATATTCTTAATATCTCATACTGTCCACATTCAAGGATTATCACTAGTAGATAACCACTTCAAATCTACCGAGGGATATTAAACAGATGATGGTTGGAAAATAACAGAGCTGCTATTTGTTAGGACTGGCACAAAGATAACAAGTGTGTAATTATGCTGAATGATGGAGAAACCATTTTAAAAATTAGCATTTAACAAACTCACATGAAGTCCAGTTGTGAAGTTTTGCTCACTTTGAAATATTAGTCAGCCACAACCTTCAGAAATGAA
Source organism: Chiloscyllium plagiosum (assembly GCF_037043375.1). Lineage (NCBI taxonomy): Eukaryota > Metazoa > Chordata > Chondrichthyes > Orectolobiformes > Hemiscylliidae > Chiloscyllium > Chiloscyllium plagiosum. The sequence continues at coordinate 15,377,531 of NW_028270158.1, read as the reverse complement.
TTTATTACTTTTGGACTTGACTATTCTAATTCACTTCTGGCAGGCCTCTGACACTCTATACTTCATTAATGTAAGGTCATCTACAACTCAGCCAGTTATGTGCTTACTTACACAAAGTCTCGTTCACATACCATTCCTGTCATTGCTGACTGACATTGGCTTCCAGTCAAGCAATGCCTCAATTTTGAATATTCTGATCCTTATTTTCAAATTCCTCCAACTGTCCCTCCCAAACTTTGTAATCTCCTCCAGCTCTACAAGAAATAAAACCAAAGTGAGACCACAAAAAATAGGAACAAGAGTAGTCCGCTCAGCCACTCAAGCCTGCTCTGCCATTCATTAGGATCATGGCTGATCCGATATTCCTAACATCCACCTTTCATGCCCTTTCCCTATAAACCTCGATTCCCCTACTGATCAAATATACCTTAAATATACACAAGCACTCTGCCTCAATGGCTCTCTGTAGCAAGGAATTCCAAAGACTCAACTGTCCGAGGGAAGAAACTCCCCCTCACGTCAGTCTCAAATTGGCGCATCTTTATGCTGAGATTATGCCCTCTGGTCCTTGACTCTATGAGGGGACACACCATCTCATTTACCCTATCAATACCCTTAAGAATCTTATATATTTCAATGAGATCATGACTTGTTCTTCTAAATTCTGATGAATAAAATCCCAACCTGTTTAACCTTTGCTCATAAGACAATCCTTCTATGCTCATTCTGGCCTCTTGAACAACCTGAATTTTAACTGCTGAACCATTGAAGGCTATGACTTCAACTGCTTGGGCACTGTAAGTTCCAGCACCACATAGATGTTGCCTGACCTGCTGCGCTTTTCCAGCACCACACTCTTGACTCGAAGTTCCCACCCTAATGCCCACCAAGTCTTTCACTTCCTTTAAGAGATCTGAACTGATTCATTTTGGTAGAAATAATGCAGCAATGCAATACAAAGTACAAATATAGTTCTAAAGAGGGAGTGGGAGCAGAGGAACCTGGAATGTAATTGAGCATAAATTATTGTTACAGAGTCAGAGAGTATGGAAACAGACTCTTCATTCCAACTCATCCACGCTGACCAGGTTTACTAAACTGAACTAGTCCCATTTGTCTGCATTTGGTCCATAGCCCTTTAAACCTTTCCTATCCATGTCCAAATGTCTTTTAAATGTTGGAACTGTACTCGCCTCTATCACTTCCTCTGGCAGCACCTTCTGTGTGCAAATGTTGCACCTTAGGTCCGTTCTAAAGCTTTCCCCTCTCACCTTAAACCTATATTATTTTGTTTTGGACTTCCCCACTCTGGGAAAAAGACCTTGGCTATTCATCTTATAAAATTATGATGGGTATAGATAAGGTCACCCCTCAGCCTCCTATGCTCAAGGGAAAAACGTCCCAATCTTTCCAGCCTTGGTAACATCCTAGATATCTTTTTTGCACTGTTCCTAGTTTAATAACATCCTTTCTAAAGTAGGGCAACCAGAATTGTACACAATACTCCAAATGTGGTCTTACCAATGTCTTGTACAGCTGTAACATGACATCTCAAATTCCTGTACTCAATGCTCTGACTGATGAAGGCAAGCATGCCAAAAGCCTTCTTCAACACAAAACACTTGTAGAAAAATCAACTGGCTTGACAAACCAACCAACAACTCCAGTGGTAATAACTCCACCTAATGTCGAAAGGCACTTTTCATTGAAACATGGAGTTATACTGACCAGTGATTCATATTAACTACTTGCCTTTTTTATTCATTCGTGGGAAGTGGGTGTCACTGGATGGCCAACATTTATTGACTGTCCCTAGTTGCCCTTGAGGAGAAGATGGTGAGCTGCCTTCTTGAACCAATTCCGGCAGTGAATTCTAGATTATAACCCCTTGCTGCATGAAAATGTTTTTCCACATGTAACCACTGTTTCTTTTGCTAGTTACATTAAATATGTGGTCTTCTGGTTCTCAATTCTTTCATCAATGGAAACCGTTTCTCTCTATCTACACTGCTCAGACACCTCATAATTTTGGTTAGCTCTTTTAAATCGCCTCTCAACATTCTCTTCAAGGAAAACAGTCCCAACTTCTCATCTTTCCATGAAGTCCCTCATCCTTGAAACCATTTTTGTGAATCCTTTCTGCTTTAATACTAATGCATTTACATCCTTTCTCATGATATCTGCAACTGACTGCAATATCCCATTTGAAGCTGAACTAGTGTTTCATACAGATTTAACATCATTTTCTTTCTGTTATACTCTGTGCCTCTTTTCATGAAATCCATGGTGTTGTATGCTTTATTAATTGCTCTCTCGACCGGTCTTTCAACCTTGATCTTAGCACCCGGGGGGTTAGGCAGCATCCAAGGAGCAGGCGAAACAATGTATCAGGCATAAGCCTTTCATCAGGAAGGGTTTATGCCTGAAATATCGATTCTCCTGCTCCTTGGACGCTGCCTGACTGGCTGTGCTTTTCCAGCACCATACTCTTCGACTCTAATCTCCAGCATCTGCAGTCCTCACTTTCTCCTTAGCACCTAGGAGGCAATATATTATCTTGAAGACATCTTTGTGGCCATAGAATTGTCTGTATATTCCCCTTACAACTGAAACCCCAAATTACCAGAGCATTCAGGTGACATAGTGATCATTGTGTACTATCAGGTTTGAACATTGTGATAACTGGTGCATAGACAAAAAACTGGCCGTGAGAGACGGGACCGTAACAGACACCATCATTAATCTGGACCACACCGAGACTGGGAATACACTTGGAGTGGGAATGACAGGGGAGTGGAGCTGGTGTGTGGGAGCGTGGTTAGGAGAGAGAAGCAGAGAGATTTCATATTGGTGTGTGGGCGTCCCGGTGGCACAGAGGTTAGCACTGCTGCCTCACAGCGCCAGAGACCCGGGTTCAGTTCCCACCTCAGGTGACTGACTGTGTGGAGTTTGCACATTCTCCCAGTGTCTGCATGGGTTTCCTCCGGGTGCTCTGGTTTCCTCCCACAATCCAAAAATGTGCAGGTTAGCTGAATTGGCCATGCTAAATTGCCAGTAGTGTTAGATGAAGAGGTAAATGTAAGGGAATGGGTCTGGGTGGGTTGCATTTCGGCGGGTCAGTGTGGACTTGTTGGGCTGAAGGGCCTGTTTCCACACTGTAAATAATCTAATCTAAATCTAAATGCTGAATAAGACCCTCCAGGTTCTGCATTAGGAAACTCGGGTCTTTATCAGGGGAAGTGTGTGTCCATTCACTGTGTGGGAAACAAAACTCACATATTAATAAATTTCAGTCAGAGTCAAATTCTGAAGCAGCGAATTTTATTGATACGTACTTGCAAGAACGGGTGCCTAATGAGTAAGCACCCCGATCCGAGGGTTACATTCTGATTTATGCTGTTCAGCTGCATCTCTCAGTCCTCCCCTTTCACCCCATTGGTTACTTTTACTGTAGTGCGTAGCCTATCACAAGCTCTAGCTTCGCTCCGCCTCTGTTTACTTCTCCCATTACTCTAAGCCTGTCGCCCCTTACTCTTATTTATCTCATTCCTTATATGTGACTATCCTGGCATAGTTTGCTGTCTTCATGCGATCATCCTGCCAAACTAAATTCCATCCGTTGGTTAAAAACCTCAACAGATTCCATTGCACCATTTGTAGTTAATTCAATCCCCAATTTGGTGGCAGTATCTTGTCATGAGCGCAAAACTGATTCTTCGTGCCTCTATATCACAAAACTGTCGCCATAGTCCAATGAACCCTTTCATTCCCGCTCCCATGTTACGTTGCCGATTTAACCAATTGAACAGCTTTAGGGCCACCTAACGACCATTCTTCAACACCCAATGTTTTGTTTAAAACTTGATTTTTTAAAAGAAATATTGCAATATTTCTTGTTCCCTATAGCTTCAAATACCAATTTCTCAATTTATGCTTGTCTAACTTTAAAGACTGTTCCTAACTATACGTTTTGGAATCTTACTTGTAAATATACATTTATATATTATAAATTCATTTATTCAGTATTAATATTAAAAATATAAAATGCATACTGTTCCGAACTTTGAAATCCACTATTATTACCCAGTTTTAGTCCCTTAATTTAAATCTAAAATTAGTTTTCTTAAGTAGTCCTGACCAGTCATTGCTCAATTACAATACTATAGGTCATGAAATAATCGGAGCTGTCTTAAAAGAATTTGTCTATTCAAGTTTTAAAAAAAACTTCTAAAGCATGAATAATGGCCGAATCCAAGGTCACAGATATTAACCATAGGATTGATTTATTACAATCTAATGTTGAACTGAAACTTCAACTGTCATTGAGGGAGGGAACTTTGTGAATAAACCTCTGGCTTAAAATTAAGTGAAAATAAATGAGTCTGAAACACAAAAAAAGGTTATCATGTTGTTTTCCTCCGTATTAAGCTGATTTGAAATCGCTTTTATGTAAGGATAAGAGGTTAGTTAGAAACTGATAGTAAGGCAGTCATGACCTGTAAAAAGAACAGGAGTTAACATTTTATTTCATAATCACTGTAAAATCCTCAACCTTAAAAGAAATCATGTTAAATTTCCATAATAGAAATCAGATTCAAAACAGTCCCGGATCTCAAGCTCCAGGGAGCAAAGTACAAACACTCAATCACCAAACAAATGTGCATTCAAACCAAATCACAAAGGGTTAAACTTTCTATTAGCTGTATCTCTCTCTCTCTCTCTCACACACACACACACACACACACACACCGTATCTCACAGACATTTTGAGCTTCCCGCAACAACAACTCTACAGGCTTCTCACTCCACCCCTCTATCTTTCGAATCTTTTTCTGGATGTAACACTCTGCTTGTTGGGGTCTCCATCTCTGTCCTTGTCCCTGTCGACTGGACCCTATGGAAGGTCCTCCTCGTCCTCTACCCCTTCCTCTATGTTCTACGTGCTGCCACCCTCCACTCCAGTTGCTAGTCACCGGTTCGATTATTTTCTTGACTACTTCGTCAACCATGGCTACCATCATTTTTGCCTTCTGTTTTTGCTTCTCATCCTCTCTCTTTACAAACACTCTGTACCTCTCTTAATAATTCATCAAGTGATTTCTCACTCCACCCATCTATTTTCTGATTTTTTTTTTTCTGGACATCTGGCCATGATTTAGTTACAAAGTGTACTCTCAGTAGCCCTTCAGCCACTAGCCCTTCCAACACGAAGCATAATCTGATGCCTCCTGACTGAAAGGCTGTTTTCTGTTGACATATAAATTCAAATATTTACAAACACTGTCTTCGTCCGATCCGTACTTTGGCCAGAAGATGGCAGGATGAAGAATGGATTCCTTAGTCCATACAAAGCAACAATATTTAAATCATCTTTTTCCTATCTGTTTCCCCTTGTACAAGTATTATTTTTCCAATTCTACAACATCCTGCCCACCGGACTTTCTAGAGGTATGTTGTCAGGGACCCCGCCTCCATTTCCATTTTTTTTTCCCCGGAGGCTTTTACTTTACCCTCAGCACAGCCCATATTGAGTTCTTTCGTTAGATACTTATTAACTACTAGAACTCAATCCCAGCCACCAAGGCAGTACTTAAAAGTCAATTTCCCTACCTTGGTCCATGCATGGAGTTGCCTGGCTCCCTGTGCCTACTTACAACCTTTCACCTGGTTCAGATAGACTTTCATCAGATCTCAGTCAACCTGAAGGGGAAACCCACTGCCGAGGAACACGGGACCGTTCTAAAAGGAACGGGACGCGTCTTCTCAGCTGTCGAAGGTGCCCACCCTGCTGGTGACGATGGATATCCCGGACGAGCCCCCAAATTGTGAGAAACAAAACTCATTAATAAATTTCAGTCCGAGTCAAATTCTGAAGCAGCGAATTTTATTGATACATACTTGCAAGAACGGGTGCCTAATGAGTCAGCACCCCGATCTGAGGGTTACATTCTGATTGATGCTACTCAGCTGCATTTCTCGGTCCTCCCCTTTCACCCCATTAGTTACTTTTACTGCAGCGCGTAGCCCATCACAAGCTCTAGCTTCGCTCCACCTTTGTCTAGCTTCTCTCCACCTCTGTTTACTTCTCCCATTACTCTAAGTCTGTCGCCCCTTACTCTTATTTATCTTATTCCTTATATGTGACTATCCTGGCATAGTTTGCTGTCTTCGTGTGATCATCCTGCCAAACTAAATTCCATCCATTGGCCACATCCCTCCTGAGACTGGCACACTATTCTCCTGTTACTGGTACATACCGCTACACAGTCGCTCTGCCCTATTAGTCATAGATAATTCGGCCTGTTTTCACTTCTCCTATTCTCCTATGCCTGGTACATCCTGCTCCACGATTGCTCTGCCCTATTAATCAGAGATAATTCTACCTGCCTTTGCTTCTTTCTGGTTTTCCTATGCCTGGTACATCCCGCTCCATGATGGCTCTGCCTTATTAGTCGTAGATAATTCTATCTATCTATCTATCTGTTTTCGCTTCTCACTGTTTAGTATTTGCATGCGTAGCCTAATTTTATAATGTAAGCTTTTGCAGAAATAACACCTGTTCCCTTATTCTGCACAATTAACCCTATACCTTACAACTGGGAGTTGAGCTAAGCATGGGAGACTGGCAACTGGGGAAGAGGGGGATTGCTGTGTCTTTGTTCTGGGCATTTTTGCATGAGGCTGCCTTCTGTTCGAAGTGGTGCTGGCTGGATCTAAGAGCAGGCCTAGGTAAATACCATGTTTTGTTGAGGAGGGTGAGAAGCAACAAGGCAAGAGCAAGACATTTTCTTTCCCTAGGTCCACCAGTTGTTAAAGGGGTGGCAGTCAGTGGAGTAGTATTCTCCTCCTGTCATACGTGGAAGATTGGGACCAGTTGAGTATCCCTGGCAACTACGTTTACAGAAGCGTACGTGGGTGTAGCTCCTCTCAGATCACATCAGTCGGTTGGAGCACCAAGAACTCCCCACCTACGTTCGGGACACCACCCATGCCCTCCACCTGCTCCATGATTTTCGCTTCCCCGGTCCCCAATGCCTTATTTTCACCATGGACATCCAGTCCCTGTACACCTCCATCCCCCATCACGAAGGATTCAAAGCACTCCGCTTCTTCCTTTCCCGCCGTACCAACCAGTACCCTTCCACTGACACCCTCCTTCGACTGACTGAACTGGTCCTCACCCTGAACAACTTCTCCTTCCAATCCTCCCACTTCCTCCAAATGAAAGGAGTAGCCATGGGCACCCGCATGGGCCCCAGCTATGCCTGCCTCTTCGTAGGATATGTGGAACAATCCATCTTCCGCAACTACACTGGCCCCACCCCCCACCTTTTCCTCCGCTACATCGATGACTGTATCGGCGCCGCCTCGTGCTCCCACGAGGAAGTTGAACAGTTCATCCACTTCACCAACACCTTCCACCCCGACCTCAAATTCACCTGGACAGTCTCAGATTCCTCCCTCCCCTTCCTCGACCTTTCTATTTCCATCTCAGGCGACTGAATCAACACGGACATCTACTACAAACCGACCGACTCCCACAGCTACCTGGACTACACCTCCTCCCATCCTGCCCCCTGTAAAAACGCCATCCCATTCTCCCAATTTCTTCGACTCCGCCGCATCTGCTCCCAGGAGGACCAGTTCCAAAAACGCACAACCCAGATGGCCTCCTTCTTCAAGGACCGCAATTTCCCCCCCGACGTGGTCGACGGTGCCCTCCACCGCATCTCTTCCACTTCCCGCTCCTCCGCCCTTGAGCCCCGCCCCTCCAACCGCCACCAGGACAGAACCCCACTGGTCCTCACCTACCACCCCACCAATCTCCATGTACAGCGCATCATCCGCCGTCATTTCCGCTACCTCCAAACGGACCCCACCACCAAGGATATATTTCCCTCCCCTATCAGCATTCCGTAAAGACCACTCCCTCCGTGACTCCCTCGTCAGATCCACACCCCCCACCAACCCAACCTCCACTCCCGGCACCTTCCCCTGCAACCGCAGGAGGTGCAAGACTTGCGCCCACACCTCCCCCCTCACCTCCCTCCAAGGCCCCAAAGGAAACTTCCATATCCACCACAGATTCACCTGCACCTCCACACATATCATCTATTGCATCCTCTGCACCCGATGTGGCCTCCTCTATATTGGGGAGACAGGCCGGCTACTTGCGGAGCGTTTCAGAGAACACCTCTGGGACACCCGGACCAACCAACCCAACCACCCTGTAGCTCAACATTTCAATTCCCCCTCCCACTCCACCAAGGATATGCAGGTCTTTGGACTCCTCCATCGTCAGACCACAACAAAACGACGGTTGGAGGAAGAACGCCTCATCTTCCGGCTAGGAACCCTCCAACCACAAGGGATGAACTCGGATTTCACCAGTTTCCTCATTTCCCCTCCCCCCACCCTGTCTCAGTCAAATCCATCAAATTCAGCACTGCCTTCCTAACCTGAGATCTTCTTCCTGACCTCTCCGCCCCCACCCCAGTCTGACCTATCACCCTCACCTTGACCTCTTTCCACCTATCACATTTCCGACGCCCCTCTCCCAAGTCCCTCCTCCCTACCTTTTATCTTAGCCTGCTGGACAAACTTTCCCCATTCCTGAAGAAGGGCTTATGCCCGAAACGTCGATTCTCCTGTTCCCTGGATGCTGCCTGACCTGCTGCGCTTTTCCAGCAACACATTTCCAGCGGTTGAAGCAGCAGTTTGATCCACTGAGGAGCATACAGGAGGCATAGATAGGTAATTGCTTCAGGGAGATGGTCACACCGCAGGTACAGTCAAGTAGATGGATGACTGTCAGGAGGGAGGTAGGTAGTGCAGCAGGCTCCCGTGGTTATTCCCCTTTCAAACAAGTATACTGTTTTGGATATTGCTGAGGGAGTAGCCTCTCAGGGAAAACTAGCAGCAGCAGCCAGGTCTTTGGCATAATAACTGGCTTTGCTGTAAAGACAAAGCCCAAGCACTTGATTGTGATAGGGGATTCTCTAGGCAGGAGCACAGACAGACATTTCTGTGGCAGCAAGCAAGACTCCAGGATGGTGTGCTGCCCCCCCCCCCCCCCGGTATCAGGGTCAAAGATGCTTCTGAGCAGTTGCAGCAAACTCTCAAAGGGGTGCCTGAGCAGCCGGAGGTCATTGTACACATTTGTAACAACAATATAAGATAGAAAAAGAGATGAGGTCCTGCAGAGTGAATATAGCAGTTAGTCAGGAGATTGAAAAGCAGGCCCTCAAGGATAGTAATCTCTGGCTTTCTCCCAATGCCACATGCTAGTGAGAGTAGAAATTAGAGGATAGGACAGATGAATATGTGGCTGAGGAGCTGGTGCAAGGGGCAGGGATTCAGATTTTTGGATCATGGGTATCTCTTCTGGGGCAGGAGTGACCTGTACAAGAGGGATGGGTTTCACCTGAACTGGTGGGGTACCAATATCCTGGCGGAGAGCTTTGATTGAGCTATTCAGGAAGGTTTAACCTAATCCAGCGGGGGAGTGGAATCCTGAGCACTAGTTAGGCAAGAGAGAAGGTTGAGGCTCATACAAAAGCTAAAAAGAGCAAGTAGACAAGGCAGGCAAGAGCACAGCAGAGAAAGAGGAAAGGCAGATAGGTCTGACCAAAATGTTTGTTTCATTGCTGTCTGACTCAATGACTAGGACTATGACTGATGAATTAAAATGCATTTATTTCAATGCAAGGTAAGGTGGATGAACAAGGGCATGGATGGGAACATGGAACTGGGATATCATAGTTATTACAGAAACATGGCTAAGGGAAGGACAGGACTCCAGCTCAATGTTCTGGGACTTAGAAGCTACAGGAAGGAAAAGAGGCAAGAGAGGAGGGGGAGTGGCATTTTGGATTAAGGAAAACATTATGGCAGTACATAGAGATGATATTCCTGGGGTATCATTCAATGAAGCTTTATGGGTGGAACTGAAAAGTAAGAAGGGTTGATCACATTGCTGGGATTTTATTATAGGCCCCAAAATAATCAGCAGGAAATTGAGGGGTCTGGAGGATCTTATTCAGAGTTTACAGCCTAGATAAGGTGTATATGAAATCTCTCTGCCTCTGTTTCCTAACCACGCTCCAGCACACCAGCTCCACTCCCCTTGTCCTTCTAAGTCACTGGAGAAAGCTGCTCTAAGTCTCTCACAGTCCTGATCAAAATCAACAGGTAATGTAGAGTCAGTTGTAGGGCACACAGGAGTTGAAAGTCACCGAAAATCTGGTCCGGGTCCCTCACCAAGTGTAATCCCAGTGTCATAGTGTTATGGTCCTGTCTCTCATGGCCAGTTTTTCACCTGCGCACCAGTTTTTGCAATGTTCAAAGCTGATAGTACAAAATGATCACTAAGGCACCTAAATGGTCTGGTAATTGGGCCTTCAGTTGTAAGGGGTATATATAAATATTTGTATGGCCATAAATAAGACTCCAGGATAATATGCTGCCTCCTGGCTGCAGAGATCAAGGTTAAAAATCACAACACCAGGTTACAGGCCAACAGGTTTAATTGGAAGCACAGTAGCTTTCAGAGCGACGCTCCTTCAACAGGTGACTATCACCTAATGAAGGAGCGTCGCTCTGAAAGCTAGTGTACTTCTGATTAAACCTGTTGGACTATAACCTAGTGTTGTGTGATTTTTAAACTTTGTACACCCCAGTCCAACACCGGCATCTCCAAATCATGAGATCAAAGTTGAGAAAGCAATAAATAAAGTATATAACACCCTGGATTTCATGAAAAGGGACACAGAATACAATAGAAAGAAAATGTTAAATCTATATGAAGCACTGGTTCAACTTCAAATGGGGTATTGTAGTCAGTTGCAGGTACCACACCTGAGGAAGGATGTAAAGGCATTAATATTAAAGCAGAAAGGATTCCCAACAATGGGCCCAAGGATGAGGAACTTCATGGAAAGGTGAGTGGTTGGGACTTTCCCTCAAGAAGAGAATGTTGAGGAGATTTAATGAGTTAAACAAAATTATGAGGTGTCTGGAACAGTGTAGAGAAACAGTTCCATTGATGAAAAGATTGAGAACCAGAAGACACAGATTATGTAACTAACAAAAGAATCAGTGGTGACACGTGAAAAAATGTTTTCATGCAGCAAGTGGTTAGAATCTAGAGTTCACTGCCTGAATTGGTGGCAAAGGTAGGGATCATTGCTAATCTCCGAAGAAACTCATTAAATCATTTTGGTTCTCTACACTAGTATCTCCATATGAGGTTTGGTGTCAAGATTTGGTTTAAAGCACTCTGGTGAAACACGTATTCGCATGTAGACCGCAATATTTTAAGAAGGCAGCTCACCATTATCTCCTCAAGGGCAACTAGGGACAGTCAACAAATGTTGGCCATCCAGTGACATCCATTTCCCACAAATGAAAAGAAAAGGCAAGTAGTTAATATGAATCACTGGTCAGTATAGCTCCATATTTCAGTGAAAAATGCCTTTTGACATTAGGCCATCAGTGGAGTTATTACCACTGGAGTTGTTGTTCAGGTTTGCCGAGCCAGTTGATTTTTCTGCAAATGTTTCGTCCCCCTGCTGGATGACATCTTCAGGGCTGTGTAGCCTCCAGGTGAAGCACTGTTGTTGTGATCTGTTCAGACTGTTCTGTCTGTCATGGCAGGTGGTTCTATTTCTGTTTTTTTTAAACTGTAGTGGTCTGTAGAGGGGGCCTATTTCAACATGTTTGTTTATGGCACCAGCGGATAAATATCAAGCCTCCAGGAATTCCCAGGTTCTCTTTATTTTGCCTGTCCCAGTATCGTAACATTATTCCAGTTGAATTGGCGTCCTTCATTGTTAATGTGTATTGACATGAGGGAGAGCTGGCCGTGGTGTTTTGTTGCAAGCTGATGCTCAAATATTCATGTCATTACCATTTTGTAAAATAAACAAGGGTCACTTGACCTGAAATGCTAACTCTGATTTGTCTCCACAGATGCTGTCAGCCTGCTGAGCTTTTCCATAATTTCTGCTTTTGTTTCTGAATTATAGTACCCACAGTTCTTTCAGTTTTTATTTAATAACTGTAGCACATCTCTATAATATCCATTAACTTACACAAAATATTGAGCTGTGTGTTAAATCTTTATATTATGTAGTATTGATACATTTTATATGGATTCATATAGGAATGAGACAAAGAACCTTTAAAACTACAACATAGATGCAGTCACCTGCTGGTTTGTCTCAATGTACAACACAAAAGATAACAGCAAACTTCCACAAACAGCAATGACATGCCAACCTGCTTGTTGTGCTGTTGGTTAAGTGTTAAGAATTTACATTGTAAAGAACGCCCCTACTCAGCTTCAAAATTAGGTTGTGTGATTCCACCCCCAAAGACAAATGGATGTCAACGTAACATTGCACCCACAAAAAAAAAGGCATCTCTGATATTGCAACCTTTCCCTCAATACAGTACTGAAGCACTTAAGATGAAGGGATGAGGTGTAATCCAAGTCTTGAAGGCACTGAAAGCTTTGGAAAAGATCAATGTAACCTGTGTAATTTAAACTAATCACAGCTGAGAACAAACAGTGAAACTCATTTCAGTTCCAAAGTACCTTACAATGCCCCTTCATTAGCAGAGGATAATACAGGGAGGAACAATTTTATTTGTGATTTTTTGCTTTTTATTCCCTCCTGAATTGAGTTTCATTCTTCCACACAATGTTAGGATTATTAATATTAAGGTAATCGATTCTTCCTTACAGGGAAGTCATCTAACCTAAAAACAGAAAGTGATAGAGAAATTCAGCAGGTCTGGCAGCATCCGTGTAGAGAGAAAGCGATAACGTGTCAAGTCTTGTATGACTCTCCTTCAGAACTCTAGTTTTCTTCAGCACTTTGTTTTAACTTCAGATTTCCAGCACCCGCAATGTTTTGTCTTACTTGGGTGTCATCTTATTCTCTCCTAGTTTCACACTTATACCAATCAGCCTTAAGCTGATAATCACAAACTGTAATAAAGGCAAAATACTGAGGATTCTGGAAATGTAACATGGTGGCTCAGTGGTTAACACTGCTGCCTCACAGTGCCAAGGAGGTTCAATTCCACCCTTGGGTGACAGTCAATATGGAGTTTACATATTCTCCATGTGTCTGTGGGGGTTTCCAAGCACAATCCAAAATGGTGTAGGTTAGGTGGATTGGCTGTGGCAAATGTACAGTTAAAAGGATGGGGTGGGTCTAGATGGGACACTCTTTAGAGGTTTGGTGCAGACTTGATGGGCCAAATGGCCTGCTTCCACACTGTAGGAGCTCTATGAAAGCACAGAGGAAAGCTGGAGCAAGTCAGTATGCCTAATAGCATCAGTAGATAGAAACAGAGTTAATATTTTGGGTCTAGAATGAGTCTTTGTCAGTTCTGAGGAGTCAGACTGGATTTGAAATGTTAACTGGTCTTCACATGTACTGTCAGACTTACTGAGTTGCTCGGTTTGAACCACAAACTGCAGCTTTCTGTCACGTCTGACCTGCACAGAGTGGTTGTCACTAGGCACACAGCTGAGAGGGGGAAGACAACAAACAGAAGTAGGCATGAACCATCGCTGATTATTCCTCAGCTCTGGATTCTCTAGGGTGACTATCATTCCAAGGACTAATAGTAGGACTGCAAAAGGAACAATGAAAAGGATGATCTAGAGAAGGTTTAAAAAAAAATCAATTCTGTTAAATCTAACCTGCTTTATTTGAACTCAAATGATTGGCCTTTATATCAAGCCCGTTCTGGATATAACATTCAGATATGATGCAATTCACACTCCATTGACATCAGCCCAGATTAAACTTTTTAAAATCACCATCTTGCTCTCCCAATAACAGCAATGCTGTTTTATCATGAGCAGTAAGAAAAATATGAGCCACCACAATCTTATTTCAAGTCAGCACTAAAGATATTTAGATCTTGTACTCAGCATTTATCATTTTATGGTTGTCATGCAGTATTATTTCTGATGTTAATCTCCTCCTACTGCTGCCAATGCAGTGAGTCAGACTGTGGTATGGCTCTATAAACATCAGGCACCCTCTGTACATTGTCTGAATGTCTATTGTCCTGGTGTGAATTTAAGCAGAGGGTTTGGATGGGCTATTCGACAGTGAGAAGCATTGCCGTAAATCGGGTGTGTTACCATCACTATACCTACACACCCAAATCTTCCAGCAAAGACAGTCGGAAACAAGGACAAGAACTTTATCTTACTCTTTCCTGATCACTGCATAAACTGAAAGCAATTACCAAAACATTTTCCAAGGGTCAGGTCTTTTTTGAAGAATTTGTTTACTGAATGCCTGGATTAGTGCACACTGTTTACTTCCCATCTGTAACTACCCACAAAAAGGCAGTGAGTCGCTTTCCAGAACAGCTGCTCTCCATGTTCTGTAGATATCCCTGCAATGCTGTTCGGGAGTGAGACACAACGACTGTATATTTCTAAGTCATGATGGCAAATTCAAACCAAACAAGCAAACATAAAATGAGCATTGAGTGAAGGTTGGAAAGGAAATGGGTATGTTCAATCTGCCTTTCTTCCCAGGTACAAAATGTAATGAGTAAACCTAATGGAACTTTACATGGAATTCACAAGTGAGACAAACATTGTCACTGATGCATTAGTTGTGCAAAGTTTTGCTCAAATTCTATTGCGAGCCTCCAAATGTTATGATCCAAGTTAATATTACTAGTGGTTAAGTCAAATGTCAGACTGATATCTGGCTTGGTTGATCATGTTTTGATTTTATTTGAATTTTACAAGGTAATCACCCACAGAAACATAAGAATGCAATATTGCAGATTTGATTTTAAAAACAATAAATAAAGCTTATTTCACAAGATAAAATAGAATAAACCAAACAATTTCCATTTAGTACAGTAAAGATTTTGAAACATGCAGCAAAAATGTAATCCCATTAATTCCAAAACTCTCCTGCACAGATACAAAAAAAAACATCTTTACTGTACTCACACCAGAGAGAATCTTCTTTTCTATCACCTCTATAGGCTTAGTTTAACTGTGACTACCATTCCCAATCTGAAGAATCTGATGGATTGCTCTTTCTGGAATATTCATTCACTTGCATTTAAACTTTCTCAGCAACAAATAACTTTCAGCATTTACCTAAGTAGTTCTGGTCTGGAACTATTACTAAACTCCTTGCTTGGAGGCTTTTTTTTTAAAAAACAAAATCTAAACTATCTTCTTCCTTTCTCAGGAGAAACTGCGTCACACAATCATCTTCAGCCAGAACTCCTACAGCGTTACAAAGTGAAACCAAAACATTTTTTCCAAGCCATGAGTACTCCTAAGCTTAATAACACATTATAGAACCTGCTAACTGAAACCTGTTTAAATTTGTTCAGTTGTAAAAGCTCTCCAAAATAACTAATGGATTTTTGTTTTACCTCTCACACAGTTTTAAAATAATTCATAATGGTTACAGAAATATTTACAAGTTTATAGTGATTAACACCTCAAACACAGAAACCCCAAATGCCCCACTAAGTTAAATATTCAAAAAAAACCAATGGTAATAAATATATATAAAATCTCACACACTACAAGACAGGTACTGCATTCCTGATGAAGGGCTTTTGCCAAAAACGTTGATTTTCCTGCTCCTTGGATGCTGCCTGATCTGCTGTGCTTTTCTAGCACCACATTCTCGTCTCTAATCTCCAGCATCTGTAGTCCTCATTTTCACCGAGGTATTGCATTCTGTTTTAAGGCACTGAATGGATTTCTTAGCCAAAAGAAAGGTTACAATGATGATTCATCAGGGTGAGATTGGGAATTTAAAGTGTAAATAATAATGAAATTACACAAAAACTTGTTCTGTATTCTCTTCAGAACAGAAGGTCTTGTGTCGAATGGAGATGTATCAACTGATTGAGAGACTCAATGAGTTAACAGAAATTACTTCCTCTGATACAAGTATTCAGATCAAGAGGACATCTTAAAGTTAAAAGAATGCGACATTTAGAAATACTTTTCACATGAAAAAGGGAGCGAAGATCTGAAACTAAAATGAACTTTTATTTATTATTTAAGCTGGAACCGAAGGCTGTCAACAGAGCATCATTAAGACTTTCAATATTGAGATCAATACACTTTGCTAAGGATTTATAACAATGTTGTGGATCGAAAGGTAGGATAAATTGAGTTGAAGTACTAATTTATCTTGACCTAATCAAATGGCAGAACAAGCTCAGTCATACAGCAAGGAAATAGACCCTGCAGTCCAATAGTCAAACATAATTCCAAACAGTCCCACCTGCCTGTGGGCAGCACGGTGGCACAGTGGTTAGCACTGCTGCCTCACAGCGCTAGAGACCCGGGTTCAATTCCCGCCTCAGGCGACTGACTGTGTGGAGTTTGCACATTCTCCGTGTCTGCGTGGGTTTCCTCTGGGTGCTCCGGTTTCCTCCCACAGTCAGGTGTGCAGGTCAGGTGAATTGGCCATGCTAAATTGCCCATAGTGTTAGGTAAAGGGTAAATGTAGGGGTATGGGTGGGTTGCGCTTCAGCGGGGCGGTGTGGACTTGTTGGGCCGAAGGGCCTGTTTCCACACTAAGTAATCTAATCTAAATATTTCCTATTCATCTACTTGTCTAAGTGAATTCTAAACATTGCAACTGTGCCCGCATCCACCCTTTCCTTAGGAAGTTTATTCCACAGTACCGTTGAAATAACTGCAGAGGGGCTGGGTCCCATCACCAAGTCACCCTTTATTTACTAGCCCACAGTACATTACAAGCTGGCTAGCCACATACAATCAGTCCAGAACTGAAGAGTTCTAATCTTCTGGTTCCCTTATTCAGCCAAGACTTTCCCGATTAACCTAGGTTAACAAACCCAATCAAGAAATTCACAGCCAATGAGGTCCACCTCATCCTAAATCACTACATCACTCATTCCCAAGTACAGGAATGTAAGCTCTTTTTTCGCTCGTAGCTTCTAGTGACATTTTTGCCCCAGACCAGTTCCTCCAATTCTGACTCAGATGCAGGTGGTGTGTACCAGATGTGGCCCATGTCTTGAATCCGGAACATCTTGGGAGAGATTCTTCCTCTTTTTCCTGTGACAATGGTATCAAGGATGCATCCATTTCAGACTGAGGTTTTTCCTCAATGTTAGATGGAGAGAGCGCATCTGCAGGTTCTGGCTGTTCACTAAGTATCACTAAGTAATCTAATCTAATATTTAGATTAGATTACTTAGTGTGGAAACAGGCCCTTCGGCCCAACAAGTCCACACCGCCCCGCTGAAGCGCATGTATGTTTTGCTTTGTCTTCCTTCAGTAACCCTGGTAGGGGTTAGTGATCTGTTGCTATGGTCCCATTCTTGAAGCTACTAGTGGAACTTCCTCAAACCAAAGGAGACCACTAAAAGCTTCCTTCTGTATCTTCGCATACTTGCATTTGGCATCAGCCAATGTCCAGGAAGCATACGCTATAGGCACTCTACTCCATTGGGAATAAAGGCAAAGAGCCTGAAGCGTGGAGAGATAAGGTAGGGGAGGGTGGGGGTGGGGAGAGAGTAGCATAGAGTACAATGGGTGAATGGGGGAGGAGATGAAGGTGATAGGTCAGGGAGGAGAGGGTGGATTGGATAGGTGGCTTCAAGGCAGAGGAAATGACCTGGGAGTTGCAGTGGGAGAGGGACTCCCTGAGATTCTTGTAGAGAGAGGAGGAAAACTTCTTCAAGGCAGGCATCCTTGCAAGAGGATTCGCAGTAGGGTTAAGCTCCTTGATGCTGCCTGAATTGTTGTGCTCTTCCAGCACCATTGATCCAGAATCTGGTTTCCAGTATCTGCAGTCATTGTTTTTACCTACTCTACTCCATTGGGCAACCAGTGAGCCAACACTATTCTGATACTCTACTGGAAGGCATCACATGTCAGCACTACTTTTCACTTCAGGTCTTCGTGGGCCAACACCTTAAATGACAAGAGCTGCTTTCACACTTCCCTAAAGGCTGCTTCTTGGCTTTACAATCACTTCCAAGGCAGACCTTTTATCAACAGCAGGTGTAAAAGGTGGCAAGGTAGAGGCCAGGTCACGTATGAATTTTCTGCAATAATTCACTAACGCAAGGAATGATTTAAGTTCCGGTACAGATGTGGGAGCCAGGCTCCTTTAATCGCTCTCACTTTCTCTTCCAATGGGTGTAACCTGGCTTTGTCGATTCTCTAACCCAAGTTGGCCACTTGGGGCACCTGGAACACATTTTTCTCTAAGGCCAGAGAGAAACATTTAAGTACTATGTCCAAGTTCTCCAGGTGCTCTTTATTTACCAGTAAATGGTACATTGGCTGCAGCCAGCCAGCTCAGAGTCAGTGTGTAACTGAAGCGTGCAACCTGCTCAGAGATTTTATTATTACACACCTCTAGAGTAGGTGGGACTTGAACTCAAGCCCCTTGATCCAGGGGTAAGGACACTACCACTGCACAAGAGCCCTTCTCCTATTTTTTTTTATTAAACAGTACAAAATACAGTTAACAATAAATAGAAAGCAGTAGTTCACAAAAAACACTATATACAGGAGAAAGGGCAGCAAAGCCAAACTCCAAACCCCAGCATTCAATCAGTTTTCAGGGAGAGGAGGACAAACCTCAAATCCCACTTTCATTCATCACAAAGATAACAGTTACAAACACAGACAAGACAGTGCAATCAAACAAGAAACAGTGCATAGAACACAGAACGAATATAGCTATAAAGAAAAAAAAACACCTGACACCCATCCACACCACATACTGCTCAGACCGTCCTTGGTTAGCCTTCATGCAGAACAGTCAGCCTTCTGTTCTCTGCCCAGCCTATGTATTGACTGACTCTCCCCAGGCCTGCTTGCTTCCAGGCTGGTGGTCGGCTACCCATCTCCCTGTTGCCCTGTGCACTGACCAGACTACCCCAGGCCATTTTCCTACGAGCTAGATGTTGGCCTTCCAGTCTCTGGCCACCCTGCGTACAGACCAACCCTCCCCAGCCCACTTTCCTCCGTGATGGAAGTCAGCCACCAGCTCCTGGTCACCCCACGTACTAACCAAACCACCCCCAACTTGCTCTCCTACAGTCGGGCTGTCGGCCTTGCAGCACCTGGCCACCCCTCGTCGACTGACCCTTTCTCCTGGTCAGCGTTCCTACGGACTGGCCATTGGTTATCTGACTCCCAGCCTCCCTGCATAGTGACCAGTCTTCCCCTGGTCAGCCTTCCTACAGGCTGCCATCGCTCAGCCTCCCTGCATACTGATTGGCCTGCCCTGTACCGGCTTTCCTGCAAGGATGCTATCAGTTGCCCAGCCACACCCACCCCAGGTATTGACTGACCCTTTCTCCTGGCCAGTGTTCCTATGGATCGGCCATCAGCTGTCTGACTTCCAGCCTCCCTACACAGCAACTAGTCCTCCCCCGGTCGGCCGCCTGGTTCAGCCTACCCTCGTAACGACCAGCCTCCCCTATACCGGCTTTCCTGTGAGGACGCTATCAGTTGCCCGGCCCCACCGGCCTGCATACTGACAGGCTCTT
Organism: Chiloscyllium plagiosum; assembly: GCF_037043375.1. NCBI lineage: Eukaryota > Metazoa > Chordata > Chondrichthyes > Orectolobiformes > Hemiscylliidae > Chiloscyllium > Chiloscyllium plagiosum. The sequence goes on along the minus strand of NW_028270158.1, from coordinate 15,357,968 downwards.
CCCGGCCCACTTTCCTCCAGGCCGGTCATCAGCCCCCAGCCAGCACGCATACTGGCTATCCCTCTCTTGACCAGCTTTCCTAAAGACATGCTGTCAGCTGCCTAGCCCCCAGTCACCCTGTCACCCTGTGTACTAACAGAACACCCCCACCCCCAGTCCACATTCCCGCAGGCTGATCATTGACCCTCCAGCTCCACCCAACCCATGTATTGACTAGCCCACTCTGGCCCGCACAAAAACACATTTAATTACAAAACCCACACTAACAGAATTCACAAAATCCTCAATATAGTTTCCAGTACAAAAGACAGAATCCACACCCGAACTCCAGGCAGTACCAAGTGCTCACATCCCAGCACACAGGCAGGTGTTCACTCTCCAAAGAGGCCTGGCCCCTCCGGGGAGAACCAGACCCATTCTCAGGAACATAGTACATTGTGAAGCTGTAGTTAACTCACGGGTTTAGTCCGATCCGAAGGCAGAGCCCATGCCACATACAGATGTTCAGTCTTCAGAGGCCTGGTCCATCCAAAGGACCAAGCCCACTCACAGGCACACAGAACATTTTAAAGGTGCAATTAATTCTTAGGGGTTTGGTCCACTCCAGGATGCAGCAATTGCTCACTTCCCAGCACACACACAGGTGTTCAGTCTTTACAGAGGCCTAGTCACCCACAAAGGGCCAGGCCTACCCACAGAAACAGCTCATCTGGAAAGATGTATTTTTTTCACAAGGGTTCAGTCCAAACACCAAAAAAAGTCAAAACACATTCAAAGGAAAGAAAATCAGAGTGCAAGGGCTGAACCCTGCCATTAAATTAGCATAGTTCTCTTCTCCAGCCAGTAAAACAACAGTTCCCTAATGAGAACTGAGTTACACCTGAAACACATTGAATGTATAGATCAGGCAGGTTAAAAATCAGTCCTCAATAAAAAGGAATACCAGTTAACAAACTGCCTAAATAATTCAGCCAGTTCAGGAATCAGGACTCCCCCTTCCCCCAAAAAAACAAAAACCAACAGCATCAAGAACACACTGACTGTGGCCCAGCCAGCACAGAGTCAGTTCCCTGAACTGATGAGATTCTAAATCTCCCAATTATTTTTTTGTATTACCTCCACACAACAGCCTAACTGCTGGTAGTGCTTATATTTTCCCCAGCACCTTTGATGTGTGTGTGTGTGCAGGTGTGAGACACAGTGGAAAAACAACAGGTGTACAAATCTTTATTCAATTTCCACCACCAGGAAGAATGGAAACACTAGAGTGCTCTTCTCATCAAAAAAAGTGTGATCAAAAAGTGAAGGGGAGGGCAGGGATTAAATCAAAATAGAGTTGGAGGGAGAAAATAAAGCACTCCACTCACTGCAGTGTCCATCTCTCCCTGAAAACCTCAAGGGTATTGGGAGACACCATGTACCCCTTCTCCAGGGACACCCAGGCTCATAACCATGGAAGAGGGGCAGGCAATCGGCCATAATGACCCCCTCCCTGGACCTGTTAATGGCCAGTTTGGCCAGACCCACAAGGAGATCCTTGACCTACCCTCCACCTTCCGCACCGAGTGCCCAAACATCAGGAGCATGGGGCTGAAGTGCAGCCAAAAGCAGAGAAGGTTCTCTAGAAAACTAAAAACGGAGTGCAAACACCCACACCACATACATACACGTCCTGTGGTACTGTGAATTCCGTGGACCAAGCAGTTAGGCTGGGACTCCATGAACCACCGCAATCTGCGGTTGGAGGGGATCACTGCGTACAGCACGCTCCACCCCAGATCCCCGAGAGAAAGGGGAGGACTCCCACGTAGAGAGCCCTCCACTGGGGATTCCTGCCGTTTGGAGGCAAATGGGCACACCACGGCATGTCCAGGCAGATGATGAGGGAAAAGAGGTGGACGGTGTGCAGCAGCAGTTGATAAAGGGCCCACCACATTACATTCCTGAGAGGGACAAAACTAAAATTCCAGAGGGGGCACAGGCTCCGGGGCAAGTACGGGACCTTGTGGCCAATGTGAAAATCCGTCCGGGCAGGGGTAAGCGCAGATCGGATTCCACCACACACCTGAGGATCCTCCAACTGATGCACTATGTCAGGTCCGAACACCGCCATTTTAAGGTGCTGAAGGGTAGTGGCCATAAACCGGACGTCTACCGCTGCCCTGCTCGCTAGGTCCTGTGGCAGGTCCAGCCCAGACCCCCACCACATCCTTGACCCTGGTCACCCTCGCCACCACGGCCCTCCCTCCGACAGCCACTCGAACCCGCGAGTACAGAGGTGCAGATTCCTGAGTAATAGCTCCCTGACAACAGTTGCTATTCCTTTTTATTACCTCCACACTCCCACCTAACTGTGGTAGTGCTTAGATTTCCCCAGCACCCATGTTATGTGTGCACGCAGGTGAGAGACACAGTGAAAGACACAAGGTGTACAAATCTTTATTTAATTTCCACCACCAGGAAGAAAGGAAACACCCAAGTGGCCAGAGACAAGCAGTGCCCTTTTCAGAGGGCAATGCTGCATGATCAAACAGTGAAGGGGAGGCAGGGATTAAATCAAAATAAAGTTGGAGAGGGGAAAATAATACACTCCACTCCCTGCAATGCCAACCTCTCCCTGAACAACTCAAGGGTGTTGGTGGATACCACGTACTCCTTCTCCAGAGACACCCAGCCAAACTGTCAGGTGAAGCAAACAGCCTGGCCCAGGCTCCCTGACCCCAAGATCTCTAGCTGAAAATGTGAAGCCAACAAGCTAGCCACCCTGCCAGATCTGCAGGTGAGGTGACTTATGTAGACTTCCCCTTGCTACTCCAAGAGCCAGGTGGCTTCGATTCCCAAGGTAGTGTGGGTCTCTTGCAGGAAGTACACAGCATACTTCCTGTCCTGAAGAGCCAAGAAGGTCTGGAATCTGTGCTGTGATTCTCTGCTGCTGGTGATGTTGAGGGTGGCTATAGTTGTCTTCATGTCAGCAGTATTGTGCAACCACCACCAATTCAATTAAAACTATATATGTTTACTGGGAGGGGCACAAAAGTCCCTCAACCTCACCAGGAGTGCATCCAGGAAGCTCCTGACACACTTTCAATTGTTGGTGTCCAGCCCAGGTGCTTGGTGAGCAGCGTGGGCCGACCATTACACACGCTCGAAGGAGCTCCAGCTGTCGAGTGCCAGTTGGGCTCATTCCTGGCGACTCAGTTTCCTTGACAAATTCCCAGAGTTCCTCGTGGGAGGGGGGAGATGAGAGGGAGTTCAGTGGGGGGGCACCAGGGACTCAAACCTCACTGGAGAAGGACTACCTGTCATCCCCAGTGCCCACCACTAAACCCAAACTCTCCTCCAGGAAGTCACTCTATCACCAGCCCCTCCCCCACTGAGAGAGTGGAGATTGGGTCCTGCACCACCAAATGGCCTCAAACCCCCAGTGACCCCACCCACCAGGTCACTGGTGGTAACTTCCTCAGTGCACTCCTTCCCAGAATGCCCCAAGGTCAGGTCATCAGGCAGCAGTGGCTCAGGGCCCTGCTCCTCTCCAGACATAGGGACGACCGACTCCTCGGGGAAAGGGCCAAGGCTCCCAGAACAACAGTCCAGGAGTGAGGAGTGAGGATAACACCCTCTTCCCCTCCACCGCTCAATGACCCAGCGGTGTCTAAAATACTGCAGCCCACACCGCGGCCCAAATTGATTTCAACCTTGTCCCCAAGGGCTGATAGAACAGCAGCAGCAGAACGCCCTGCTGCAGCCCCCGAGGGTTCAGGCAAGTTAGGCCGTGGTACGGGACAGGCAGGAGATGTCGTGGGCTCATCCCCTGGGGAGGGACAGCACCGCTGTAGTGCTACCGGGCTTGGTATGTTTTGTCTTTTCTTGCACCTTCCGTCAGGCAGGATGCTCACCCCACCTCCCATTCTGAGGCTGAGGCGCTAGAAGTCCATGACTTAGCCCCCACTAGTGGGGCTTGTGGTGTTGACTTCAGGGGAGGGGGTGCAGCAGCACAACCCCCCACAGCCATAGGTCTGCACAGGTCACACCACACACCATCCAGAAGATGCAGTAGGCCACACCCTCATGGAGGAGAGTAGAGTAAAGGAGCCCTTGGTGACCTCCTCAGGCCAGGCAAAAGGATACCTGGCACCAGAAGGAGTACACATTTCAGAGGGCAGGGTCTTTCAGACCAAGCAAAAGCCAGTGCACACCTAACTGGACTTCCCCCAGTGTTTGAAGGAGGGGGAGAAGGAGCTCACTGGCAATAAAGGCAGGACGTTGGTGATCATGACTCTCTGGGCCATTACCTCCAAGGGGTCAATGGGTAGGAATGTCCCACCTGCAGTGAGCCCCTTCTGCACAGCCAGGTGGACCACCTGCTCAGTCTTTTAGGAAAAATATGGCCTTCCCATACATCCGGGCTGTAGAGACGATAGCCAGTGGGCCGACCACACTAGCTATGGCCTTACTGCAGGCCTTGATGGTCATGGTGGGAATGGGGATAGGCCTTAACCCACAGGCATTTAGTGAGGCCCCTGAAGGGGGTCAGGGTTGTAGCCAGGGCATAAGCAGCCAAGCCTAAGGCAGAAGCTACCCCAGCATAGGTACGACTGGGGCCAGCAGTCTTGGGGCTCACCATGCTGTGCTGCTGGATGTTCTTCCAGATAGTCCAGGTGACAATAGCAGAAGTCTCTGGTGATGCGGGGGCCCCAGGCTGCTGCTGCTGCAGCAACCAATGCAGGGGCCCCAGGCTGCTGCTGCAGCAACCAATGCAGCAGCAGCAGCAGCAGCAACAGTGGTGGTGGTGGTGGCTACCTGTGCAGCTGGATACAGCTCAAAAATAAAGAACAAAACAATAAAGAAACAAATATCTTTCTTCAATAAAAGAAAAGTGGAAAAAAAACCTCTTCTCCTCATTTCCAGCAGGAGGACACTGACTACATCACAGAGTCCGTTCCCTAAACTGAGGAGATTCTAAATCTCCTGGTTATAATACCCACCCAAACAGCAGTAGTGCTATTTCCTGGTTATGTTGGTCAGCCAAGGCTTTCCTGATTGGCCCAGGTTAACAACTCCAAATCAATAACCTCATAGTCAATGAGGTCCCACCTGGTCCCAATCACTATAGGAGAAAATGAAGACTGCAGATGCTGGAGATCAGAGTCAAGAGTGTGATGCTGGAAAAGCACAGCAGTTCAGGCAACATCCGAGGAGCAGGAGAATTGACGTTTTGGGCAAAAGCTCTTTATCAGGGAAGGCTTATGCCTGAAACATTGATTCTCCTACTCCATGGATGCTGCCTGACCTCCTGTGCTTTTCCAACACCACACTCTCGACCCCAATCACTACAGTCTTAGGATTGAATTGGCCACTCATTTTCCAATGATCCTATAGCTGTTTAGCTTTCTCCCCCATTTACAAATGTCAGGCTTAATTTTTTAACATGAGTATGGCAAAACATGATTGTTAAAATTACCAGAATGTATTGTACCTCTACAATCTGCATCAGAAACAAAAGTGTCTCTGTAAAAGTCTTGTAAATTGCTTTCAAATGTTTTGCTTACATGATTTGTTTCTAATCTCACCAGAAATCAGCAATTATCTATTTCATTTTTATCAACAATGAAATATCAATTTTACATTTAACCTAGAAAGACTTGCATTCTTGGAGCAATCTTCAAGACCATCAGATATCTCAAAGCAATTTACAGCCAATGAAGCACAATCCTTTTAGCAGATTTACCCCATCCACCACCAACCACAGTGTGTACCAACCACAAGATGGACTGTAGTGACTTGCCAAGGCTCCTATAACAGCACTTTCAAAAACAGGAACCCATCAACTGCAAGTTCCCCTCCAAACTGCACATCATTCTGACTTGGAACTTTTATGCCACTGCTCGTTCGCTGGGTCAAAATCCTGTAATTTGCTTCCTAACTATACCCACATCACCTCAACTGCAGCTCATCCAAAAAGGTGATGGGGGCAGAGCTGAAATTTCAATGGACTTAAATTCCAGAAGTCAGGCTAGTCCACTGGAGACATGGGTTCAAATCTCACTACAGCACTTGATGCTATTAACACATCTTGCTATAAAGCCAGTCCCTGGAAAATCTTCATTGATTTTATTGTTTAAAAATTCATGTTGTTCACTAAATCCTATAGGGAGGAAAATCTGCTATCCTTTCCTGGTCAGGCCTACTTGTGACTCCTCAATGACACCAACGTGGCTGACCCTTAACTACCGTCTGAAATGGCCTTGAAGGTCATTCAGTTCAAGGACAAGTAGGGTTGGGAGATAAATGCTGGTCTTGCCATTGACATCCAAATTCCATGAAAAAGGAAAACAGGCTCAGTTAGCCTGTGACATGTATGGCCTGTGAAAGACTGAAAAAAGTCTCTGTTGTAATGTAGGAAACACTGCATCATATTTGTGCTCAGCAAAACAATAGTGTGATAATGACCATGTAATTTGTGTTTTTGCAATGTTGATTGAGAGATAAGTATAGGTCTTGTTTAGATTTAGATTTTATTGTCACGTGTACTCAAGTACAAGAAAACAGTGAGAAGTGTAAAATGTCGCCACACAAGGCGCCATCTTAGGTACAAAGTTACCTAGGTTAAAAAAAAATCTTAGTTGCAAAGTAGTAAGAGAAACAGTTAAAAATTAAGCATTACCTTCACAGAATAAGCACAAATGTAAAGAAAAACGGTTATATTCAACATTAAAGTATTTCTTAATTTAAACTGGGTAATAAAGAAACTAAATTAAAAATTAGCCAGAAACACCAGAAATAATTTTCCTGGAGGTGGTGCCATTGATCTTTTACATCAGGTAAATGGGCCTCAGGATCAATTCAGACAAGAGACAGTACATTCTAACAGTGCTTTATTAGTTGTTTCCTCAGCCCTGTTTTGCTAGCCTTGATTTTTGAGCACCTTACAGTGAGACTTGAATCCACAATCTTAATCAAGTCTCAGCCAACACCGTAAATATGAACAAGAAAAAGTGACACAAGAATCTCATTAGTTTGCAGTGAAGTTATACAACAATTGGTGTAAAACCTGCAATCTAACACAGGATTTCGCAAAGTGTGGGTAGGAAGTTCAAGTAGGGTCATGAGCTGACAATTTGCTATGACGATCTCTAAGGCAGTAATGGCTACCATTGACCTCTGACTGCATTATGTCAGCTGAGTTCCCACACCAATAGACCCATTTGGTCACAGCAGCCTCAATTCCATTTTCAGAAGGGTCACAACAATTTTCATGCCTAGAAATGGTGTCAAAACCAGCGAATGTTTGAGAAGCAATGATCTAAATGGAAATGAAACATGATTTATCAGCCAAGAGATAAGCTATATGTTGTAAATACCTCAGGGGAACTGCTTTCAAATCAGAAGTGCTGATACACGGGCACTTAATCCTGCAACACTGTAGGTGTTTAGCTGCAGACTGTTACAAAACTGCAGAAAAGCTGTGCTTTAAGTCGCTCACTACTGGCATGAACACATGCAATACTCAAAGAGTACTGTCAGAAATCTGTCCTTGTCTCAGGTCTTTGTGAACAACTCCACAGCCCACCATGTATAAGAGCATCACCGTCCATCCCAGTGCAGACCAATATTTATCCAATACAGATAGTCATTCTGAAGTAGGGTAGCTGAACCCGAAACATCAACTCTGCTTTCTCTCCACAGATACTGCCTGACCTGCTGAGCTTCTCCATTAACTTCTGGTTTTGTTTCTGATTTCCAGCATCCGCAGTTCTTTTTGTTTTTTTAAAAAAAATTGTATTATATTCGAATGTACTCCACATATGACCTGGTCAATCTGTTTGTGTGCCTGGGACCTTGTTGTGAATAAATCGGCTCTGAGTTACAAGTAGCTAAAGTCACTTCAGGAATAGTGAAGGCTGAGGTTATTGAAGGTGCTATGTAAATGCAAGATCTTTCCTTTGGGTTTATAAAGGCACACGAGCCTCTGTATGGCTCAGTGAGATATTCCAGCCGAAGAGGTCACCGTTTTACAGTAAATTATCTCCATTTTTTTTTCTCTGTCCAATTCCACAAGATCCGTCCGGACGACATTTACCCGCCAACAACACCCGGGGGAGAGGGTGGGCAACTGGCCACAACTTTCATTCTTTATTTTTTATTTCAATTCCAAGTAACGAAGGGGTGAATGATTACATTTTATCAGCCTGACTCTCAGGGGATTGAGCGATCAGGAAGAGCAGCGGAGCCGCCAACGGTCGACTCTGTGCCCGCGCCTGGAACCTTCTGGAACACAGTGGGGGGAGGGCGGAACTAAAGAACACAGCGTGTTGGTGGGGGGACTAAAGAGCGGGGCCGCGGAGGTGGGGGGAACGGTTTGGTAGCGACACCCTTTTTCCCGTTCCGTCGAGGTAATCGGTCCGTTCCGGTGCCGTGAGGTTGGGGGAAAGAGGCTCCCAGGACAAGATGGAGGAAGAAACGGCGTGAGGTTCCAACTGGGCCTGGAGAAGGTTCTGGAAGTTAGATGTTGGGGAGGGGGGGATCGGCGGGAAGGCGCTGGTCTAAAAGCCTGGAGCTGCCGCCGTGATCTTTCCCGCTCACTTTTTAATTTCCACCGAGTCTGTTTCGGTTACAGCCACAGTCAGTATCTGGTTCATCCCATCCCTGGGGGAAAGGAGGGGCAGGTTCACCTGGGCCAGGTGGGACTTGAACCTGCATCTCCTCTACCTTGGTACCAGTTGGGTCGAAGTCAGTCAACGCGGAGCTGGAGAAGCGCAGCAGACCAGACAGCAACCCAGGAGCAGCAAGGTCAACGTCCTGAAGAACCGGGTGGACAAAGTTTAAAAAAGTCACACAACACCAGGTTATAGTCCAACAGGTTTATTTGGAAGCACTAGCTTTCGGAGTGTACGACCAAATAAACTTGCTGGACTGTGTTAAAAATCACACACCACCAGGTTATAGTCCATGTCTTACAATCTTATACACCACAACCATCTGATGAAGGAGCGGCGCTCCAAAAGCTAGTGGTTACAAATAAACCTGTTGGACTGTAACCTGGTGTTGTGGGATTTTTAACTTAGTCCTGAAGAACCGTTTTGGCCCGAAACGTTGACTTTCCTGCTCCTCGGATACTGTCTGACCTGCTGTGCTTTTCCAGCTCCACGTCCATTGACTCTGGCCTCCAGCATCTGCAACCCTTACTGTCTCCAAACCAGCTTGCTCTGGGTCGGAAGACTGTGGTTCTGAACTTCTGTCTCTGTAATGCTGAGTATTTTACTTCTCCATTTTCTAAGATCTTGTAACTAAAGAAGCTGTACCTAGGTGCCTCGTACCTAACAGCGCAGTACAGGCCCTTCGGCTCTCGATGTTGTACTGGCCTGTGGAACCAATCTAACGCCATTGCTAAACTACTCTATTCCATATATGTCCATATATCTATCCAATAACCATTTAAATGCCCATAAAGTTGGTGAGTCTACTACTATTGCAGGCAGTTCCATTCCGCTACTACTCTCTGACATCTGTGGTTTATCTGTCACCCCTCAATTTAAAGCTATGCCCCCTAGTACCAGCCATCACTATCCTAGGAAAATGGCTCTCACTGTCCACCCTCTCAAACCCTCTGATTATCTTATGTCTCAATTAAGTCACCACTCAACCTTCTCTCTAACGAAGATGGTGCTGTAAGTGAAGACGTATAAACGTTTCATTGTACTCATCAAGTATGTGTGACAATAAAGGCTAATTCTATTTCTCAGGGTAACATCTCCAAACAGGTTGATTTTAAACAGGGTTTGTGAGAGTGTGGATATGCTAAAATCACTAGACAAATTGCTCACATTCTGGGGGATCTGGTGTTACATCCCATCATGGAAGGAGGTCAGTTTTGGAAAATAACGAAGGGTTTTGTGCTCCATAAACAGATTGATTTAAACAGGATTTACTATAGTGGGGAGATGGCTAAAGGTGTTTGTGGTATTGAGGTAGTGCCCTACCTGTAGGGTAGAAGTCCTGGATTTTCAAGTCCCACTTGCTCCAAAGGTGTGTCATGGCACATCTGAACTGGTTAATTAAAATTCTCGGTGTCCTTACTCATGAAACAGAGGCACCTAGTTCAAGCCCTCCTTGCTCCATAACATATCTGAATATGTTAATTTAAAGTATCCAGCAAGGAGGTGGTGGTATAATGGTATAACATCACTGGCCTAGTTATTCATGACTCTAGACTCATTCTGCATACATGGTTTTACATCCAGCTGTGATAGATGGTGAATTTTAAAAATTAAAGGTTTTGTGTTACAAGATTAATGCCCCTGCCTCTGGGTTAAAAGGTCTGAGTTCAAGTCCCATCTTCCACTAAGGTGTGACCTAACTGGTTGTTCTAAGTTTTTTTTTCCTCTACCACCTGTTAATGGGGCAGATTTATATTCTCCTAGAGTGGGTATCAAACTTAGTTGATTGTCCTATAATTGAAGCGATTCTCCTTTTTTTTGACTGTGTCCCTTGTCTCCAGGATTGAACCTGGAGATCTTAGCTGAGTAGGGCTTATGCCCGAAATGTTGATTCTCCTGTTCCTTGGATGCTGCCTGACCTGCTGCGCTTTTCCAGCAACACATTTTCAGGTCTTAGCTGAGTGCTTTGAGTGGGTCTGCACATCGACCAGCAGAGAGATGACAAATTTAGCCCATAAGTTGTAAGGTTTGCACCCATCCCCTGCCATTCTGCTTACCACAAACCTCCAACCCTTCCCCCTTCTCCAGTGGAAATATCCCTTTCCTAGCATAAGAATTGGTCACCCTGTAGAGATTTTGTCTGATCCAAAATATTTTCACGGTTAACTTCAGTTTGGAATGTTCACTTTGATGTTTTCTATCCCCATTTTTGCAAGTTCCTTGTTTTACTATTGTATACTGACCAGACTGTTTACAACCAGTAACCTTGATGCTTTGATTTTAAATTTGCTGTGTAGAGCGTTGATGTATTCTTCTTCTTACCTTGATGTAACTAGAAAACAAGAGACCTGCATTTGTAAAGCATAATTTACAACTCCAGGATGTCCCATTGCACTTCACAGCCAATAAAGTATTTTTGAAATGTACTCACTGATAGTCTATATAGAAATCATGGCAGACATTTTGCACAGCGCATGCTCTCTCAATCAAAAAAGTTATAATCGCCAAACAACTGCTTTTTTTTTTTGTGATGTTTGTTGAGGATTAAGTATTGGCCAGCACACTGAGGGTAACTTCTGCTTTGAATAGTGCCACGGGACCTTTTACATCTATGCAAATAGGCAGACCGTTAATGTCCTATCCAAAATATTTGTTCAACAAACTTTGAGTCTATTTTACAAGTTTAGCAAGAATGAAAATATGGCTGAAAGTAATTTAAAAAGCCCCCCACAAGACTGAATAATGAAACAGAGCTGAAAATGTGTTGCTGGAAAAGCGCAGCAGGTCAGGCAGCATCCAAGGAACAGGAGAATCGACGTTTTGGGCATAAGCCCTGATTTCCTGAAGAAGGGCTTATGCCCGAAACGTCGATTCTCCTGTTCCTTGGATGCTGCCTGACCTGCTGCGCTTTTCCAGCAACACATTTTCAGCTCTGATCTCCAGCGTCTGCAGTCTTCACTTTCTCCTGAATAATGAAACATGCTTGTTTCTGTGAGGCTTCAAGGGAATGTATAGATTACATGTTTAGGCGACGAAGTTGGGGTTTAACCTTTTGGCCTGTACTCGGTAGCTCATCACTGATTTAGGTGGCTAACTGATCATCATTGAAACATGGCATGAAATTAATGCCCATAAGGGAAAATGGGCAGCAATAGGAGGAAAAAAGGTTACCTTTTATGAATGTGTACATTAATTAGCTTTTTATTTGAAACTTAAGATATTTTCTAATCACCCTGTTCAGAAATGTTATTATAAGACATAGGAGCAGAAATTAGGTCATTCAACCCATCAAGCTTGCTTTGCCATTCAATCATAGCTGATAAGCTTCTCCCCATAACCCTTGACCCCCTTGATACTCAAGAACCTATCTCTCAGTCTTAAATAAACTCAATGACCTGGCAATAAATTGCATAGATTCACCACTCTCTGGCTGAAGAAGTTTCTCATTATCTCCTTTTACTCTAAAACTGTGCCCTCAGGTCCTAGTCTCTCCTACCAATGGAAACATCTTCCCAACATCTCTGTCCGGGCCATTCAGTATTCCGTATGTTTCAATTAGATCCTCACTCATCCTTCTAAACTCCATCGAGTATAGACCCAGAGTCTTCAAATATTTCTCATATGTTAAGCTTTTCATTCCTGAGCTGTCATGATGAAGAACCTTACAGGTGGAGCTATTGCATAGTTGCTGACACTATTGCCTCTCAAGGTTCGGGATTTATGTTCACTCCTGGGATTGAACATAAAAGTCAAGACTTCCATTCCAGTCCAGGAATTCCACCGCACTATTACAGGTGCTGCCTTTCACATGAGATATTAAACTGAGATCCCATCTCCCTGCTCGGAATGATATAAAAATTCCAGGCACGATTTCAAAGAAGTGCAAGGGAGTTATCCTTGGTCTTCTGTACAATATCTATCCCTCAATCGACAAAGACCGGTCATTATCATGTTGCTAACCCAATCCATAAATATTGGGTGGGATATCAATATCTTCTATGATGCTGACATGACCAAAGTAAAGGAAATGCCTGGGAGCTAAAGCAATAGAGGAAGTATAAGCAGATGGGCTGAACAGCCTTCAATGATTCACAAGGCTTTGATACTAACCTTTTCCACATTGCAATACACTAGGATTACTGAGACTTGATCGTTAGATTTCCTTGTATGAGGATTATTTCAGTACATGCACACGACTAAATTCTTACAGTCACTTTGTGTTTCTAGGAATGGACCAGGATGACAGTGAAGGGGAAGCTGAGCTCAGGAAGCAGTCGGTTGGCGGTTGGGCTTTACTTCAGATTGCTGGATGCACAGGATTAACTGCATATGTAGTATGGGCAGGAATACTGATGCCGGGTTTCAGGAGGGTCCCTCTAAGATTACAGGTATGGAAAACACAACTTTCTACAAAGTGCATTAGATGTACACCAGGCAGATCGGATAGCTTGACTTAAGGTAACCATATAAAATGAGTTTGTAGTGAATTTCTCTGGTTAACCAACTGCTAATACTGTCAGCTTGCCGATATGTTCATTTGAAGTGTCACATCATCTGTACTCCTTGCACCTGTATATCTAAGTTCCTTTCATTGTTTTGAGTGCAAGATCAGTATCTTCAGATAAAAGCATCTAAACAAAGAAGCACCACTTTTTCAGTAGGTCCACAAGCACCACTTTTTCAGTAGGTCCCAAATCATAAAACTGTTATTAGATTTAATTTCAGATAAAGGACTTTGGGTCAGATCTCAGCTCCAAATACACTCAGAAACAATAGGACTTCAGGAAGATCTGGGTCAGAGAGGGCAATTAGGGATCATAGACCCTTACCTTAGATCCCCTACAATATGGAAGCAGGTTATTCAGCCCATTGAGTCCACACTGACCCTCGAAGAGCATCCAACTCAGACCTGATCTAACCCCCTACCTTCTCCCTGTAACCCAACATTACCCATGGCTAATGTACCTAGCCTGCACACCCCTGGACAGTGGACAATTTAGCATGGCCAATCCACCTAACCTGCATATCTTTAGACTGTGGGAGTAAACCGGAGCACATGGACAAAACTGACACAGACACAGAGAGAATGTGCAAACTCCACACAAACAGTCACCCGACGGTGGAATTGAACTCAAGTCCCTGGTGCTGTGAGGCAGCAATGCTAACCATTGAGCCACAAAATAGGTAAATTAAGCGCTTATACACAATACGTTGCTAGGATTTGGAATACCCTGCTAGCTGTTACAAGGGCCGAAGGCTACTGTACTGTTCTATGTATGATAGTGGGAACAAGAGCATGGGAGTGGGTTCAACTCAATTGCTCTTTGAAAGAGATTGCACAGCCTTGGTGGGACAAATGGCCTGTGTCTGTGATGTATTATTCTATGACTCTTCCAGTTTCTCTCAACAATCATGAACTGAGAAAGTTGTCCGTAAGTCTGACCTAATTTATACCGGTAAGCAGGAAATTTCTGATATTGCTAAGAAGCAACAACATGCTGTTGAAGCTTTTCTTCTTACACTGGTCAGGACAGAATCACAGGAATAATCAAATCAGAAAGGGAGCAGCAATTCATTCTGCATATGCAGAGTTCTTTTGGCAAGTTGTCTCTGCCTCATGGAGCTGTTGCCATGGTAAATGCACCATGGAGCAGTTAACTGCGAAATTTTTAAATTCAAGCTAGACAAGTTGACTCTGATTAGTTAAGGAATTGCCATGAAGGACACAGCAGGAAAAGAATGTCACCCAACCTTTGTTTAGTTGATAAACCACAAGGTTTGTCATATTTTGCAAAAGGCAGGCCCGGTGTATGAATATATGCCGTTCCTAGTATGCACAGATAAGCCACATTGCAAGATCAAATTGATAAGCTCAAATTAGTTGTTAGTGTAATCTTTTGCACAGTAATAATCGCTTAGCGAGTGTCGTCCAATCACAGAGTCATTTCTAATGTTGGACACTGTACTCTTGAGTTTTGAAAGCAGACTGGTTAGGTACAGTCAGCACCCTTTCTAATGAGAACAACCAAAGGGAAGTTCAGTTTGCTGTGATCTACCAGTCATTGGGACATGAATGAAGGAGAATTCAAATTGCTCCTGATCGGACAACAAGAATGATCAGGAGTTACTGTTAGTCTGAAAAATGGAGGTTATTGCACTGTTGAATTTGTAACAACTGAATCAGAAAAAATGGTTTGTCAGGTTTTTAGAATTAGTTTGGGTAAGTGAATTGCGAATTCTGTGTCTCTCAGTTTCGAGGAAAGCCAGCTGGACACAATAAAGAGATAAATATCTTTTACCAGGTACCCTACATACCTGCAAGCCACAAACAGGTGCAAAATGTGATGACTTTACTGGAAGGCCGGTCTGGCAAAGTGGTGGACTTGGGATCAGGTGACGGCCGAATTGTACGTAAATCGTTGGACTAAAACGCAATATATTCTGTAATCAAAAATGTGAACAACTTCTCCAATTTAACTTGGATTTCAGTGCATACTTAAGACCAATCTTTATAAAAATTATTGATGAAATAACCTAATAATTGGTCTCATTTTGTGGAAGCTGATTAACTATTTTGTCCACATAGTTTACAAGCGTTGAAATTCTTGCTGTTCTTTCTTTGTGTTTCCAAAAACCATTCCCATCTGGTAAACTACCCAACACTTTCAATTTTGGTAATTCTGCTCTGAAACAGTTCCCTTAGCCTCCCCAGGGAGCGCATGAGAGTGGGCTGGACTGAATTTCTTCCCCTCTTCCTCAAGTGAAAGTGGCATGCTAATCCATATTCAAAGAATCATGAAGAATATTTGGGTTCAGTTGTTACTCCCCAAGCTCTGACATTTATATTATAAGTTCTATGTTGACTCTGCCTCATTCCCTATTGTCAGTATGTAAAAATGCTAGAATATTAATACAGTAACTACGTAGTTTTTCTGTGTTTTGGGTGGATTTTATCCAGTATTGTCCTGCACAATAATAACAGCAACTTACATGGAGTTTTTAATTTAATAAATACACTGTGGCTAATCTTTCCATTGCCTTCCCATCTTAGCATGTCTGAGTATACCATGTGATTCACTGTTTTGGGCATGAATCTATTTCCCAGTGCACCCATTTAAATTGCTCTTCTGTTCAGCTGCCCATTTAGACATGATCTGGTTCTCAAGTTATCTCTGTAGTTCTAGTTCTCTAGCCTACAGAATTTGGTGCACATTAGGCCAGCTGGGAATACATACTGAGGTAAAAGTGCTTTGTTCTTTGCCTTTTCATCTAAAGGAAGTGCCCCCATTACCCTCTCCTACCCCATTTCCTACCACTTTGTGATTCTTGCTAGGTGAATTGAAATTAAGTAGAGAATGAGTCATTCTTGAGCATTTCTAATTACAGGAGAGCACTGAGTGGTGGATGGTTACCTTTCTAGTGTTTCAGTCAGGGAGTGGTGCTGAGGAAGGTATAGGTAGGGAATAGAGTAACTTTGGTGTAGTTGATAGTGTACAATCATCATTAATGATCACTGTCAAATACTGCAACACTCGGCAAAAAAAAACTTGATTTTGGAAAAAAGTACCTTGAATGATCATAGAAATCATATTACAGGAGGGAGGACATTCAGCCCATTTTGACTCTTTAAAGCTAGTATCGTGCTTAACTTCCACACCCAGCTCTTTCCCAACTACTCTGTAACTTAGTCCTCTTCAAGTTGTTGACAAACATACTGTGCAGTCACCCTACTTGAAGTGGTAAATTAGCAATGACACGTATTTTTTCTGTCTCTCTCTGTCCGCGCCCTGCCACCGCTGCCGCCTTTAGGGTGGGAGGTCAGTTAGTTCAGTTAGCTTCAAGATTGTGATCAGCCAGCGTCCAAGGAGCAGGAAAATCAATGTTTCAGGCAAAAGCTCTTTATCAGGAATAAGGCTGTCAGCCAAGGGGGTGGAGAGATCAATGAGAGGGGGTGGAGCTAGGGGGAAGGTAGCTAAGAGTACAATAGGTAGATGGAGGTGGGAGTAATGGTGATAGGTCAGAGAGGAGGGTGGAGCACATAGGTGGGAAGGGAGATGGACAGGTAGGGCTGGTCATGAGGGCGGAGTTGAGTTGGAAGGTTGGAACTGGGATAAGGTGGGGGGGGGGGGGGATATGAGGAAACTAGTAAAATCCACATCGATGCCTTGTGACTGGAGTGTCCCAACCAGGCATCGGATGATAAGGGTGTGATGATGGAGGGGACCCAGGACCTGTGTGTCGTTGGCAGAATGGGAGGGGGAGTTGAAGTGTTTGGCCACAGGGCAGTAGGGTTGGTTGGTGCGAGTGTCCTGGGGATGTTCTCTGAAGCACTCTGCGAGTAGGCTTCCTGTCTCCCCAATGTAGAGGAGACTGCATCAGGAGCAATGGATACAGTAAGTGACATGTGTGGAAGTGCAGGTAAAACTCTGGTGGATGTGGAAGGCTCCTTTGGGGCCTTGGACGGAGGTGAGGGGGGAGGTGTGGGCACAGGTTTTGCAATTCCTGCAGTTGCAGAGGAAGGTGCCAGTAGGGGAGGGTGGGTTGATGGGGTCTGTGGACCTGACAAGGGAGTCACGGACAGAATGGTCTTTACGGAAAGCGGATAGGGGTGGGGTCCGTTTATTGGTGGTTGGAATGGTAGAGGATGATGCGATGTATACGGAGGTTGGTGGGGTGGAAGGTGAGGACCAGGGGGGTTCTGTCCTTGTTGCGGTTGAAGGGATGGGGTTCAAGGGCAGAGAAGCAGCAAGTAGATGAGATGCGCTGGAGGGCATCATCAACCACAAGGGAAGGGAAATTGCGATATTTAAAGGAGGCAGCCATCTGGTGTGTTCTGTGGTGGAACTAGTCCTTCTGGGAGGAGATGCAGTGAGGCAGAGGAATTGGGAATAAGGGATAGCATGTGGGAGGAGGTGTAATCCAGGTAGCTGTAGGTTTATAGAAGATGTCAGTTTTGGATCGGTCACAGTTGATGGAGATGGAGAGGTCCAGGAAGGGGAGGGAGGTGTCAAAGAAGGTCCAGGTGAATTTGAGGTCGGGGTGGAATATGTTGGTGAAGTTGATGGACTGTTCAACCTCAACTGCTGGTTTGCATCTAGACTAATGCCGACACGTGGCTTCAGTTCCCACACCAGCTGAGGTTACCATAGAGGTCCCATCTACTCAACCTCTCCCCTCACCTGAGACACAATGACCCTCAGGTTAAACCACTGCCAGTCATCTCCCTCTAATGAGCAATCATCCGTATAGTCATCTGGAACAATGGAGGTTTTGCCTTGCCTTTACCTCCTCTTCCTCACTTAAAGGACAAATCTATCAACCATTTCCCCATTGCAATGATATGAGAGTTAATAGTACAGTAGGGAGAAGGCGTATGTGACCAATTGTGCTGACCGGTCTGTTTCTACGTTGAAGATTCTAAAGGATACCAGGTAAAATGTGTGCAGTTGTGCAGAATTAGATTGAAGCAAGAACTTCTTTCTCATTGTTGCATTACCACCATTTTTTTGTCATTTTCAAAGTCGTGCAAACCAGACTCTTCATTATGATAATAAGTAGCAGAATCCCTGTTACTTTGCAGGTTTTAGAAGCCAGTAGACATGGCTTTCATCCAGCAGTTGGCTATGAATTAAATCCATGGCTCATCAGGCTGTCAAAGTTCTACGCTTGGAGAGCTGGCTGTTACGGCCAGGTTTCTTATGTGAGACAAGATTTATGGAAGGTAGGAAAGCCTTAATTTTGAATTAATATTTAAAGTAGGGGTAAAAGCTTCATTATTTTATATTACTGGATGTTGCTCATAAGCTTTCTCAATCTCTAATATGTACCTTTTGAGAAATTATGTCCATTAAAAATCACATTTAAATGCTAATTCATTTTGGCCATCAGATTCCAATAAAATACAGGCTTCTACAAGCATGAACATGGTTAGCACAAACTGATGACTAGCCATTATTTACCAGCTTTAGGGATGCCAATACAGTCTCTATTTGGTTCTCAAGTAACGTTACAGCGGTTCAGAAACAATTTCATGCATCAAGTTACATTCTTCATTAAGTAAACAGCTGTTGATAAGTAGACTCCTCGATCTAATTATCCCACACAAGAGGAAGTAATAGCATAGAGCAAATGTTTTTCCAAGAAATAATGCTGTAACTTTACACTGGGAAAATGTTTGGCCTGACACTACATAAAAATCACGTAGATCAAGTGAAGATTGTCAATGGAAAATTATTGTCTACAACTTGAACAAAGTTGGCCCACTGTAGTTAAAAGCAAAGAACAGTTCACTTGCATGACAGATTAATATTTTAGTGCAGAATCTGACATAGATTCCCATTCATACTTGCTGCACAGCAAGGTATCAATCTCAGATAAGCAGTGAGGATATATATAAAGCACAACATAAAAACATAGGAGCAGGCCATTCGGTCCTTCAAGCCTGCTCCACCATTCAAGATGATCATGGCTGATCAACTGACTCAATACCCTGTTCCCACTTTTTCTCTGTATCTTTGATTCCTTTAGCCATAAGAACTGTACTTAACTCCTCCTTGAAAACATTCAATGTTTTGGCCTCAACCACGTTCTTTAGCAGAGAATTCCACAGACTCAGCGCCCTCTGGGTGAAGAAATGTTTCCTTATGGTCTACCTTGTATCCTTAAACTGTGACCCCTACAACAACAAATTACATTTATGAAAAGGTCAGAAGTCACACAACACCAGGTTATAGTTCAACAGTTTACTTGAAATCACAAGCTTTCAGAGTGCTACACCTTCGTCAGGTGAAGTGGAGGGAAGCGCATAGGCACAGAATATATGGGTGGAGAGGTAATAGCAAGATAATTCCAATAGTTTAGAGTTTCAGCAGATAAGTGCAAATAATGTGAGTAGAGGCTGAATAACAAGTCCTTGCAGGTGATCGAAAGTGTCCAATGGTGTGAGTAAAATGTCAACAGCTGAATAACAAGTGAAGCAATGACCAATGAACCAATTAATTAAGGCAGAGAGATAATTACAAAAAAAATCAAAAACAGTTTTGTTGTTTTTTTGTAATTATCTCTCTGTCTTAATTAATCAGTTCAGAGGTCATCTTTTTACTTGTTATTCAGCTGTTGACACTTTTGATCACCATTGGACACTTTTGATCACTGCAAAAACTTGTTATTCAGCCTCTACTCACATTATTTGTACTTCTCTATTGACACTCTTTATTACTTGGGATCATCTTGCTATTATCTCTCTGCCTATTTAGTCTGTACCTGTGCGCTTCCCTCCACTTCACCTGATGAAGGAGCAGCGCTCTGAAAGCTTGTGATTTCAAATAAGCCTGTTGGACTATAACCTGGTGTTGTGTGACTTCTGACTTTGTCCATCCCAGTCCAACACTGGCACCCTGACATCATGCATTTACGGAACACTATTATTATAATAAAGCATCCCAGGCTGATTTGTGGGAGCTGCTTGGAAGTAAGAATAGGGGCTGACCATTCAGCCTTTTGAACCCAAGGCCAATCTTTTACACATTCTGGTCACTGAGTAACATTGGTAAGGGCCTGGAACAGATCTTGTTCATCTTTGTTAACTGTAGAATGTTGCTGAGGGGACCTTGCAAGATTGGAAAATTACAGACAAAGAACAGACTATCAGAAACCAAAACCTTAAGTAGAGAATTGTTGCTGCATATAGGTTTGCTCGTTGAGCTGGAAGGTTCACGTTCAGACGTTTCATTACCATACTAGGTAACATCATCACTGAGCCTCCAGTTGCTGATGATTCCTGCTTTCTATTTATATGTTTGGGTTTCTTCAGGTTGGTGATGTAATTTCCGGTGGTGATGTCATTTCCTGTTCTTTTTCTCAGGGGGTGGTAATTCAGGTCCAAGTCAATGTATTTGTTGATTGAGTTCTGATTAGAATACCATGCTTCTAGGAATTCTCGTGCGTGTCTCTGATTGGCTTGTCCTAGGATGGATGTGTTGCCCCAGTCGAAGTGGTGTCCTTCCTCATCTGTATGTAAAGATATTAGTGAGAGAGGGTCATGTCGTTTTGTGGCTAGTTGATGTTCATGTATCCTGGTGGCTAGTTTTCTGCCTGTTTGTTCAATGTAGTGTCTGTTACAGTCCTTGCACGGTATTTTATAATGTCATTTACAAGCTAACATGCAAGGACCTATATCCAGAACCTCAACCTGAGCTACAAATATTCTCAAAACCCACTAAGAGAATTGTTACATATGTTCTTATACAACAATGTAAAATCTGTGCATGGCTTCTGTGTAAATTAGGAATTATTCAAATGTGACTCTCAGAAATGAACTGGTGAAATATTCATGAAACAGATTGATTTATTGTTATTTCAGGTTGATTTGTCAGACTGCTCGAATGTCACAGTTTTCCTAGCTCCTAGTGTGGTAAGTAGTAGGTGATTCATTTTCACTCTCTTTATCTCTCTCTTATTAATTCATAAGCTTGGCTTATCAGTGTGTTCTCAGTAATTTTACAATCTTGGATCACTGCTTGCAAACTCCAAATATACCTGTGTTAAATTATTTGGTTTCTTATGTTAGGTATTTCTTTGAGTTCACTGTCTCTGGTCACTCCCTAAGAAGACCCCTTGTCTCCAATGATCCATATAACTTTATTTGTCCAATATCAGGGTAAATAACCAAGATTTGAATAGCGAACACTTTTCACTGTTCTCTGCATTGCTGTGGTATGTCATGTGCAGCACATAACTCCTTGGGCCGAACGTTCCCATATTTTAGCTAAGTGTCAATTTCAGAGTTTCATTGAGCCATGAGCCCTGACAATTTTTTATCATCTAATTCTCCCCAGCTTGCTTCATTGAGTCTGCACCTCACCTCAATTGTGCTGCTTGTGTGCAATCTTGCAGTCAACAGTAGCGGAAGTATTCACTGGTGCTGGGACTTAGGATATTCACACTGCAGGCACCATATTTACACCCCAGTCATGCACCATTTTCAACACTATCAGCTTGGATTGAAGTAGCCAGCTGGTTAGTGCAGAGTCCACGGTCTGAAGGAATGCACAGTCATGCCGTAAGAAGGTTCATGACTTTCTAAACTCCACAGGGAAAGTGCCCCCATCTCCTCTCCATTACCCTCACATGATTCTGACCCCACTGCTGCACCCAGTTCCCATCAAATCTACTGCTGTTACTCTTGTATGCAGCATTTTCCTTTAATACTTCTAACACAACCCAACCCCCAAACTACAAAGCCTTCCTGTCCTCTGCCCATCCTACTCACTCAGTAATGCAGGACACCTCACCATCTTTCCTGACTGACCATAGGCCCCTTAATTAGTCTGAGGACTAGTGTCTTTAAGATATTTCGGTGAAGCACGGTAAGTATGTTTGCTGCATAAGCTGTTGGCAAATGCTTTAGGGGTGACATTGTTGTACCACAGTGGTGTCCGCCAACATGTCTGCTCCAGGACAAGCTGTCATTCTTTCTGTTCACACAAAGAGGTAAGGTAGGGCAGAGATGCTGTGTCCAAATAAGTGCAAAATGAGTGTGTGCCAAGAAAACAGGTTAACAGCCTAGAGGTGAGATGGAGTGCCTGTCCCTGCACACCCAGCGGCCTGGAAACAGCATTGCAGTTTAAGATGTCGGTGATCTCCAAACTACACAACTGAAGTGCTAAACTGTATTATAAATCAGTCTGAGATATGCCAAGATGTTGTGCTGAGGCTGTTGCTTTGCCAATGACGAAGGATGCAGGCAACCACTGCCATGGATTATGCCATGAGATATCGGGGAATGATGACTGAGGTAGAGGCCCTGATAAGACACCAATAAGCTGCAGCCACCACATGACGACTCACACTTTCACGTCTGGAATTGGTGCGGTCTCATTTTTCACCAGTATCTGAGAGAATAGCAACCTGCATAAAAATGAAGCAAGATTGTGAAATAATAGATGTTAATACTTGCAAGTAAGGCCCTTGTTGCTCTCCGGCCAAATCCTCATCTAACCGTTAAAACATTAGGGAGAAAATCTGACATTTTTCCTGACGTTTTTCATTCTCATTGTAAGTGTTCAATTTTCTCACCATTACCCATGTTATTCAGATGCTGGAAGGATTTTGCCTCTTGTCTTTCATAGGCAGAAGAATAACACCCCATCAGATTCTATGAAGTATTAAGACAATGCTATTCAACATCAAAAATAAAACAAAGAACTGTGGATGCTGGTAATCTGAAGCAAAAACAGAAATTGCTGCAGAAACTCAGCTGGTCTGGCAGCATCTGTGGAGAGAAAGCAGAGTCCACATTTCTGGGTCCAGTGACCCTGCTTCAGAACAAAGATGTGGCCAAACCTGCTGAGTTTCTACAGCAATTTCTGTGTTTATTGAACATAGCGTAGGTCAACAAACTGTTTCGAGCACAGTATGTTTTGCAGTAAAAGCAGTCTATTCTATACCTCTAGAATTTAAAAGAGGAACAGCATCTCCATTGCGCTGTCAAAATAAGACTGGCCTTTACCAGAAATCAGCTGTGGCGTTTTGTCAGGTTTCATGGAGGATTTCTCTAATGTGGTTGTGTTTTCTCGCACAATTGTCCCAATCCTACTTCATTAACTAGATACCACAACTCTCTTGTTCGATTTTCTGAATGTTAGTTTAATTTTCTGAAGTGAGTGGTTATTTGGAGAGGTACATGATGTGATTCAGGCTATGAAATATCATTGTAATAATTTCCATCCTTATGCTTGGACATGCACTATGGACATTAGAATTAGCATGACACTAAGTTACTTGGTCCTACAATAAATTAGTCCATCAAAGACATTAAAACACGCTTCTTTCTACACAGCTTTCGTTACTAGAAGTCAAGTTGTTATCTGAACTTCCAGAAGATGCCTGGATTGTTGCTGGTCGATTCCCTTTCCCAAATTGGAAACCTTGCTGCACTGTTGGGGATGGAGTGGACAGAACTTGGCGTTATAGTGTCAAGCAACTACGACAAGAACGTGTTTCCCAGATCACACATGAAGGAACAGCAGTGTAACATCCGCTGACAAGCCAATAGTTGCAAAAAAGCAACTTTCAAGAGGAGACTGTTAAATAATTTTTTATTTTAAGCTGCAAGCCGCACATTGGATTTTTAAAAAAACTTACAAGAGGTCTTTATTTCAAAGCCAGAGGATCCTCTGTAATAAATTACATGATAATCTTGGATTCTTTTTCAATCCAATGTTGCAACTTGACAATGTACATCTTTTAAGAATGGAAAGTTGTTGCCTTGCTAATTAGAGAAGGGTAAGCAATCTGGTCTTGCTTAAAAGAGGAATTTCCTTCCTTGATACAACACAGGAAATTTTAGAGTGAGGTTTTCAGACAGATCAAACTTTCAAAGATGCTGCCACTTGTCATAATGTGTGACTACTATGCTAAGCAGTGGGGTGCAAGGCTGTCCCTTGCCATAACTTCCAACATAATTGAAATTCTACAGTTAGTTTGAGAGAAGCAGAGAGCCAATGTCTTCGTGCTGGCATCCATTTAGAGCATAACTTTATGGAGCTTATGACATGTGTCTGGCTCTCTTCCTGATTGTGAATGGTGATTGTTTTGAGCCCCTTTGAGACTATTATCCTTTAAAAATGTGAATCTTTCACTGACTAATGCAATTAATTCCACAAAATTATGTAACATTTTAAACTTCTTACTGCAACAAGCAAATTAAACTCAACATTGACTAAACATGATTTAGTAGTCATCTAGAGTACAAAACAGATTTCCCCATTAGGTTCCTAATACAATCAAAAAAACCCACATCTCATTTATATATTATCCCACACTCTGAGCAGAGATGAAGTCTGTGAGCTCCTCCAGACTTTAACAGGAACTCTTCTCCCTGCTTCACCAAGGTGAACCCTATTAATTTCATTAAGAGTCATAGAGATGTACAGCACAGAAACAGACCCTTTGATCCAACTCATCCATGTCAATCAGATATCTTAAATTAATCTCATTCCATTTGCCAGCATTTGGCCCATATCCCTCTAAACTCTTGCTATTCATATACCCATCCAGATGCCTTTTAAATGTTGTAATTGTATACACCTCCGCCACTTCCTCTGGCAGCTCATTCCATACACGCACCACTCTCTATGTGAAAACGTTATCCCTTTTATACCATTCACCTCTCATTTTAAACCTATACCCTCTAGTTTTGGACTCCCTTATCCTAGTAAAATGACTGGCTATTCACCCTACGTATGCCCAACATAATTTTATAAACCTCTATCAGGTCACCCCTCAAACTTTGACACTTCAAGGAAAATAGTCCCAACCTATTTAGCCTCTCACTATAGCTCCAACTCTGCAACATCTTTGTAAACCTTTTCTGCAGCCTTTCAAGTTTAACAAATCTGGTAACAGGGAGATCAGAATTTAATGCAGTATTCCAAAAGTTGCCTAAATAGTGTACTGTATTAGCCGCAACATGACTCCTACATTCGATGCACTGACCAATAAAGATGTGTCCAATTGCCGTCTTCACTACCCTGTCAACCTGTGACTCCACCTTCAAGGAACTATGAATCTGCACCCTAAGGTCTCTCTTTAGCAGCATTCCCCATGATCCTCCTATTAAGGACCTATCCAGGGTTGTTAAGAAGGCATACAGTGTCTTGGCCTTTATTTATAGAGGGATTGAGTTCCGGAACCAGGAGGTTATGCTGCAGCTGTACAAAGCTCTGGTACGGCCACACTTGGAGTATTGTGTACAGTTCTGGTCACCACATTATAAGAAGGATGTGGAAGCTTTGGAAAGGGTGCAGAGGAGATTTATTAGGATGTTGCCTGGTATGGAAGGAATGTCTTACGAGGAAAGGCTGAGGGCCTTGAGGCTGTTCTCGTTAGAGAGAAGAAGGTTGAGAGGTGACTTAATAGAGACATACAAGATAATCAGAGGGTTAGATAGGGTGGACAGGGAGAGCCTTTTTCCAAGTATGGGAACGGCAAACACGAGGGGACACAACTTTAAAGTGAGGGGAGATAGGTATAAGATAGATATCAGAGGTAGTTTCTTTACCCAGAGAGTAGTAATGGTATGGAATGCTTTGCCTGCAACGATAGTAGATTCGCCAAGTTTAAGTGCATTTAAGTCGTCATTGGACAGGCATATGGACGTACATGGAATAGTGTAGGTGGAATGGACTTCAGATTAGTATGACAGGGCGATGCAACATTGAGGACCGAAGGGCCTGTACTGCGCTGTAATGTTCTATGTTCTATCCTGATTTACCTTACCAAAGTGCTCCGTCTGGCCCATCTGATCAAGTTCTCGTTGTACTCTGAGATAACCTTCTTCACTGTCCATTACACAACCAATTTTGGTGTTGTCTGCAAACTTACTAAATGTTCCTCCTTTATTCTCAGCCAAATTATTTATATAAATGACAAAAAGCAGTGGACCCATCATCAATCCTTGCAGCACATCGCTGGTCACAGGCTTCCAGTCTGAGCACTTGATATTCTTCTGTTACTACAGTTTTTGCAGCTCAACAAACTGAAGATGAAAATATTTCATCCTAGCCTGAAATGAACGTTTAATAAACCATTATGGAATGAAAGACTATGCAAAGAACAGGAACAAAGTCTACAATGTGGAAAGCCTTCAGTCAATGTACATATCAATATAAAAAGCATTCCTTTGTTCAATTGCATTTATTACAGTTCTACAACAACAGTTTAAAAAAAGTTTTGTTATATTTTATTGGTAAATAATTAAAATTGTAAATTATCCCATACACCCCAAAGTTATTCATACTTGAAGAGTATTGTCAGAAGTTTCCTTGCCACTATGACACAACCAAATAATCAACAATATCTCTGGACCAATAGCATAAATTGTCAAAAGTGGTTGTTTACTGGCATTCCTCTGCTGTTTTCATCAAGGCTATAGTGTGGAGTTGGTGGGAACCCTGTGTAAACATCCTCCAGCATCCCCACTTCACGGTTCACATTTGAAACCATTCTGTCAGTAGTGGGAAGTTTTTACATTCACAGTCTGGGAATGGAAGATTCACTTTGATGTTCTGAGTATGAAAAAGCATTACAGTTTAAAAATAGGGCACTGATGCTGGGTATTATGCTGCTGAACTAAAGAAATGGAAAGCATCATTTACACCGTTAATGGATTATTTGAAACATGGCAAAGAAACATAGCATAACTGTCCTTTACAGACTTTAGACGCAATTGATTTTGTTTTATAAAAAAGGTCTATTTAGAATAGCACATGAACTGAAAAAAATATGAGTTAACAATGTACAGCACATCTCTTCAGATCTCCAGATTGGTATCAGGATCCCTGGTGTTGCTGAACAGTATCACATAATTTGAGGAGTATTTAAACTTAAAATTATTAAAATCTGTTCTTGTGGCGACATAAATATAGCTAAGATTACGAGACAGAGAAAACATGAGATACAAGATGAAGTTTATAATCTGTTTGCAGAACCAGACAAAAGCGGTTTGTAGTATCTCTTCAAAAGTTGAGAATAGCACTCTTCAATAGCTACAGACATTTTCTAACAAACCAATTCAAGAATGTTATTAAACACCTTTGGAGTGGGTGGGAATTGAACCCAGGCCTCCTGGATCCAAGCTAGAAATACTACCACTGCACCACAAGACCTCTATACCCCTGGGGCCTTCCTGTATCAAAAGTACCTGTGATATAGAACAGGTATGAAGATCAGTGGGATGCAGGCAGGATTGAAGAATTAGCAGAATTGCAATAAATCTTCTACTCAGAGGTACTCATTGATTTACTATCCCCTCCGTTAGAGCTCCCATTTGATGTAGAACCCTCCTTCTTTAATCCACCTCTGTTGTCCACTTGTCACTGCAGTAACAGGAAAGCAAGAATTTTTTTCCTTTATAAATATTACTTCCTGCTTCCTTGTTTTGAGAAGTCAGAAATGTTTGGTGCAAACATTATATTATTGCAGAAATAATAATTGAAATAGGCTGCAATTTATGCTTTTCTGTTGGTAGATTCAAAGACAGGTTGGGGATATATAAAATTCTCTGTCTACTATTTATCCCCAACCTATCTGCACTTTTACCAAGGGAGGGAGGCTTCAGATGGCCCTTGCGTTTATTAGGCCTTAAACTTGCCAATCAATGGTCACATTAGGGCCCAATCTTGCTCCTGACAGCATTTCACACAAAGCAAGAGTTGGCTCCCTCACTTTTGGAGGCCCAGCATCTTTAGTTGCACTGGCTAGCATGAGGAAAGGCATAGGGCAACCTCTGCTTAGCACTGCTGCCTCCCAGTGCCAGGGACCCAGGTTCAATTCTACCCTCACACCCTATGTGGAGTTAACACATTCTCCCCGTGTCTCCCACAGTTCAAAGATGTGCAGAATAAGTGGATTGGCCATAGTAAATTGCCAATAGTGTCCAGGGATATGCAGGCTGGGAGTATTAGCCATTGGAAATGCAGGGTTACAGGGATAGCGTAGTGGGGGTGGGGGGGTGGGTCTGGGTAGGATGCTCTTCAGAGGAGCGGTATGGACCGAATGACCTGCTTCCACACTGTAAGGATTCTATGGTCCTGTGTAGGGCATTCAGCCCATATAGTTCACATAACAATTAAGCCTCCTTTTTCTTATCTACTATATCAATTTTTAAAATTATTTCCATAGAAGCAGGAAGTAATATTTATAAAGGAAAAAAAAATCTTTCTTTCTTGTTACTGCAGTGACAAGTGGACAGCGGAGATGGATTAAAGAAGGAGGGTTCTACATCAAATGGGAGCTCTAACAGAGGGGATAGTAAATCAATGAGTACCTCTGAGTAGAAGATTTACTGCAATTCTGCTAAAATACATAATATTTTTGATCATGGCGAGACAGGTGGAATTGACAAATCAGCATTTCCTTGCCATTTCTAGATAAGAGAGAAAATAATTCAACCAGTGGAGTTGAAATGTACATGAAAAGTGCAAGGTTATTACATATTGCAAAGATGGCAAGGGGAGAAATGACCAGTCTCCATTTGGTCTATCATTGAAAAGCCCGAGAATAGAAACAGCTCCCCTTTAGGGCTCTTGTGGTGGAGTGAGTTGCTCTTCCTCTGGATCAAGATATATATTTTCAAATTAACCTGTTCAGAGTTATTACAGCACAACTCTGGAACAGGTGGGACTTGAACACAGGCCTCTGACTCGGAGATAGTGATGCTACCACTGTACTACATGAGCCCCAACAACATGCCTCAACAGGTTGATTAAACATTCAGGCAGCATCCAACAAGCAGCGAAATCGACATTTCGGGGAAAAGCCCTTCATCAGGAATAAAGGCCGAGAGCCTGAAGCGTGGAGAGATAAGCTAGGGGAGGGTGGGGGTGGGGAGAGAGTAGCATAGAGTACAATGGGTGAGTGGGGGAGGAGATGAAGGTGATAGGTCAGGGAGGAGAGGGTGGAGTTCCAGCACCACTGATCCAGAATCTGGTTTCCAGCATCTGCAGTTATTGTTTTTACCAGGTTGATTAAACATGCTCAGACATAGCTTCACAATACAGTTGGAGGAAATTCCTTGTTTAACTCCAGTCTGAGATAAGGGGAGTGTTAATAGTGCTCCATTAAACACTGGCTGTGTAATGACATAATTAACACACCTCTATGGTACAGTGATAGCATCTCCGTCACCGTGCCAGGAGACTTGTGTTCAACTTCCACCTCCTCCAGAGGTGTGCAATAATAGGTCAAGACAGGTTGATTAAAATGTATCTACATGAAAGTCACTGATTGGAAAAGCAAACATTCAAAGAGAGCTGGAAGGCAGAGTGAGAAGTTTCATGCTAAGTTGTATAATTTATTCTTACAAATTGCAGTACATAAACCAATTTTCCTAATGTCTACAATTTTCAGTGATTAAAATTTATCAGAGTTTCCTGTACAATTGACTAAGCGTATTTTCTGCTCATTATAATATCCAAGTGTTTGAAAGGAATCTTCTCAGGCTTGGGCAATTCATCTTGAAACAGGAAACACAGGATTAAAATGGTTGGCTTTCATGTTTCTGTAGTTGGGAGAAAAACTCACCATGATGTCTGATATAATTGATATTATTTTACACAGGATACATGTTCAGATATTTTCCCTGTGATCAAGTTGGATGTACATTAAGAATTCATAATTATATCCCAGTTTAAATTAATGGATGACAGTTTGTGTTGTACATTACTGTCCATTTTACCATTTGCCACTGGCAGAATTAAATAAAATGGAACAAAACTTGCCCCAATAATTTCATGGCATATATGGCAAGATGAAAATGGCTCTCATGGATTGATTTCAAGGCTAATGTCATCCTGGAGTCAGGCATTAGTTCCCCATGTAGTTAACGATGTTATGTAGACCATACAATGCGATTGCTGGTTTAAAATCACATCTACCTATCCATTATTCTGAATATGAACTGGTCTGTACAGAGTAAAATGGGTGGTCAGACCGGAAACATATTTCAATGAGAATCTGATATGATAATGTGCTTCAGCAGGCAATGATTTAATGAGAAAAAATATATATACACACAGAATAATAATAATCCTGAATGCGAGAAGTTGAGAAGGAAAACTGATTTTACTTTTGCAACAGTTTAGTTTCTAGAAACCTGGATTTGAATGCAGGTTTCCAATGAATCCGTTGAGTAGGATCCAAGTGTATGGGAATAATTAGAAACCTAGCCTTTCCCAGTTGATGCCAAAGTAATGGAAATTGGGAACTTGCTCTCTAAAGAGCTGCTGAAGCTGGAGATAAACTAAATATTTCAAATCGGAGATTGATAAGACATTTGTTAGGCAGGGATATTAAAGGTTATGGAATCAAGGCAGCTGCGCAAAAGTCCAGATCAGCTGGGTATGGAGGGCTGAATTGCCTTCTCCTGTTCCTGTGTAAATAATCTCATTTGTGAATAAGTTAACTTGCACATGGTAGAACCACTGTCTCATCCCGTGTGGCAGACCGTAAATAATGAGTACCTTATTTTGCTGTAGCACACTGTCAGTAAAAATGCTATGTTATTTTACTAATCACAACTTTCATTTCCAAATAACTGCTCAGAAAATTCCTGGTGACAGCAGGGGGGTGAGACTTCCATTTCAGAGTTGAGGATCCTGTGCGATTGCCAAGGAGGTTAATGACGGATAACATCAGCACTGGCTGCTCTTGGGACTTCAGTTCCAACCAGTTTTCGGAGGCGGGTAATTTCCTGCTTGTACCTGCATTATTTAACAAAACGGCAATTTAGTTTCGAAAACCCCTCACTTATATAGCGCCTTTCACAAAGACTGGTCGAGCAAGGGTGCCTTGGTTCACTTTGGACCAGGAGGCCAAGTCTGAAGCTTATTCAAAGTTTTTTGAACATCCAGACACCAAAGGAGCAAGCGCCTTGGCTTCCTGGGCAGGCTTAGACTGTCAGAGTCAGATTGTGTGAGTAAGGGAGGGAGGAGAGGAATTAGACCCACAACAGGTTCTGCGATGTCAGCCGAAGAAAAGCAATGCTAGTGAGCTTTGAGAAGATTTGTAGCTCAGGTTGAGGTTCTGATGTAAGTTTACTTGCTGAGCTGGAAGGTTTGTTTTCAGATGTTTCATCACGATACTAAGTAACATCAGTGAGCCTCCGGTGAAGCACTGGTGGTATTGCCCACTTTTTATTTATGTGTTTAGGGTTCCTTGGGTTGGTGAAGTCATTTCCTGTTCTTTTTCTCAGGGGTGGTAAATGGGATCCATATCAGTGTGTTTGTTGATAGAGTTCCAGTTGGAATGCCATGCTTCTAGGAATTCTCATGTGTGTCTCTGTTTGGCTTTTCCTAGGATGGATGTGTTGTCCAGTCGAAGTGGTGTCCTTCCTCATCCGTATGTAAAGATACTAGTGAGAGTGGGTCATGTCTTTTTCTGACCAATTGATGTTCATGTATCCTGGTGGCTAGTTTTCTGCCTGTTTGTCCAATGTAGTGTTTGTTACAGTTCTTGCAAGGTATTTGGTAAATGACATTAGTTTTGCTTGTTGTCTATATAGGGTCTTTCAGGTTCATTAGCTGCTAAACAGACAACAAGCAAAACTAATGTCATTTGCAAAATATCTTGCAAGAACTGTAACAAACACTATATTGAACAAACAGGCAGAAAACTAGCCACCAGGATACATGAACATCAATTAACCACAAAACGACATGACCCACTCTCACTAGTATCCTTACATACGGATGAGGAAGGACACCACTTCCACTGATCAGGTGTACCCAAGAACTCTGTTGAAAGCTAGAGAAGTGATTGCTTGGCTTCTTGCTGCGACATTTGTATCATCGATAGTCACAGGTGAGGTGCCGGAAGACTGGAGGTTGGCTAATGTGGTGCCACGGTTTAAGAAGGGCGGTAAAGACAAGCCAGGGAACTATAGACCAGTGAGCCTGACCTCAGTGGTGGGCAAGTTGTTGGAGGGAATCCTGAGGGACAGGATGTACATGTATTTGCAAAGGCAAGGACTGATTAGGAATAGTCAACATAGCTTTGTGCGTGGGAAATCATGTCTCACAAACTTGATTGAGTTTTTTGAAGAAATAACAAAGAAGATTGATGAGGGCAGAGCAGTAGATGTGATCTCTATGGACTTCAGTAAGGCGTTCCACATGGTTCCCCATGGAGACTGATTAGCAAGGGTAGATCTCATGGGACACAGGGAGAACTAGCCATTTGGATACAGAACTGGCTCAAAGGTAGAAGACAGAGGGTGGTGGTGGAGGGTTGTTTTCAGACTGGAAGCCTGTGACCAGTGGAGTGCCACAAGGATCAGTGCTGGGTCCTCTACTTTTTGTCATTTACATAAATGATTTGGATGCGAGCATAAGAGGTACAGTTAATAAGTTTACAGATGACACCAAAATTGGAGGTGTAGTGGACAGTGAAGGGGGTTACCTCAGATTACAACAGGATCTGGACCAGATGGGCCAATGAGCTGAGAAGTGGCAGATGGAGTTTAATTCAGATAAATGCGAGGTGCTGCATTTTGGGAAAGCAAATCTTAGCAGATTTATACACTTAATGGTAAGGTCCTTGGGAGTGTTGCTGAACAAAGAGACCTTGGGGTGCAGGTTCATAGCTCCTTGAAAATGAAGTTGCAGGTACATAGCATAGTGAAGAAGGTGTTTGGTATGCTTTCCTTTATTGGTCAGAGAATTAAGTACAGGGGTTGGGAAGTCATGTTGCAGCTGTACAGGACATTGGTTAGGCCACTGTTGGAATATTGCATGCAATTCTGGTCTCCTTTCTATCAGAAAGATGTTGTGAAACTTGAAAGCGTTCAGAAAAGATTTACAAGGATGTTGCCAGGGTTGGAGGATTTGAGCTATAGGGCGAGGCTGAACAGGCTGGGGATGTTTCCCTGGAGCATCGGAGGCTGAGGGGTGACCTTATAGACGTTTACAAAATTATGAGGGGCATGCATAGGATAAATAGACAAAGTCTTTTCTCTGGGGTTGGGGAGTCCAGAACTAGAGGGCATAGGTTTAGGGTGAGAGGGAAAGATATAAAAGAGACCTAAGGGGCAACGTTTTCACGCAGAGGGTGGTACGTGTATGGAATGAGCTGCCAGAGGATGTGGTGGAGACTGGTACAATTGCAAATTTAATAGGCATTTGGATGGGTATATGAATAGGAATGGTTTGGAGGGATATGGGCCGGGTGCTGGCTGGTGGGACTAGATTGGGTTGGGATATCTGGTCAGCATGGACAGGTTGTACTGAAGGGTCTGTTTCCATGCTGTACATCTCTATGACTCTATGACTGGGACAACACAGCCATCCTAGGACAAGCCAAACAGGGACATGCACGACAATTCCTAGAAGCATGGCATTCCAACCGAAACTCTATCAACACACACATTGACATGGATCCCATTTACCACCCCCTGAGGAAAAGAACCGGAAATGACATCACCACAGGAAACGACCTCACCAACCCAAGGAAACCTAAACACATAAATAAAAAGCAGGCCATAACAGCAGGGCTTCACTGGAGGCTCACTGATGATGTTACCTAGTATGGTGATAAAACATCGGAAAACAAACCTTCCAGCCCAGTAAGCATTGCTTTTGTGTTAGTCACCCAAATGAAGGCCTGTTTAGAACAGAATCTACACTCAAGGAAACAAGGATTGTGAAAAGTTACAGACCACAGAATCAAGGCTGGGAATCTTACAGCGAGGGTCTACATGATTATGCTCAAAGGGTTGAGTGAAGACATGGTCAAGAAACACATTGGTAAACTCACCTTGGTGACACAGGAGAAAGGGGCCTGGAGGAGATGGACATTAAGTTTAAGACTACATGACCATGCAGAGTACAGAATAATGTCTAAGCACAACGTAGGGTTTCCATTGTGTTAACAAGTTAAGGGGGGAATATCTGTACTGCAGTTAGGTGTATTTTCTGCCTACTAAGTAATATTTAATCGATGTTGACATTAGTTGCTTTATAGAGTCATAGAGATGTACAGCACGGAAACAGACTGTTCGATCTAACCTGTCCATGCCGACCAGATATCCCAATCAAATCTAGTCCGATAAAACTCTTAAAACTCAAAACTTTTGGTAATTCTCTGAGTAGGTCTTTGGGAAATCAATATTTTTATTTAGAAGTCATCAGTCTTAACATAACAGTCACTAATTACAGTATTTATTGTGCAAAATTGACAATATATTTAATTCTTTATAGAGTCGTAGAGTCATAGAGATGTACAGCATGGAAATAGACCCTTCGGTCCAACTCATCCATGCCAACCAGATATCCCATAAGAAAGAAAAATGTGAGTTTCCCTAACCAATAGTTTGTCGACCTCACTGGTCTATAATTCCCTGGTTTATCTCCACCAATCTTCTAGAAAAATGGAACTGCTTTAGCTGTCCTCTAGTGTGTGTCACCTCCTTATGACCAGAGAGGAATTTTAAAAATTGGGTCAGAGGCCTTTGTAATTTCCTCCCTCACCTCCCAAAATGATGCTTATACACATTTCATTGCCTACGACAAATAAACTTTTCTACAGTGATAGGAGAGTCACTGTTGGTTGATGCAAGGGCATCAGGAGTAGCTACATAGAAAATACCTTTTTGGTGAAAAGTAAGTTGGCATCAGTCAGAGGCTGGCTTGAATGAGAGATGTGCAAGGCTGTGCTGCCTGACCTTACCTTCCCAGGTGCTTATCTACATACTCCTGCAGTTCAGCCAACTGCTCCTCAGCAACTGTGACACGTGAGATCAACTGAGCACGTTCACGTTCCAACTCCTCCTGTGGGTGAAAGCCAGCACAGGGTTTTAATAGATCAATAATTCCAAACATCTTGACTATCTTACAGGGCATACATGAAGCTGTTCACTTTGTTACTTAGTGTCACTTGGAAGTTACGGTGTGCTGTATTGCAGAGACTCCCAGAGTCCATTTGGGAAAGGAAGTGCTGGTGAAGTGGTAATGTCACTAGACTAATAACAAAAGCCTGGAAGGGCTCTTGTGGCACAGTGGTAATGTCCCTACCTCTGAGCTAGGAGACCTGGGTTCATGTCTTGCCTCATCTAGAGGTGTGTCAGAACATCTGAACGGGTTGATTCAAAATACCTAGTCCCTTCAGCAAGGGTTGCAGTGGCACTGTGGTAATGTCTCTGCATCTGAGACAGGAGGCCTGGATTCAAGCTCTACCTGCTCTAGAAATGTCTAATAACATCTCTGAAATATCCGAAGTTCAGAAGTGGCATTGAACAGTGTGAATGCTACTGAACTGTTCAATGATTGTGTTATAGAAATTAAATAACCCAAGGTTGGCTGGGTAGAATCTTGTGAATGCATGTTAGCTTTACTTGGTTATCATGGTCAGGTACTGTTCAGGGTTCTGTTTACAATTGATTGCATTATTTTACAATGTATGGATTAATGATTCTATAGTTGCCTATATCTGCTATTTTTCCCATTTTGATAATAACAAGACACTTGCCCATACGTTTTCAGTTTCCAGCGACAATGAATCATGGTCATCAATGCCTCAGCAATCTCCTCCCTTGCCTTTTTCATCTCCTCCCTTGTCTTTTTCATCACTTAGACAGATACAATCTATTCACAATTTGCTTAACGTCCTTTTAGACTATCTTGGATTTCTATCTCCATTGATTTTATTAAATCTCTATCTGAGAAGGGCACATTGCCTTCCATTGTAAATTGTAGCCATCCAGAAAAATGAGCTCATCCTCCATTTTCACTTCATTTTTTTCATGGGATGTGGGCATCACTGTTTAGTGTCAGCTTTGATCATCCATTCCCAATGGCCCAGAGGACAGTAAGAGTCAACCACATTGCTGTGGATCTGGAGTCATATGTAGGCAAGACCATGTAAGGTAGATTTGTTAGTCTAAAGGATCACCATTAACGTTTTTTTTCAATTCAAGATTATTATTAAATTATTATTAAATTCAAATTTCACTAAGTGAGATTCAAAGCCTTGTTACCAGAACATTCGTTAGGGATTCTTATTTACTAGGAGAAAGTGAGGACTGCAGATGCTGGAGCTCAGAGTCGAGAGTATGGTGCTGGAAAAGCACAGCAGGTCAGGCAGCATCCGAGGAGCAGGACAATCAATGTTTCGGGCATAAGCCCTTCATCAGGAATGAGGCTATTGGCTCAGGGCTGAGAGATAAATGGGAAGGGGTGGGGTTGGGGGGAAGGTAGCTGAAAAAGCAATAGGTGGATGAAAGTGAGGGAGAAGGTGATAGGTCAGAGAGGGGAGTGATGCACTGGTCCGGAGGGCGGTGCCCAGTTGGAGGCTTGGGACTTGGATAACATAGGGAGAGGGGAAATGAGGAAGCTATTGAAATCCACATTTATCCTGTGTGGTTGCAGGGTCCCAAGATGGAATATGAGGTGTTCCTCCTCCAGACGTTGGATGGTAACAGTTTGGCGGTGGAGAAGGCCCAGGACCTGCATGTCCTTGACGTAGTGGGAGGGGGAGTTGAAGTGCTCACCCATGGGGTGGTGGGGTTGGTGGGTGTGGGTGTCCCAGAGATGCTCTCTGAAACGATACACAAGAACACGTCCCCTCTCCCTGATGTAGAGGACACCACACCAGGTGCAACGGATGCAGTAGATGACATTGATAGAGATACAGGTAAATGTCTGACAGATGTGGAAGGATCCCTTGGGGCCTTGGACGGAGATGAGGGGATGGTGTGGGCGCAGGTTTTGCACTTCCTGCGGTGGCAGGGAAAGGTGTCAGGAGTGGGGTGTGGGCTGGTCAGGGGTATGGACCTGACGGAGTCACAGAGAGAATGGTCTCTCCGAAACGCTGATGGGGTGGGGAGGGAAAAATATCTCTGGTGGTGGGGTCCGTTTTGAGATGGCGGAAATGGCAGAGGATGATGCATTATATGCGGAGGTTGGTGGGGTGGACTGCTGTAGTTAGCACTGCTGCCTCACAGCGCCGGAGGCCTGGGTTCAATTCCCGCCTCAGGCGATTGACTGTGTGGAGTTTGCACATTCTCCCCGTGTCTGCATGGGTTTCCTCTGGGTGCTCCGGTTTCCTCCCACAGTTCAAAGGTGTGCAGGTCAGGTGAATTGGCCATGCTAAATTGCCCGTAGTGTTAGGTAAGGGGTAAATGTAGGGGTATGGGTGGGTTGCGCTTCGGCGGGTCGGTGTGGACTTGTTGGGCTGAAGGGCCTGTTTCCACACTGTAATGTAATCTAATCTAATCTAAAAGGTAATCTAATCTAATTATTAGAGGACAGGAAGATGCTGTTGTTTAGCCCTTGTTGCTATTCTTCACCTCCCCTGTCCCCAAACTTTGGAACAGGTGAGACTTGAATCTGTGCTTTCAGGTCCAGAGATAGGGATATTACCATTGCATCTCAAATGCCCCCAACTCCTTTAGCTTTATAATAGACCTGAAATTTAAACATCTTATGTTCTTTCATTTTCTCCCCATTGAAATAACTTTTCATTTCTCACATATGCTTCCCATCTCTTTCTAGATACATTTGTTCCCCTTCTTACTCTATCTCCATTTCTCCTGAACCTTTCTAGTATTTTAGCAGGTGTCCCGCAGTGAAATGTCTACACTAAGAATTTGTCCCCTTCCAAAAAATCAATAGTTCACCATCCCTTGGTCCTACCAGGCGGCAGCTCTAGTGGTGCTGGTTT
Source organism: Chiloscyllium plagiosum (assembly GCF_037043375.1). Taxonomy (NCBI): domain Eukaryota; kingdom Metazoa; phylum Chordata; class Chondrichthyes; order Orectolobiformes; family Hemiscylliidae; genus Chiloscyllium; species Chiloscyllium plagiosum. The sequence continues at coordinate 15,320,097 of NW_028270158.1, read as the reverse complement.
GTGGGGGAGAGGGCTGGGGTTGGGGGGTGGTGGGGGGTGGTGGGAGGGTGTTGTTCCTCAGCCTCTGGTTGGCTAGCAACTTTAGGCAGGCAGGGTCTTTTGTCCATATTTATTCAAGGCACCTGAGTGTCACAGGATAGGTCGGCATTTATTGCCCATCTCTAACTGTCCTCCTGACACCTGCTAGTTCTTGTACCATTCAGGCCCTGGACAGGCCATCACCAGGAGTCAAGGACCTGGTGCCTGTGGAGAGCTGACAGCTAATTAGAGGCCAACAGTGCTACTGGGGTTAATGCCATTGCCAGTGCTACAGCTGGGATCGAGGAGGGACTGGGCACCGGAGTGTAAAGGTAGGAAGCAGGTCCTAGCATGTGGGGGCACAGGGATTGGTTACAAGGGAAGGACATGCTTTCAGCAGAACAAACCCTCCCTGACGCTGACTCAGGCTCTCTATCTTTGAAGCAGGGACTACTCCCACTCACTGCAAGCCCAAGGACCCCATGCTCACAAGCTAATGTGTCATGGTTGACTCCTCAGAAATCTCTCATTTCTGGTCAGTCTGCACCCCATCCCAGCTCGTTTCCCCAGCCCCCATCGCCTCATCTTCACCATGGATATCCAATCCCTCTACATTTCCATCCACCATGACCAAGGCCTCCAAGCACTTCGTGTTTTCCTCTCCAGACGTCCCCAACAGTACCCTTCCACCGACACTCTCATTCGTTTGGCTGAACTGGTCCTCACCCTTAACAATTTCTCCTTTGAATCCTCCCACTTCCTCCAGACCAAAGGGGTAGCTATGGGCAAACGTATGGGCCCCAGCTATGCCTGTCTCTTTGTTGGCTACGTAGAACAGTTGATCTTCCGTAATTACACCGGCACCACTCCCCACCTCTTCCTCCGCTACATTGATGACTGCATTGGTGCCACCTTGTGCTCCCGCGAGGAGGTTGAGCAATTCACCAACTTCACCAACACATTCCACCCTGACCTTAAATTTACCTGGACCATCTCTGACACCTCCCTCCCCTTCCTGGACCTCTCCATCTCCATTAATCACGACCGACTTGACACTGACATTTTTTACAAACCCACCGACTCCCACAGCTACCTGGATTACACCTCTTCCCACCCTACCTCTTGCAAAAATGCCATCCCGTATTCCCAATTCCTCCGCCTCTGCCGTATCTGCTCCCAGGAGGACCAGTTCCACCATAGAACACACCAGATGGCCTCCTTCTTTAGAGACTGCAATTTCCCTTCCCACATGGTTAAAGATGGCCTCCAACGCATCTCGTCCACATCCCGCACCTCCGCCCTCAGACCCCACCCCTCCAACCGTAACAAGGACAGAACGCCCCGGTGCTCACCTTCCACCCTACAAACCTCCGCATAAACCAAATCATCCGCCGACATTTCCGCCACCTCCAAAAAGACCCCACCACCAGGGATATATTTCCCTCCCCACCCCTTTCCGCCTTCCGCAAAGACCGTTCCCTCCGTGACTACCTGGTCAGGTCCACGCCCCCCTACGACCCACCCTCCCATCCTGGCACTTGCCCCTGCCACCGCAGGAACTGTAAAACCTGTGCCCACACCTCCTCCCTCACCTCTATCCAAGGCCCTAAAGGAGCCTTCCACATCCATCAAAGTTTTACCTGCACATCCACTAATATCATTTATTGTATCCGTTGCTCCCGATGCGGTCTCCTCTACATTGGGGAGACTGGGCGCCTCCTAGCAGAGCGCTTTAGGGAACATCTCCGAGACAGCTAATCAACCAAACCGCCCCGTGGCCCAACATTTCAACTCCCCCTCCCACTCTGCCGAGGACATGGAGGTCCTGGGCCTCCTTCACCGCCACTCCCTCACCACCAGACGCCTGGAGGAAGAACGCCTCATCTTCTGCCTCGGAACACTTCAACCCCAGGGCATCAATGTGGACTTCAACAGCTTCCTCATTTCCCCTTCCCCCACCTCACCCTAGTTCTAAACTTCCAGCTCAGCACTATCCCCATGACTTGTCCGGACTTGTCCTACCTGCCTATCTCCTTTTCCACCTTTCCACTCCACCCTCTCCTCCCTGACCTATCACCTTCATCTCCTCCCCCACTCACCCATTGTACTCTATGCTACTCTCTCTCCACCCCCACCCTCCTCTAGCTTATCTCTCCACGCTTCAGGCTCTCTGCCTTTATTTCTGATGAAGGGCTTTTGCCCGAAACGTCGATTTTGCTGCTCGTCGGATGCTGCCTGAATTGCTGTGCTCTTCCAGCACCACTGATCCAGAATCAGCAGCAGAGGGATGAGTGTCTGAAATGGACATTATTTAATTGCCTTCCAAACACGGATTTGATTGGGATGGAGGCCAGCGAGTGGTGGGTTCCTGCCTTCCACATCACTGCCTGATTAAATGCCCCGACCACCAGATTTACTGCAGGGACAGGCACATGATTCCACCATCATTTCAGTTATTGTCTTTTTGATATCTGCATTACTTAACATTTTGCTTCCATCTTCATAAAAGCATGGAGTTTGGTGCAAGTCTTGATTATGCTTGATCTTTTCAAATCTTTTGAATACCTACATTATTGCTTTGCAAGATATTAAGCTTCAGATTAAATTACATGCCTTTTTTTTCAAAACCCTGGATCCATGTTGGACATGTTTATGTTCATAGTGTTGGTTTGGATTAAAACAGCATTGAGACAGCAGGTTATTTTGCATGGGCCCCACTATATTATATATAACAACGTTCGTCATAAGAACACACAAACAAGGTAATCAGCAGCAGTAAGAGGCCATTCAGTCCCTTGAGCCTAGACTATCAGTTAATAAGACTAGGCTCTGACTGGGGCTGTAAGTCCACGCTGATCTCCCCCTGATAACTCTGACTCCTTTCTCAGTCAAGAATTTGATAGCCTGTTTGTCTGGCATTGGCTGGAGAAGGGCAAAGGATAACCCGAGGCAGAGAGAATCAAATGTCTACAAGAATTCATCTGAACCCCCATTTTACAATCACCCTCTCTCCATCTTTCTCTGGGGAAGGGAATTCCAAACACTGAAGATCCTCATTAAGGGAAGAAATTCTCCTCATGTCCATCTCAAATAGAAGTCCAATTATTTTTAAACCAAATCCTCCAGTTCTAATCCCTCCCACCAGGGGAAATATCCAGTATCTACTCTGTCAAGTCCACTCAGGATCTTCTATGTTTCAATAAGTTCATCTCTCATACTTCTAGATTCCAGTGTATATAGGTGCAACCAGTTCAACCATTTCTTAAAAGATGTCCCCAACAACCTGCAAATCCTCAAAGCAGTTGTGTGAGCCTTCTCTGAACTGTTTCTAATGCACATAGCCTTCCTACTGTAATGGGTCAAGTCAGCACAAACAATTGATTAGTTGCATTTTCAATCAAAGAGGAGCCCATTCTCCAATGCAATATAACATTGGTCCTGTCAAAATCTATAATCAGCAACAGTACAGACCTGAGTAGTAAATGTGAACTCTTTTAGCTGTTTCCTTAGTTCACTCCAGTTTTCACTACTTGCTTTCCCATCAGTCTCTAGGCTGAAAAAAAAATTAAAAGCAGTACTTTAGGTCTTCGCATGTTAGTAATTTGGTGGTACAGAACTTAACTATCTGACACCTTTTGTCTTTCATCAGGACATTTTGCAAGAATACAAATTCAAAGGAATTTATACTGCATTAGAGGAGGGTGCTCATTGGTTGGCACATGTACTTTGAATAGTCAAGGTGTTTTTATGAAGAACTTAACCAGCAATTGTTTGACTCAGCAAAATTGGTGACACATGCGTAGTGTGTGCACATGTTCTTTCTGTCAGCAAAGGACAGGCCCTCATCAAAATGGGTGATATCCATTGTTGCTTCATTTCTCAAGGTTATGCCCTGACTAATCAAGAGTCAACCTGCCTGGAATGAAATGTAATAAAGACACGTTAAAATGTCTGCTTACTGTCAATCAGCATTCTTCTTGGCAATCAGAATTGACATGCCAACAAATCAGCACTCTCCTCTCTTGCAGTATAAATGATGGTGTTCACCTTGAGATTGTATTCTTGCAAAATGTCCAGAGTGCAAGATTAAAACTTCAACAAAATATCAACAATTTTTTGAGCAATACTCAAGCTTCTGCTCTGGGAGGAGAACTTTCTTGACTAGAAAAAAATCGAAATCCAATGTTGCTATCCTGCCTTTATTCCAATAACATCGCATTTTCCTCTGTTTTGAGTTTTGATCGACTCACCCTTTCAGTAAAACAATGATGTCTGCCTCAATTGCTCTCTGTTACTCTAAAAACTTCCCGAAAGAATGTTCTCCATTCTATCCTCACTTTCTGGTGACATTTTACTTTGACAATGTTTGCTTCTGATCCACTTGAGGGGAATTAGCCTTTCAGCAATTACCACTTCATAACCCTTCCATAATTTAAAAAAAAAATGCTCTTAATCCCTTGACCTTCTCTGATTCAATTAAAACATCCCAGTAGGTCATATCTCTGCATTCTCTGTTTCATTTTGGCTCTAGTGTCATTTCTCTGGTGGATGCCCAAGACTGTATGACGCACAATAACTGTGGTGAACCCTACAATTAGCAAATGGTATATATCAGTACTAGGCACAGTACCTGGCTTATCCTCTTGGAGAGGGGAAGGGGAAAGTAGAATGGGAAATCACTCATGTGCCACTATTCAGTAGCTAAGTGTAAGGTGGCATTACCCAAGACTACTGCATGGTCACAGTCTGTGTGGCAATGAATTACCGTACATTAAAAAAACCCCAAAGAACTGCGGATGCTGGAAATCAGAAACAAAAGCAGAAATTACTCAGAAAACTCAGCAGGTCTGGCAGCATCTGTGGACAGAAAGCAGTTGTTGTTAATACAATACCACTGTGTGGACAAAGAATGAGAGCAATACTCACAGCGAGGAAGATATGACTGGTGCACTCCGACCCAGTCTCACCTGCAAACGAAATACAAATTAAAACGGTGCAATTACACTGAAGGGATACATTGTCAGGTATTCCAATAAGCAAACAGATCTTAACTGTACAGACGATGCCCCCGCCTTAACATGCGCCCATCAACAAATCAGCCATTTTGAGTGCTATCCCATTTGTTTCCATTCAAAATGGCCACTGAATGACACAGTGATGCCTTTACAAACACTTCCTGTGATGCTGACAGTTCATTCAGCCACTCCTTTGTGACTAACTATTTCAAAATTATCAGCTGCCGATAGCTTATGGTGACTTTTAAACAAAATACCTGAGCTACCAATTGGAATACTCAACACCATTTTTATTTATACCACATTGAAACCCTGAATCCTGGCATCATCACAGCGATTCAGTCTGTCACATTCATGCCAGCTCCTCGCAAGTGTCACCCAGCTACTCACACCCTCTTGCCTTTTCCCTATAACCTCGCTCAACAGAGCGTTCAGCAGAATGGTGAAAATTTATAGCTCTCGGTTTAAACAGATTCTCTCCACGTCTCTCACCCTCTCTTGAAGCTCTTGGAGTTTTGCCTCGAGATGAGCTTTGTCCTCCCGAAGCCTGTTGAGCTCCTGGCTCTGTTTGGACAACAGCTCACTGTCAGTGATCACAAAGTTTATTTCAGACGGGCCGGGGTCCATATCCTTGCTGCCTGATGATAGAATCTGTTCCCGCTGCATTCTGTGCCAAGTAAAAACACACACTCCCTCACTGACATGTTACTCCTCAAATGTATCCCCACTGGCACCAGCATCATGGAATGTGATTCCTTCCATTGCTGAGCATCTTCCCCACCCCACGTTCTCATGGAATACCCATCAACACCCCCACCATTTTCAGGTAGGAAGACATGGGGAGACAAACTAACCATCCTGCCAGTGAAAGCAGACTGAAAGACTGGCCATGTGGTTCATAAACTGTGACCACTCCCCACCCAGGTGGGGCAATGAGGCAGATACGGTGGTGAACAATGGAGTAACAAATGAGATTGAAGATTTGCACACGGGTCCCTACCTCTCTGATTGGAGAAGGTAGTATTAGGGAATTATTTTGTTAATAAGAAGTCTAAGTTATGAATTTAATACACTGTGGCTTTTGCAAAATCACTCATGGCACATGTACTTATTTGAGGGTGATGCATTCCTCTTGCCCAAAGATAGAGGCAAAAAGCTATTCAGCAATTTCCCAAGGTAGAGGTGAGACCACATTCACTCTTGAGAGCATCAGTTGTTGTGATACATTGACAACCATTGCTCCCTGCTCAGAGTCTGGTAGGCTCCACTAAATTACACCTATTCTTTCACAAAGCCTTTGTAATATTGTGTGACATTGTAAAAAAAAGATCAAAATTAAATTGACTCTTGGCTCACATTAGATAAAAGTGTTGCGGCACATACTTTAGCTTCCATTTGCTTCGGTTCCCAACACCCAGGCCGACTAGATATCCTAAATTAATCCAGTCCCATTTGCCAGCATATGTCCTATATCCCTCTAAACCCTTACTATTCATATATCCATCCAGATGTCTTTTAAATGTTTTAATTGTGCCAGCCTTGCACCACTTCCTCTGGCAGCTCATCCCTTACATGCACCACCTTCTGCATGAAAATGTTGCCCCTTAGGTCCCTTTTACACCTTTCACCTCTCAATTTAAACCCATCTCCTCTTGTTGGACTCCACTACCCTGGAAAAAAAGACCTTGTCTATTCACCCTCTCCATGCCACTCATGATTTTATAAACCTCTTATAAAGCTTACCCTTCAGCCTCTGACATTCCAGGGTAAACAACCCCAGCCTATTCAGCCTCTTTTTTAAAATTCATTTGTGGGACTGGCTGGTCGGCATTGATAGCCCATCCCTAGTTGCCCTTGAGAAGGTTGTGGTAAGCTGCCTTCTTGAATCGCTGCAGTCCACTTGCTGTGGATTGACCCACAACACCAGTAGGGAGGGAATTCCAGGATGTTGACCCAACAACTGTGAAGGAACGGCAGAATATTTCCAAGTCAGTGTGGTCAGAGGCTTGGAGGGGAACTTGCAAGTGATGGTGTTCCCAAGTACCTGCTGCCCTTGTCCTTCTAAGTGGGAGTTGGAGTGGTCATGGGTTTGGAAGGGGCTGTCTAAGGATCTTTAAATTTGAATCTTGAATTTCTGCACTGCATCTTGTAGATAGTACACACTGCTGCTACTGGGCGCTGGTGGTGGAGGGATTGAAGGTTTGTGGATGCAGTGCCAGTCAAGTGGGTTTCTTTGTCCTTTATGGTGTCAAGCTGCTTGAGTGTTACTGAAGCTGAACCTATCCAGGCAAGTGGGGAGTATTCCATGACCTGTGATTTGTAGATGGTGGATAGACTTTGGGGTGGCAGGAGGTGAGTTACTCATCGCAGTATCCCTAATCTCTGACCTGTTGTTGTAGCCACTGTGCCTATGTGGTGAGTCCAGTTGAGTTTCTGGTTTATGGTAACCCCAAGGATGTTGACAGTGGGGGATTCAGTGATAGTAATACAATTGAATGTCAAGGAGCGGTGGTTAGAGTGTCTCATATTGATGATGGTCATTGTCTGGCATTTCTGTGGCACAAATGTTACTTGCCCAAGCCTGGATATTGTCCAAATCTTGTTGCATTTCAGCAAGGGCTGTTTCAGTATCTGAGGAATCGCGAATGGTGCTGAACATTGTGCAAACATCGGCGAACATCCTCCCTTCTGACCTGATGACAGAGGGAAGGTCATTGACGAAGTAGCTGAAGATTGTTGGGCCTAGGACACTACCCTGAGGGCTCCTGGAGAGTTGCCCTGGAGCTGATATGACTGATCCTCCATAACCACAAGCATCTTTCTTTGTTGGAAATGTGTTGCTGGAAAAGCGCAGCAGGTCAGGCAGCATCCAGGGAACAGGAGAATCGACGTTTCGGGCATAAGCCCTTCTTCAGGAATGGGGAAAGTTTGTCCAGCAGGCTAAGATAAAAGGTAGGGAGGAGGGACTTGGGAGAGGGGCATCGGAAATGTGATAGGTGGAAAGAGGTCAAGGTGAGGGTGATAGGTCAGACTGGGGTGGGGGCGGAGAGGTCGGGAAGAAGATCTCAGGTTAGGAAGGCGGTGCTGAATTTGATGGATTTGACTGAGACAGGGTGGGGGGAGGGGAAATGAGGAAACTGGTGAAATCCGAGTTCATCCCTTGTGGTTGGAGGGTTCCTAGCCGGAAGATGAGGCGTTCTTCCTCCAACCGTCGTTTTGTTGTGGTCTGACGATGGAGGAGTCCAAAGACCTGCATATCCTTGGTGGAGTGGGAGGGGGAATTGAAATGTTGAGCTACAGGGTGGTTGGGTTGGTTGGTCCGGGTGTCCCAGAGGTGTTCTCTGAAACGCTCCGCAAGTAGCCGGCATGTCTCCCCAATATAGAGGAGGCCACATCGGGTGCAGAGGATGCAATAGATGATATGTGTGGAGGTGCAGGTGAATCTGTGGCGTATGTGTGGAGGTGCAGGTGCATCTTTCTTTGTGCCAGGCATGGCTCTAACCAGAGTGTTTGCCCCTTGATACTCATTAGATTCCAATTTTGCCAGAGCTCCCTGATGCCACACTCGGTCAAATGCAGCCTTGATGTCAAAGGCTGTTACTCTCACCTCACCTCTGGAATTTAGCTCTTTTCTCCATATTTGAACCAAGGCTGTAATGAGATCTTTCTATTACTCAAACACTCCAATCCTGGCAACACCCTTGTAAATCTTTTCTGCACCCTTTCAAGTTTAATAACATCTTTCCAATAGCAGGGAAACCAGAAATGAACACAGTATTCTTCTTCAGAACTGAACAGTCATATTGGACTTGAAACATTTACTCTGTTTCTCTCTCCACAGATGCTGCCAGACCTGCTGAGTTTCTCCAGCAATTTCTGTTTTTGTGTCAGATGGGGTCAGTCTCTTTACGTTGCAAATCGATCAACTCATCTGGTCTCATTTTCACCATATATTTGATCTCCAAAATCTTAAAAGCACTTGAATTATACCAATCTAAGAGATTGCAAAACATTTTAAGAACATAAATAATGGGAGCAGGAGTAGGCCATTCAGGTCCTTGAGTCTGCTTTGTAAATCAGATCTTGCTGATCCAAATGTTTTGAGTCCCGTATGACTCTTTTTCAGAACTGAAGAGTTACATTAGACTCAAAACATTGACTCCATTTCTCTCTCTCTCTAGAGTTGTTGCCAGAGGTGCAGAGTTTCTCCAGCCATTTCTATGATTTTTTTCTACCTTTATATAGAACATAGAACAATACAGCACAGAACAGGCCCTTTGGCCCTCGATGTTGTGCCGACCTGTGAACTATTCTCAGCTCGTCCTCCTACACTACCCCAAAATCATCCATGTGCTTATTTAAGGGTTGTTTAAATCTCCCTAATGTGGCTGAATTGACTACATTAGCAGGTAGGGCATTCCACATCCTTACCACTCTCTGGTTAAAGAACCTGCCTCTGACATCTGTCTTAAATCTATCATCCCTCAATTTGTAGTTATGGGCCCTTGTACAAGCTGACATCATATCTTAGTGGGTTCACGTTTATCTACAAATCACTATTCCATCCCTTCTGAGCAACTTTTTAACATGGTTCCAAGACTCAGTCAACAGTCTGAGCTGTAGAGTTTATCTGAGCCTTTCACATAAAAGTAAAAAAAATGCTGGCAAATGGGACTAGATTAGGTGAGGATATCTGGTCGGCATGGATAGTTGGACCGAAGAATCTGCTTGCGTGCTGAAGATCTCTATGACTCTAAAAGGGAAACTCCACCATCTGGAATCAGGGTTATAATGGACTGGAATATTATTAATGTCTTGTCTTTACTCAGATGCTCAATGGTGACATGATTGCTTTGCTGAATACAATTGGAAAATAATCCCAACAGCAGCGATGACACATCAAACCTCTCTACGTTCATCAAGATGTTTTGAAGATGAGGGATTTCAAGGCTACGGGGTGTATTTTTATGGTGAGAGGAGAGAGATTTAAAAAAAGACATGAGGGGCTTTTCTTTACAGAGGTTCACGTGTGGAATGGACTTCGTGAGGAAGTGGTGGATGTGAGTACAGCTTAAAAGGCAGTTAGATAAATACATGAATAGGAAAAGTTTGGAGGGATATGGGCCAGGAGCAGGCTGGTGGGACTACTTTTGTTTGGGATTATGTTTGGTGTGGACTGGTTGGATCAAAGGGTCTGTATCTGTGCTGTGTGACTCTATGAAATAAATTGCTGCCAAACAGCACAAGGGATGAGGGCAAGATATATACAACAGCTTAATAGCTTACTAGAGCTGTGCATGGCAGAGGTGTTGGGGATGTGCCCACTACTGTGCCCACTTATCATTGCAATGTGGTGTGACAGAAGGAACGAGTCAGCAGAATGCCACACAATAGCGCACTATCTCAAAACTAATAAATTGAGCAACTGGTCACCGCACATCATATCCGTAATTTTTTCTCACGTTCTCAAATGCTAGCTGAGACTCAAAGCTGCAATACTGTATAACTGTGACGAGAATGACTTAGCGAGATGTTTCTTTAACCTGTACGCAATCAAAAGATGCTCGTGCTTCTTGACTATATTTTGCATCCGTTTCTTGTAGTTTCTAGCTGCTGTTGCCAATTGTTCTTCCCGTGATTTGTAGGCAGATCGAATGTCCTTTAGCATGCTGTCCACAAATCTCTTCAAGTAAGGCTGGTCAGCCGAGGGTTGTGTGTTGTCATTGCCAGATTTCACTGTGTTATCCACATATTCCTTACACAGAACAACACACCATTAGTGCACTTCTCAGCTATTTCTACAGGCACTTACATCTGCTTGAACATATGATTCGCTGCACTCTGAACTTTCAGAGCTTGCATTTAGCAATTTACTCACCGTAACGTCTTCAATGTAACGGACGAGCCGCATGCGATATTCCTCGTTCAGTTCTTTCAGATGGAGCTGCAGCTGAGAGTTCTCAGTTTCAACTTCCTTCAGGTGACTCTGCGAACCTAACAGCGCCTATACGGGATTCCAAAGTGGAATCATGTTAAGTGCGTGTGTCTGAATTTAGAAAGATTATTTTATTCAACAAGAACAATTTGCTTCACAATGAGAAAAATCTGAGTTTATTTCTTTGAAAGGTGAGAATAGATTCTGAAATATGAACATTTTATATATCTAAGTGTGCGTATTTATATGGAGAAGTATTTATAACAGAACAGTTCCTTATCAATTGCTAAACAAAAGAAGGGAATACTATCCAGCTATAATTTTTCAAAGGTAGTTGTTTTAATAAAAGACTATTATTGAGAATTGCATCTCAAAAAACTATCATTTGGGAGAGGCTTTTTGCAGCAAGAAATTGGTTGTTTGTGAACATAAGGAATATATAGAATGTTACAGTACGGACGGAGGATCTTCAGCCAAGCAAGGTTATACCTTATCCTGCTTTCTTTCTCACACGTACCTTTAGCCAGCCTCTAGCTCAGTTGGTTGGAGGGCTGGTCTGAGATATAGAGTGACGCCGACAGCATGGGTTCAATTTCTGCTCTGGCTAAGGTGACCATGACAATTCCTGACCTTTCCCCTCACCTCAAGGCATGATGACCCTCAGACAGAGTGAGTTGCCTCTCTCCAATGAGAGAGAAGCTCTATGGTCCTCTGGAACTACGGTGACTTAAAACACATCTACACTGATCCCCTCAGGCTCTCCTGTGGTAGTGGGTTCCACATTCTTTGCTCTCTGAGCAAAGAAATTCCAACTGAATGTCTTGCTTGTTTTCCTAGCAATTACATTGCTTTTAAAGGGAATTGGAATATTCACAAGTCGAAACATCTCCACAATTGTTATCTCATACAAGGAAATTATGGCCTCACCAGTAAACCCACATCCTGAGAACAAATTAAGAAAAAGCTTTTTAAGCTATACAAGTATCTAATAGAATAGTATTCATGTTAGTCCCAGGGTGTCAATGGGTTAGACAGTAACAGATAACACTACAATATAAACTAGAAATTGATGTTACTCATTCCAATTGAAAATGTTTGATAAATTGGATTGGTAACGATTGGAGCCAGAGTAAGGTGGATCTCATTGACTCTGAGATCCTTGATTGGGGTTGTTATCCTGGGCCAATCAGGGAGCCCTGGCTGACAGATATAAACAGGAGATTGAATTGCTCATGTCTAGTAGTTTGTTTTGTACTCTCCAGACAAACAAAATGCTCAGCCTGTAAAAATTTTTAAAAATTTTAAAAATTAAACAGGAGATTCAGAAGGTCTCCCCACTCTAGGGACTAGCTCTGAGATGGCAGGTCAAAGCCAATGCGCTATGCACATGTAAATAAAGAGTGACAGGATACTGGCTTCCATGCAGTTATTTCATGAATGTCACTATTTTCTATGTTCATTTGAGTTTGATAATATTTAATTTAGCATCCAAAAATGACCAGATATTTCCAAAAAAGGGTAACAAGGCAAGCTGATTGATCCAACTTTTTCCATCTACACATGATCAGAAAAGACAAATCTTACTACAGTTTTGAAGTGGGAGCAATACATATATGTAGCTAGTGCTGAAAAGGTTAATAGTGAGTGAAAAGGTACCAGGCAGTTAAGTAATAAGGGAAACAAGGGCAAATGGACCTTCTGACGACCGGAATCACATGCAGCAGACACCAGTATGAGATAAAGGTGCTGACAGAGTTCACAAAGAATAATGTGCTATAACCTCATGTTACCTGCATATTACAGATATCCTGTTACACAAGCTGAATTAATCAAGGTCATTGCTTTGCCTTTTAAATTGGCAAGTAAATGAACATGCACTATGATGTAATGGATGGTGCACAACAGAAGGGGGACAATATGAATTTAAAAAAGGAATATAAGACACTTTTTCAGACAGAGGGTGGTGTATGTATGAAGTAATGGAGGCTGGTACAATTACAACATTTAAAAGGCATCTGGATGGGTATATGAATAGGAAGGGTTTAGAGGGATATGGGCCAAGAGCTGGCAAATGGGACTAGGTTAGGCTGGGATAGCTGGTTGGCATGGACGAGTTGGATGAGTTGTTAGCGTGCTGTACATCTCCATGACTCTATGACTCTATAGCTTTTCAAGGTTTGTGTAAAGATTTGTAGCTCAGGTGCCGGTTGTAGTTGTGGGTATTCTCGTTGAGCTGGGAAGTTGGTTTGCAGACGCGTTGTCCCCTTTCTAGTTGACTTCCTCAGTGCTGTGGAGCCTCCTGTGAAGCACTGCTGTATTGTGTCATTTGGAGTTTACAGAGGCTTCACAGGAGGCTCCACAGCTCTGAGGATGTCAACTAGAAAGGGGATGACGCGTCTGCAAACCAACGTCCCAGCTCAACGAGAATACCCACAACAACTGCAACTTATAGCCTCCTTTTCACTGGAGAAATTTCCTGGTGTTCCACTGAGAGTGTCTCCCCACTGGTGTAAAGAGATCTGCTAGAAATATTGACCAGAACCTTGTGCGGAAATTCGATCTAAAGTACTCCACAACAGTCTCTTCCACTAATTTTATTTCTTACCACGGTTTGCTCTGCTAGTTTGTGTTGGGTGTTTCGAATAGCTCTTTTGGCCTCTTGAAGTTCTTTACCCATCTTTGCTCTAAAGCAGAGGTTTTAATGGTTTAAAAAAACTTAGTTAATTAGTTGAAACATCATTTGCAAGAACTACATTAATAAAATCCCATGTTCAGTGTCTCCATGTGAAGTAGTCTCAAACTTAAGGACAACTATACCCTGACATAATAAATGTTGTACAAAGATACAACTACAAGAACATATTAATTGTACAAGTATCATGCTATGTTAACTCAACCTCCCTTCACAGTCTATAGCGAGAGAAGGACTGGGTCTGGTCTATTACTCCAGAAACCTAGAGTGTATTATAGGAACCTGGGTTTGATTCCTCCCACAGCACATGGTGGAATTTGATTTCAATAAAAATCGAATTAATTGTGAACCAGTTGCCAATTTTTAGAGAAAAATCTGTGTGGTTTACTCATGTCCTTGAGGGAAGGAAACTGCTGGCCTTACCTAGTCTGGTCTACATAAAACCAGGTATTACCTGACATCGACCTAGACACTGGAAAAGACAATAGCAGAAACAACCCTGTAGATAGCAGCGGTGTGTGCTATTTACAAATTCACAAACAGAGAGCACCTTCCAAACCCATGACCACTTCCACCTAGAAGGACAAGAGCATTAGATACATGGGAACACCACCATCTGCAAGTTCCAATCCAATCCACTCACCATCCTGACTTGGAAATATATCACCATTCCTTCACTGTCACTGGATCAAAATCCTGCAATTCCCTCCTTAATGGTATTGTGGGCCAACCCATAGTGGGTGATCTGCAGGGGTTCAAGAAGGCAGCTCACCACCACCTTCACAAGGGCAACTAGGGATGAGCGATGTCCACATCCCACAAATGAATATAAAAAAAAGTTACTCCAAACCCACAGCAACATGGTTGACCCTTAAATTGCAATGAATGCTGGCCTACATCTTGTGAAGGAATAAAAGAAATGCACTACTTGATGCAGCACTGTGCCAGATAGACAGAATAAAAAGTTCATCGGTTCAATCCTGATCTCCGCTTTGTTAACTGACTTTCATCAGGATACCAGTCGAACTGCTAAATAGTGGCCTCTAGGGTTGAGGAGATGGAAAATAAATATCATACAGTATTCCCATACTGTTCTGTTCTTAAATGATCTGTGTGCACTTTAAGGATCAAACAAGTGGCACCAAGCCTTGTCACATCATGACCTATAAGGAAAGATTGAACAGACTGGACAAAATCTTTGGAGTTTAGAAGAATGCGAGGTGATCACATTCCAATACAGAAAATTGTTCAAGGGTGGAATACAGGAAGAGGATCTCCCCTGGTTAGAGGATCTAGAAAAAGGGAATCCAGTCTCAGAATAAGGGTTAGGCCATTTCGGACTGGGCTGAGGAGGAATTTCTTCAATCAGAGGGTGGCAAATCTTTGGAATTCCCTACCTCAGAGAAGGCCAGTCATTGACTATGTTCAAGACACAGATCAATAGATTTCTTCATAACAAAGAAATCAAGGGATAGTGGAGAAAATGGTATTGTGGTGGAAGATAGCCATGATCTCATTGAATGAATGGGAACGGAGGGTTTGAGTTACAAGGAGAGGCTGGATAGGCTGGGAATTTTTTCATTGCAAGTTGAGGGGTGACCTTATAGAGGTTTATAGAATAATGAGGGGTATAGATAAGGAGAATGGCAGGTGTCTTTTTCCTAGGGTGGGATTTTCAAGATTGATGAGTATAATTTTAAGGTGGGAAGAGAAAGATTTAAATAAGACATGGGGGCAACTTTTTTTACACAGAGAGTGGTTTGTGTGTGGAATGAATGTCCAGAGGAATGGTGAATGCAAGTACAGTTACAATGTTTAAATGACGTTTAGATAATTACATGAATAAGAAATGTTTGGAGTGATACGGGACAAGTGCAGGCAGGTGGGACTAGTTTAGTTTGGGATTATGGTCAGCATGGACTGGTTGGACCGAAGGGTCTGTTTCCGTGCTGTATGACTCTGTTACCCATGTTCTTAAAATATTCCATCAATCTCTTAAATTGGTATAAATTAAGTGCTGTTCAGAGTTTGGATAGATATTAACGTGGTGAAAATGAAACTAGACTAATTGATCAATGTAACCAGACTGATCCTACCAAAAACAGAAATTGCTGGAGAAACTGAGCAGCATCCGTGAAGAGAAGACAGAGTTAATGTTTCAAGTCTGGTGACTCATCATCAGAACACTGATATTCTGAACTGCTGAGTCAAGGAAAGGCCGCCAGCATTCTCAAAGATCCATCCCACCCTGGCAGTGTTTTTCTACAACCTCTGCCATCAGGGAGAAGGTACAGAAGCCTGAACACAAACACCAGCCGGTTTCATAACAGTTTCTACCCTCCTGTTGTTAGAATACAGAATGGACTCACAAACTCTTAACATTCACCTATACCTGTGTTTTTGTTTTAGCTGCTGATTACCTATTTACTTATCCATTGCTACTTTACTCTGTGATCTGCCGTTATTGCTCGCAAGACAAAAGTTTTTCACTGTGCCTCGGTACATGACAATAAATTCATTTCAATGCAATTCAATTCACCAGCAATTTCTGTTTCAGATCTCCAGCATCCACAGTTCTTTGTTTAATTTTACTGATCCCATCTAATGGCTGTATTAAAGGACTCTCTGCCGTTCTGAATGTGAGGCCGTCTTTGTTATACACTTACATTCGTTCTTCCATTGCATTTTGCTGTTTCTCGTGGGTTTGCTTCATTATTTCTATTTGTTCTTTGATCTGATCCTGGTTACCTAGCAACTAAGACAAATGTATCAATCTTCCCAATTTCCAAGCCAAAACCCCAGCAGACATATTTCATGTTTGTAAAAATGACAAGTACAATGCCCCTCATTTATGAATATTATAACAGTCCCAGCAGAAATCTGGCACTGTAGAGTGAAACAGTTTGAAATACTGATTTAGTGACACCGGTTGCAATGTGAGACATACATACGATACAAAGCTAGCTTTTCCATCAGCCCAAGATAGAATCTGTGGTTCTGCATGGCACTTCTTGTAGGCATTGATGTCTGCATGTCTTATTACATGGAGGTTGCCCGCAATTTTGAACTAAATGGACTTCCAGCAACGATCCAATAGAACTTTACAATGCTACGGAATTCTTCTGTACATTTAAGAAGGAGATGGACAGATTTTTTCTAGGTTGAAGGGTTATGGGGAGCGGGCAGGAAAGTGGAGTCGATGCTGAGATGGCATGGTGGGTCAGTGGTTAGCACTGCTGCTCACAGACACTGGGACCCAAATTTGATTCCAGCCTCGCGGTGAGCATCTGTGTGGAACTTGCACGTTCTCCCCGTGTTGGCGTGGGTTTCCTCTGGGTACTCCGGTTTCTTCCCACAGTCCAAAGATGTGCAGGTTAGGTGGATTGGCCAAGGGAAATTTCCCTGCAGTGTCCAGGGTTGTGCAGGCGAGATGGATTAGCCATGGGAAATTCAAGGATGGGGATGGGTCTGGGTAGGATGCCCTTCAGTGGGGTGGTGTGGACCCAATGGGCCGAATCGCAATACTGTAGGTATTCTATTCTATGAGATCAATCATGATGGATTAAATGGCAGAGCACGCTTGAAAAGCTGAATTGCCTCCTCCTGCTCTTAGTTTTTATGTTCCACTGATCTGTAAGGTTACAAGTTTTTAAGAGTTTCTAAGACTTTCACAACTGATTCTTCCAATATAAATATGAGTTAGGCACTATAAACATTATGGAAATGGTTCATTGTCATTTTAATCCACTTGATCGAATCTACTATCTTGAAACTTGCCTCTCAGCATGGATTGCTACTGGAGTCTTAAGAGAACTGTACAAAACCAGTTCATCCTAAATTGCCACATTTTAAATGGGAAATTCAAGTACATGAAAAGTCAGAAAAATTCCACACGTCAATGCCTTCGAATAATACTTACATTTCTTTCAAGAGTGCCACGCTCAGATTCAGAAATGAACATTTCTTCAGGCTTGATGCAACATAAACATAAATGCAAAATGATTAATGTGACTGCATTTTTTTTCTTAAAAGCCAACTAATTCTCCATGAAGAACAAACTTAGGCATATTTGTACCAAATCATAACAGCGTGGAAGCAGGCTATTCAGCCCAACGTGTCCACACCAACCCTCCAAAGAGCGTCCTAACCAGACCCACACCCTATCCCTATAATCCCATATTCCTCATGGCCAACCCACCTAACCAGCATAGCTGTGGATTGTGGGAGGAAACCAAAGCACCCAGAGGAAACCCACACAGACGTGGGGAGAATGTGCAAATTCCACACAGATACTCACCACAAGGCTGGAATCGAATCCGGGTCCCTATCTCTGGAATCCACCAAGCTTTAACCTTTGCATCGAAGACTCAAAGTATGCTTTAAAAAGCATCTGAAAGACCCAAAGTACTTATAAACCAGCAGTGACACTGCTTTGCATGACATGCTACACTGCCTTGGAGCTCCTTGCTTCTCACTTCCAGCTCAGAGCCTGATATGCTCCTAACTAGCAGCATCACTGAGAACTAGTTCTGAGGAACAGTCGTATTGGACTTGAAACATTAACTCTGTTCTTCTGTCTGCAGATGTTACCCACCTCCTGGCTCTCTCCACCGTTCTCTCTTTTTATTTCAGATTGGCAGGACCATGCTTTTATCAGTGTGAAACAGATTACTGCATAGGTTACATTGCAGTATAAATGCGTGAGATTGTGTGGAGATGAATGAACTGTAAATTGAGTACGTCAGGGAGATTTACCTTCATCTTCTGGCTACTGAGCCGGGCAACAAGATCCCTTACTCTGTTTAACTCGGCTGTAGCTTCATCGTAAATGGCTCGGGATTTTGCATACTCGTCCTGTTTCCTGGTCAGTGAATCCTTAGAATTGGCCAAAGTCAATAGCTCCAAGCTCAGCTCATCATTTTTTGTCACCTGCCACAAAATACACACACAATAGAATAATAAATGAGCTGCAGCGCAGACGGACATGAGGTAAAAACATAATAGATTATATTTCAAACCTCGCTGCATTGGGGGTCAGTTAGTGTGAGTTGGCCATGGTTCGCAATTTTAGAATAACACCAGCAGCAATGGGTTCAATTCCCACACCAGCTGAGGATGCCACGAAGGACTTTCCCTCTCAACCCGTTGCCGGGCTTGGAGGATTGAGTTACAGGGAGAGGCTGAATAGATTGGGCCTTCTTTCCCTGAAGCATTGGAGGATGAGAGGTGACCTTATAGAGGTTTATAAAATCAGGAGGAGCATAGACAGGGTGAATGGACAAGGTATTTTTCTGAGGATAGGGGAGTCTAAAACTAGAGGGGATAGGTTTAAAATGAAAGGGAAAAGATTTAGAAGGGACCTAAGGGGCAACTTTTTCACGCAGAGGGTGGTGCGTGTGTGGAATGAGCTGCCAGAGGAAGTGGTGAAGGATGATATAATTACAACAACATTTAAAAGGCATTTGGATGGGTATATGTTTGGAGGGTTATGGGCCAAATGTTGGCAAATGGGACTAGATTAATTTAGGATATCTGATTGGCATGGACAAGTTGGACCAGAGGGTGTGTTTCTGTGCAGTGCATCTCTATGACTCTCCCCTTACCGAGGGGTCAGGGATTTTAAAATGTAATTTATTTTTCAAATCTACCTGTTTTTACACACCTCTGGAGCAGGTAGGGCCTTGTGCCTTCCAGTCTAGGGGTAGGGACATTACCACTGTGCCAAAAGAGGGCACCCACTAAAGTGTCAGGTTAAACCACTACCAACCATTTCTCCCTTGAGAGCAATGCTATCCTCTGGTAGGACTATAGTGAATTGATTTTAAACTTTTAGACATCAATGTTTTCTCATTTTTAATTTTTAAATTAGTTTGTTGTAACATTTAAGTGCTCTATATTTAGAACTTTACTCCTGCTTTTTAAGAATTCTAATTGCCCTACTTTTGAATATGTTTATATTTAAATAGTTTTTTTAAAACCTTGGACAATATGTGTAGAGTTTAAGTGGCCAATTTTAGGACTTTTCCTCATTGTTTAATATTGTTTTAAAGCTCCAACTGGGCCTCTCCTGGGTGTTTAATATTTATGAACTGAAAATAAATATGAAATGGGGTGACTGTTTTGAAGCCTCTATATTTCCATTTTAAGGGTTTTTCTTTCGTTCGCAGTTAAGCTTTTGATCCCCTAACCGCGCAAGAGCCCACCGCTCAGAGATCCGACCTTGCGCTGAACTGTCTGATCGCCCGAGAACCGCCGGTACCAAAAGTTGCGCTCACTTCGCTTCATCATCACCCGCGTCTAACTCCACAAACCCCAGCGTCAATGAGGCTCAAAACGCCGCTCAGAGGCATGGTCCAGAGCAGCTGTGTTATCAAAGGGAGTAGTGCATCCTGACCAAACAAGGAAATTACCCAACAATGAGCAGCTTAAACACCCACAGAAAACTATACTGCCTCAGTGTTGGATATATCCAGGTTGATATATTTGTAAACTGCTGGCTGGGAAGATATTATACCGCATTTTAATTTATAGATCTGATTATACATCAGCCAAGGGGAATACTTAACTTCATATCAACGCTTGGAAAGTTTTAACAAGCAATTGCATTCACTTTAACAAAAGCAAAACAAAAACACTCCCGTTGAGGCAGCTTGGTGTGTTCACCTGTTATAACAGGGTTAAAAATCACACAACACCAGGTTATAGTCCAACAGGTTTATTTGGAAGCACTGGCTTTCGGAGCGCTGCTCAGGCGATGAAGGAGCAGCGCTCCAAAAGCTAGTACTTCCAAATAAACCTGTTGGACTATAACCTGGTGTTAGTCAACTAGGAGAAAGTGAGGACTGCAGATGCTGGAGATCAGAGCTTAAAAATGTGTTGCTGGAAAAGCGCAGCAGGTCAAAGAAGAAGGGCTTATGCCCAAAACGTCGATTCTCCTGTTCCTTTGATGCTGCCTGACCTGCTGTACTTTTCCAGCACACATTTTTAAGCTATAACCTGGTGTTGTGTGATTTTTAATTTTGTATACCCCAGTCCAACACCGGCATCTCCAAATCATTATTATAACAGGATCATTGATTTAGTCGCTAATTCAGCATACTCTGTGGAGAAGGGCTGTCGTGGGCACAGTGGTAGTGTACCTCTCTCTGAGCCAGGAGGGACAGTTTTAAAGTCCCAGTCACTCGACAGCTGTGTCACATCTTTGAACAGGTCGATTTAGGAAAAAAAATCTCAAAAGTATAGAGATCCAATTGAGATATATAAGATGCCACAGGGGTTAATAAAGTAGCTGTAGAAAGATATTCTTGGAGTGCGATGTCATAAATTTAGGAATAAAGTGTAACAAATTTAAAACAGAGATTAGGAGAAACTACCCTTCTCAAAGTGTGGTGAATCTGTGGAATTTGTTAATCCAGAGCGTGGTGAATGCTGAGACATTGAGTAAATTTAATGAGGAAATATAGATAGATTTGTTTTATGAGTAATGAACCCTGCTCCTCATTCTTACGTTCTCAACTAGGTGTAGAGTTATATACGCATCTCAGAAATATCCATCTGGCATTTTCTGTGCTGGCTCTCTGAACTTTGGGATGAGCGTTCTTCCTAGTGGGTTCTCGAACCTAAGGATACAATCTCAGAATAAAGAACAAGCCATTTAAGACTGGAATGTTAGGAGGAATTCTGTCTCTCAGAGGGTCTGGGAATTCTCTCCGAAGAGGACTGGGGAAGTTCACCAACTGAGCACATTCAAGACAGATCGATAAATCCACAGGCTCTACCATTTACAAGAACGAAGGCAGCAGATGCATGGGAACACTATTACCTGCAAGTTTCTCTCCAACACCATCCTGACTTGGATCACACTCCTCCATTGTCACTGCCTCAATATACTGGATCTGCCTTCCTTGCCAGCACAGTGGGGGTACCTATACCTGAGGGACTGCAGCAATTTAAGAAGACAACCGATCACTGCCCTCTCAAGGGCAGTTAGGGGCTTGACAATAGAAGCTGCTCTCTTGCCAAGAATGTACAAAGCAAAGAGAATAATTTTAAAAATGCTTTTGTTTGTTAACAAAAGCTGCCCAATTTGGGTAGAGTTTAAAATGACTACATTTAGAGTAGATTATCAGAGATGGTTTCATCAATTTTGAACTCCAGTAGAGGCTTTTGTGAACAATGCGCTCACCTCATTTTCATGCTGTTTACTCAGGGTCACAAAATTGCTCTTCAGAACAATGTACTCGTCTGCCAGTTCCTTACGGGTTTTCTCCACTGCCCTCAGACGATCTTTAGCCATCTGACACTCATGGGCACATTTGTCCTTCTGCAACTCTAGTTCCATTGTTCTGTTCTCCAGGAATAAAATCTACAAAAATGAAAACATCAGCAAGAGTGCTGGTGAAGGAAAGACAAGCGCTTCAAGAATCTCTTCAGAGTCTGTAAAATTTGTGAATACTTGTAATGGTCTAGTGTACTCAATCCTAATATTCAGCTCCCACACGTGTGTCGGATACAGGTGGATATCACTGCATTCTGGTTGAGACCCATTGAAATAGCACCAAGGCCTCTGGGGTTTACCACACAATCAATTGATGCAAAGCAATCTCTCTGCCCACAAGGAATTCTGTGTAGAAGGCGGTCCATGATTTAAGCAAAATGGTGATGGAAGCCTGAATCCAGAAATTCCACCCCTAAACCCTGCCTCTCCCATTGTTCGAGGGTTTGGGGATCATTGGGAAACAGGGATGAATTGCACTCTGCACACCTATGGTTTATAGAGGCAACTGAACATCTGCCTTCAATCAGAACCACATTTTTGCCAGTGGGATATCCAAAATATGACTTGTGGACTTTAGAGCTAACAGGAGACGATTTAAACTTAGGAGAATATTTTGTAAAGGTAGATTACACTTTTGAAATGATTTTGGATCTGGGAGAGGTAAGTTGCCCTTTGGGGAGGTCAATTGTGCTTTGGGATAGTTAGACATAGACCAGTGGGGGTTAAAGAGGGAAAGAAGCATTAGATCTGTCAAGAGAGCTGGAAAGGGATCAACAAGTTAAGTTATCAGGGTATTTAAGTGTCTTGCTCTTTTATATTTGAGAAAGTAATGTCTGCAGTGTTAAAAAAACAATCAGTGCTTGCTATTTCAATTTTTTTTGTATTCAATGCACCTATTGGCATAAAACAGAGATTAATCTTGATAGGATTAGTGATGGATGATTAAATTAACAGGGAGAAAGTGAGGACTGCAGATGCTGGAGATCAGAGCTGAAAAATGTGTTGCTGGAAAAGCGCAGCAGGTCAGGCAGCATCCAAGGAGCAGGAGAATTGATGTTTCGGGCAAAAGCCCTTCTTCAGGATTAAATTAACAGTCTATTATCATCACAGTTGGGCTACCTGCCCATTCATCATTCAACTGACTGCTCTAAGTGCTTACAAATCTTTGAAGTGGGATTATGAATAGAAATGTTTGTTTTTATAAGGAATTAAATACTTGAAGAAAGTTAAATGTAATAAATGGATTCACATCAGAGTTTCTTTTTAAAATCACATCAGCATTGATTTCCACCATCAACAGTTAAGAATTTTATTTAATTTAAGCATGGGCCTTGTGATCTCTGTGGAGGATGCCAGGGAGTGGGCATGAGGGGTGGGTGGTGAGGTACAAGTTGACAATAGGAGTCAAAGAGTGTGGTGCTTGGAAAAGCACTGCCGGTCAGCCAAACGTCCGAGGAGCAGAAGAGTCGACATTTCAACCATAAGCTATTCATCAGGAATGAGGCGGGCAAGGGGGCTGATAAATGGGACTGGGTAGGGCTGGGGGGAAGGCAGCTGAGAATGTGATAGATAGATGAAGGTGGGGGGTGAATGTGATAGGTTGGAGTGGAGGGTGGAGCGCATAGGTTGGAAGGAAGATGGACAGGTAGGACAGTTAAAGAGGGCAGTGCCAAGTTGGAGGGTTGGATCTAGGATGGGGGGGTAGGGGAGATGAGGAAACTGGTGAAATCAACATTGATCACATGTGGTTGGAAGGTCCCAAGGCAGAAGATGAGGTGTTCCTCCAGTCGTCGGATGGTTAGAATTTGGCAGTGGAGGAAGCCCAAGTCTTGCATGTCCTTGGCGGAGTGGGAGGGGGAGTTGAAGTGTGTGGCCACAGGGTGGTGGGATTGTTCAGTGCGTGTGTCTCGGTGATGTTCTCTGAAATGTTGGCATCCAGTCTCCCCAATGTAGAGGACGACACACTGAGAGCACCGGACACAGTAGATGAGGTGTTTGCAGGTGCAGGAGAATCTCTGCCGGATGTGGAAGGATCCTTTGGGTCCTTGGATGGAGGTGAGGGGGGAATGTGTGGGCACTGGTTTTACACCTCTTGTGGTGGCAAGGGAAGGTGCCGGGAGTGGAGGGTGGGTTAGTTGTGGGGATGGGGGACGTGACCTAATGAGGGAGTCATGGAGGGAATGGTCTCTGCAGAATGCTGAAAGGGGTGGGAGGGAACTATATCTCTGGTGGTGGGATCTGACTGTAGGTGGCGGAAATGGCGGAGGATGATGCATTATATCTGGAGGTTGGTGGGGTGGGAGGTGAGGACTGGGGGGTTCTGTCCTTGTTGTGATTGGAGAGGTGGTGTTCAAGGGACAAGGTGTGGGAAATGGAGGAGATGTGCTGGAGGGCATTGTTGACCATATGGGAGGAGAAATAATGGTCCTTGAAGTCAGAGGCCATCTGGGATGTTCTGGAGTAAAATTTCTCTTTCTGGGAGCACATGTGCTAGAGGAATTGGGAGTAAGGGATAGCGTTTGTACAGGAGGGGGGTGTTGAAGAAGGCATAGTCCAGGTAGTTGTGGGAGTCAGTGAGTTTGAAGTAGATGTCTGTGTTGAGTCGGTCGTCAGAAATGGAGATGGAGAAGTCCAGGAAGGGAAGGGAAGTGTCCGAGATGGTCCAGGTGAACTTGAGGTGGAAGGTGCTTGTGAAGTTGATGAACTGTTCAATCTCCTCGTGGGAGCACGAGGTGGCGCCAATACAGTCATTGATGTAATGGAGGAAAAGGTGGGGAATTGTGCCGGTGTAACTACAGAAAATAGACTGTTCCTTTTGGTCTGAAGGAAATGGGAAGATTCGAAGGAGAAGTTGTTGAGGGTGAGGACCAGTTCAGCCAATCAAGTGAATGTGTTGGTGGAAGAAGATTAGGTGGGTCGGCAAGAGAAGAAGAAACGGAGTGCTTGGAGGCCTTCGTCATGGCGGATGGACGTGTACAGGGACTGGATGTCCATGGTGGAGATGAGGCATTGGGAGCTGGGGAACCAAAAGTCATGGAGCAGTTGGAGGGCATGGGTGGTGTCCCGAATGTATGTGGGGAGATCCTGGACCAAGTTGGCATTAAGCTAGCATAGATGATAATAAAGAGCCTGGAAATATGGTGGATATGGGCTCAAGTGAGGCATTCAATAGGGCCTCACGTTGGATAGAAATAGTGTGCAGGACGGTTGGGAAAAGGCAGGAGATTGACACTAGGGAACAGAACCAATGCAGGCATGACGGGCCAAATGGCCTCGTTTTGCACTGTGGAAATTCTGTGATTCTGTAAAGGGTATAAGGAAATGGATTTGCATGAGAGATTGAGGGGTTGTGGGAATTGAATGGGAAGAATGATAGGCATGGGGAGATTGTGTGGAGGGGTCAGGGAGGGTGTGGAGGAGTGTACAATGGAGGACTTTTATTTTCTCTTCTTCCTCCTAGCTGTGACTAGGTACTGAAGAACACACCTGAAGCTGCCTCTGGACTCTATTTGAGAAAAAAGTTAAACTGGACTCCAAGACACATCCTCACCCTTTAAGACAATGAAGAAATTACAAGTTTCCTTGACTGAACTGCTTCCGGGTCAAAGATTGTTCTGGAAAATAAAATGGACATTTTTGTCTCCACCTGAAAATATGAGGTTTATCAAACGAAGCAATCCACAGTCTCAATGACAGTGACTGCATACTTGTTGCTATGCAACATGCTAATGTCATGGAGAATTCAATTCATCTCACAAACTGTGAGCAAAGACTGTAAAGTGTAAGTGCAGAATGATTAAATGAAATCTGGCTAATGATTTGCAAAGTTTATGCTTATGCAAGTTACATTGCTCAATGTTAAAGTGCCACTTCCTTGGGGAAAGAAAAGACTTACACTGCTGTAGCACCTGTCACGACCTCAGCATGTCCCAAAGCACTCACAACCAATCAAATCCTCCATAGGTGTAGTCACTGTCCCAGTGTGGCACAAACAGCAATGAGGTAACAACCTGTGATTGGTGAACTCATTAACCTACTAGAAAGCTGATGGTTGGAAGTGCTGCGATAAGAAATTAATTGTTAGAATTGAGAAAATAGCCCTAGAAAAAGACTGCGAGCATAATTTTCCACTCCCTGAGGTGGTGGAAATAATGGTGGCAGTGATGGTTTAATCCTGCGAGAGTCCAAATTTCAGGTTCTCACCAACAAGGTAAATGTTTGCAATTCCGTACTCCCCCCACAGAGGGGTGATGAGAAGTCTGCCTGTGTGTATTTGCATCCCATTCATTACAACTAGAGCACACTTCCAAACCCATAACAGTCCACCATTATGTGAAATTCCATAACAAAAACAGAAATTGCTGGAAAAGCTCAGCAGCTCTGGCAGTGCCTGTGTAGAGAAATCAAAGTTAACATTTCGGGTCCAGGGACCCTTCCTCAGAATTGTCACAGAGAGCTACATAACTTCATCAAGGTGGGCATGCCTAGAAGAGATGGGGCAGTGAGGTAAATACCAAGTAAAATTAAAAAAAACTGCTGTAAATCAGAAACAAAAACAGAAATTGCTGGAAAAGCTCAGTTCTGAGGCAGAGTCACTAGACCTGGAAAATTAACTTGGATTTCTCTCCACTGATGATGCCAGACCTTTTCCAGCAATTTCTGATTTATAGCATCTACAATTCTTTCACTTTTTGTGTGCAATTCCGTATATGGGCAGCACTTGTTGAACAATCTGAGTAGGCCAATAGCTGACACCAAAAATAAGATAATCAGTCAAGCTTGTAATGTGGCTTACTTATGCTTGCTGGAAGGAACATTATACAGGGACCTGTGCCCTACAAAGTAAAGGAACCTGCTCAAGCCTTGTAGATTTTTTTGAATTGTCCAGGATTTTAAGGAACTTCAGTTTATATTTGATTTCTCCATGGTAATGCCTTTTCTTCTGTAATACAAATTGTTGTGAAGATTTGCAACACAAAAAGAAACCTTAGCTGACATATCTCTCTTTTCAGCAATAGTTCAGATATGCAGGGACTCGCCCCCACCCCCTCCACTTCTCTCTTCATTTCTCTATGTCAGTTAAACCTAACATTGGCCACAATCAATGCCTTAAATGCATTCTTCATATTAGCGTCACCATTCTATACACTTCTGGTTGTTTAGGTTACAGTGTTTATCTTCTTGATAAACGTGCTTCATGAATGTATTGCAGAGAATTTCCAAAAACATACTTATCTCTCTCCAATAATGTAATTTCCAGTTCTTCGCCCTGCAGGTACAGATCTCTATCAGAAATAATTTATCCTTGGACTGCTTTTCTGATTTTCATTAGATGATTTTGAATGGTCATTTATATTCTCATTTAGGGACATGTTATCAAACTGTTTCTTCCTCTCCTTCATTTCACCTAAACAGATTACCAAGTCTTTCTGTTATTAAATAAGGAATGCACATAGCTATCTGCTTGGAAATGACCAGCTAAATTATCAAATCTCTCTATAATCACAGCTTAAAGAGTGCACCATATCATGGATATCTGTTTCTCTGCACCCACCATTTATTGAGTCCGATTTGACTT
Source organism: Chiloscyllium plagiosum (assembly GCF_037043375.1). Taxonomy (NCBI): domain Eukaryota; kingdom Metazoa; phylum Chordata; class Chondrichthyes; order Orectolobiformes; family Hemiscylliidae; genus Chiloscyllium; species Chiloscyllium plagiosum. Next base: position 15,292,581 of record NW_028270158.1, on the reverse strand, counting down.
TTCATCAGTTCTAAAGATTTGGGCTTGAAACTTTAAGTTTGTTTCTCTCTCCTAGATGCTGCCAGACTTGCTGAGTTTCTGCAGTATTCCCTATGTTACTTCCCTATATCAAAAACTATTTCCCATGCATCCTTCTGACAACTTCTCTAAAACCTTCGTATCCTTCTGAAAATGTGATACCCAGAACTGGATGCAATACTCTAGTTGAGGCCAAACCAGGTTAATTGTAATTTGCTTCACTTGTAAATACTTCATACTTGAAAAAGAAACAGAGTTATGTGTTAAGCTTTAATACTGTCTTGACAACAGTTTGTACTTTTTTTCATTACTTTTCAATGTAGTTAAAACTACAACAGTTAAATAACAATCACAAAAGTCGTGGAAAATATTGTCGTGAAATGAGCAAGGAATAAGTACCTTATTCTTTAGCTCAAAGTTCTCAGCTTCATATTGCTCCCGAATCTTGTTTGTCTGGATTTGCAAATCAATCAGATCCTTGGAAATCTAAACACATAAGAGGAATTTCTGAGGTTGAATCAACAAATTAGTCTTAAAATTATAGGGTCCCACAATAAAAAGGAAAATGCATTTTGAGTTTGGGACAAAACTGAAACCAATTGATGAAGAAACTGCATTGAGATAATTGTTCTGAGGATTCTTTGGGTTGCTTAGCTTTGATATGGAGTCGGAGAGGATGTGTCACATTCAGTGTCAAGGGCTATACGAAAGTAGCTCATCTCAACTGGCAAAGTGGCAGGAATGTGAGAACTACACTCTTTCAAGTGAACAGCAACAAGCTTTATTGAATGGGAAAGGGGATAAGAAGAATAGTTTTAATCATCACAAAGTACATACTTATAGTCAGTAAACAAGTAATGATTTGATTGGATATTATATTCATGTGAACATGCAATAAATTGTTGGCTATTACAATTATGTGCACAGATTTAAGTATATTTAGATAATATAGTCATGTCTACTAATGTGCAATGTAGAGAATATTGTTGGATAGAAATGAGTGCAACCTTTTTATTAGAAAACTGTTATCTATTAAAAATATATATAAATATTGTTTTGCAGCACATCAGGGACTTGTGTGCCATCTTTGACATTGTTTCCCATAAATGTATGAGTTAATGCTTAGACAAAGAAACCCAAGTCTTGTTTGGTCTTCATGGGATCAAAGGGTTAGAAATGTTCCCTTTTAAATGTAGCTATATACAGAGAATGGTAAGAGAGGACATCCTACCCGGAGCCCAGGAGCCAGTTCCATGTAAACTGCTGTCAGTATGGCATGACTCCTTTCACATATACTCAATAGGTAAACCCCATGGAAATCTGCAACTCCCTTCACTCCTTTTTACAGTACCCCTTTTATCAGTCAGATTTTACTATGAATATTTCATAATTTTACTCCACGTTCTCTCCCCACTCCCTCCCTTTTGGTTGAGGGACTAATCTCCAACAAAATTCTTGTTGTTTTTGGGATACGTATGGGAAGTATGTGCTCCCCTGTCATTTTCTTGGAGTGCTAATGCTTCGGTGGAGTGAAATAGCAGCCACTGACAACGGCCGGTCTTTGAGTTGAAGACACTTGCATCTCTCTTGCAGTTGCCCTCCTCTACCTCACCCTCCACTTTCAAAACATTCCTTAAAACCAACCTCTTTGACCGAGCTTGGCTATTTGACCTAATATGTGTCACACTAGATGTCATACTGTGCTCTACAAATGATGTTTCATTACTTTGAAGGTGACGTACCAACATAAGTTGTTGTTTGTGGAGAATCTCACCTTCAGTTTTTCTTCCTCACTGAACACGAGTTTGGAGGAGAGATCACTTTTTGATCCGGCCATCTGTCCCATCCTCCCCTGAAGCTCTCCCAGTTTGTTGTATAAACGTTCATTCCTGTCTCGTAGCTGCACCTATGCGGATAGTGTACATATCAAACCACAATGGTAATGATTGGAAACTATTCCTCGCAGCATTAATAACCCCAATGAGAGGGTGGTGCCATCAACTGGCCATTTATTGAATTTGATCCTTTTGATTTGGAGGTGCCGGTGTTGGACTGGGGTGTACAAAGTTAAAAATCACATAACACCAGGTTATAGTATAACAGGTTTAATTGGAAGCACTAGCTTTTGGAGCGCCGCTCCTTCATCACTAGCTCCGAAAGCTTCCAATTAAATCTGTTGGACTATAACCTGGTATTGTGTGATTTTTAACCTTGATCCTTTTGGGTTTATTAAAGCAGCAAAGTAGCCAATTTGAGACCAGGCCAGGTATTGTGAAAAACCCCCCTGTGCAAAACATCACCTTGCTGCATGACTGTGAGGAATCGGCTGTTTTGCAGCAAGAGCCCTGGAGTGAAAGCTGCTCCAGACAAAGGATTTAATGAGTTTTGTTTTCTAAGAGCTGGCTTAAACACACCGAAAATGACAGCTCCAGTCAGCAGTTGTGCAATGGACAGAAGCAAGTTCTGATCTCTGGTTATGTAACAGACAGCAGACATACACACTTCACTTTAAAGGGCAGCTTAATGAATATTCCAACTACCAATTGCCCTATTCTAAATTAATTCTTCAAAAAATGTACCAAATTAAAAATAGATCTGTTAATGTTGCACTTTTTGTGATCATTCATCATTCACAATTGGTGCATTCCACCCTCTGACTGACAACAAATGGCTAATTCACACAGCTCCAGTGAGACTGATGGTGATAAACAAAATAACGTTTCATATTCAACACTGTTGAAGAGATGGTAATATTAAAACACACATTAACCATTATTCTATGAGTGCTTTACCTACACAAGAAAGCACTAAAATAACTGATACTGGAAAATATATAGTTGTGTCAAAATTTTATAATAAAATGAAGATTTGCGTTTATGGAGGACTTCCACACCTTCTAGATGTGCTTTACAATCAGACGAGTATTTATCGAAGTGTGGTCACTATTGTAATGAAGGAAACCCGGGAGTCAGCCTGCTCAAAAGGACATCAGAAATTAGGGTGGGAAGACCATTTGGCCCCTAGGGCCTGTTCTATCATTCAATGCCAATCTGATCTTATTTTCAGCTTCACCATTCCCTGCCTGTTCCCCATTATCCTTGACTCTCTTGTCAATCAAACATCCATCTACCTCAACTTTGAATATATTTGATTTCTCAGCCATTTCTACTCTATGGGATAGAGAATTCCAAAGAATCACGACCCTTTGAGAGAAGAAGCTCCTCCGGAGCTCCAGCTGTGTTAGTGACAGGGCAGATAACCTATTTCCACTAGGAATTCTAGAACTGGGGCATTCTCTGAGAATTAGGGCCAGGTCTTTCAGGACAGACGTTAGGAAGCACTTCTAAACACAAAGGACGGTAGATGTTCTAGAACTCTCTTCCAGAAATAGCAGTGGATGCAGGATCAGTTGTTAGTTTTAAATCTTATGTAGCTAAGTTTTTGTTCAGCAAAGGTATTAAGGGATATGGGACATAGTTAGGCCACAGATCAGCCATGGTCTCATTGAATTGTGGAACAAGCTTGAGGGGCTGAATGGCCTACTCCTGCTGGGGGATAGATGTTTCACCAAACGTCAGGGGAAGAGTTCCCTTCTTCTTCAAAATAGTGCTGTGTGGATCTTGTACTCCCAAGTGGAGAGAGCAATATTTTAACTTTGGTTTTAGATTCATGTATCGTCACCTCAAGAGTCAAAGAGGATCAAATAACTATAACTACAACGCTGCAACCAGTCAGAGGAAGATAAACACAGTATCATTTTTCACCTCTGTACCCATCAGTCATGAATACAACCTCAAACTAAAAGAAATAAACACAGAGAATGCTGGAGAAACTCAGCAGGTCCAGCAGCACCTCTGGAGAGAGAAACAGAGATAACTTTTCTAGTCTGGTTTGATTTGATACACCATGATCACATGCACCTAAGTACAATGAAAAGCTTTGCGAGCAGTATAGGCAGATCATAGTGAGCAAGGGCATACAGATCAGAGGATACTTAGACAGAGTGAGGTATACAGGTTGCTCTGCAAGGGAGGTACACAAAGCAAGATCAACATCAACAAGGTCAACATTATTTGAAGTTAGAGAGTCCATTCATCAGTCTAATAATGCAGGGAAGAAGCTGAAGTTTCTCCAGCATTCTCTGTGTTTCATACAGAGCAGAATCAAAACTTTAATTCTCTTTCTCTGTCCACAGATGCTGTCAGACCTGCTAAGTTTCTCCAGTTTTGGCTGGTGCTAAACAGACAGGATCATAACTGTTTAACTGTTTAAGATGGAAGGACGGGATATAAAAGGCAAGATTTTTTAAAATTCACTCTGGGTTGCTGACTTGGCCAGTCTCCAGTTGCCCCTTGTGAAGTTGGGAGTGAGCTGCCTTCTTGAACTCCTGCAGTCCACCTGCTGTGGGTTGACCCACAATGACCTTAGGGAGGGAATTCCAGAATTTTAACCCAGTGACAGTGAAGGAATGGCAATCTATTTTCAAGTCAGGATTGTGATGGCTTGGAGGGCAACTTGCAGGGGGTGGTGTTCCCATGTACCTGCTGCCCTTAACCTTCTAGATGAAAGTGGTTGTGGGTTTGGAAGGTGCTGTCTGAGGAGCTGGATAAACTTCAGCTGCATCAATACTGCACTCTAAACGTTGACTGTGTTCTCTCTCCACAGATGCTGCCTAACCTGCTGAGTTTCTCCAGCATTCTCTGTTTTTGGTTCATATTTCCAGCACCCACAGTATTTTGCATGTATTCAAAATAAAATAAACTCTTTTTAAAAACCTTTGGTTGAAATACTTTTGACATTCTTTTTCATAAGCTGATATAGTGCTGGCCAATGCTGATCAGTAGTCCAGTCTGATCCCGCCCTTCCTACACTCTTTAAATATGAAACATTTTTTAAAGCAGTGAGTTACTTGCTTACGTTTTCATTGTTCAATCGACGAATCTGATCCTTGAGTGTGTTGACTTTCTCATTCGCGTCTTTGGTTCCCATTGCGTTGGCTGACTGGTGTTGCAATGCCAAGACTCGTGCTCGGTACTGGGTTATCAGTGACTGTGATCATGGAGGAACAGAGTGAAAGCAAGGTACACACCCTTTAACCACAGACTAGCCAAGGTAAAGTCAGCTTGGCACATTGTGACTGTTGCTATAAACATTTTGTTGCTACTATTTCTCTTGTTACTCTGACTGAAGACAAGCCATTCAACCCAACACAAAGAGGGAGGTGGAGCAGAAAGAACAGAAACAAATTTCATGGTTAGTTTTGAGACTATAGAGCAGCTGTGAGAAGCATTGTGCTGCAGAATGGGACATAGATTGAGTTCTAAATACAACATTATGGATTAAGTGGGGATTAAAAGTCTGTTACAAAGTTGCAACATTCTTGTAAGCATTGAAGATCACATCCTCACCTAACATTACTGGATCTGCACATATAAAATTCACTTTGCAAACACTGCCAATGTTTTATTACTGGGAATTCAGTCCCAGTGTTGCTTATGCTCACAGAAGCGTCCTCCTATCTGACTTAATCTAACCTTATCTACTTCCTTTTTTTCTCTCTCATGCTTATCTATCTTTCTATAAAATGCAATTATATGATTCTTCTCAATTCTTGTGGTAGGGTTATCACTTTCTGATCACTCAGTAAAAAACGTTTCTCCTGAATTCCCATTAATCTCTGTCTTGTATTTATGTCAGAGAGAAAGTGAGGGATGCAGATGCTGGAGATCAGAGCTGAAAATGTGTTGCTGGAAAAGCGCAGCAGGTCAGGCAGCATCCAAGGAGCAGGAGAATCGACGTTTCGGGCATAAGGTTCCTGAAGAAGGGCTTATGCCCAAAATGTCGATTCTCCTGTTCCTTGGATGCTGCCTGACCTGCTGCGCTTTTCCAGCAACACATTTTCAGCTTGTATTTATGTCCACTGGTATTGGTCACCTGACAAGTAGAAATTACTTCAATTAGTTTACCTGATAAATACTCTTCCATCGTTTTAAAGATTGCTGTTGGGTTAGCCTCAGTCTTCTCAAGAAAAGAACCATAACCTGTTCTTTCTTCTGCAATATCTTTAATGTCTCACTTCTGGTTGCACATTTGAGAATTTTTTAGCACCTTATCTACTGCCTCTAAATCCTTCTTGAAACAGGAAAACCAGGACTGAGCACAGTGCTCTTTAAGTGTGACAGATTATGTGAAATAATTTATGTGATATACATATAAATATCATTTATTTTAGCGTTTGGATTTTGAATTAGTGGCATGTGGGTTTTGGTTTGCATGTATGAGGAGGTTTAATGAGGAGGTATTTCTGGCCATGAACCTTTTTTAAAAAATACGGTGTGAGAAAGAAATGCTGGAGTGGTAATGGGAATTCATTTACATTGTTAGAGTCTTACAGTTAGAGTCTTACAGTTAGACAGAGTAAACATTGAAAAGCATTCACATGTTTGCAGCTTAGAAGAATCAGGGATCAAGTTTTATTTTTGCTTTAGGGAAAACCATAGCATTTTAGGTCATTTCAAATAGTCCTGGTTGGAGTTAGATGTACAAGCTCAGTTTTTCCTGAAAACACTCCTGTTTAAAAAGGGAGTAAGGAAAAAGACTGAAAATTATAGGCCGATTAGCCGAATCTCAGTCATGGGTAAGATTTTGGAGTCCATTGTGAAGTATGAGATTTCTGAATACTTGCAAGTCTATGCTAAAAAAGGGCAAAGTCAGCATGGTTTCATTAACGGGAGGTCATGCCTGACAAATCTGTTAGAATTCTTCGAGGGAGTACCAAGCAGGTTAGACAAGGAGAGCCAATGGATGTTATCTATCTGGACTTCAAGAAAGCATTTGACAATGTGCCACACAGGAGGCTGCTGAGTAAGTTAAGAGCCCATGGTGTTAGAGACAAGGTTCTAGCATGGATAGAAACTTGGCTGTCTAGCAGAAAGCAGAGAGTGGGGATAAAAGGTTCCTTCTCAGGATGGCAGCCGGTGACAAGTGGCGTTCTGCAAGGCTCAGTGTTGGGACCGCAACTTTTCACTTTATACATTAACGATCTAGATGAAGGAACTGAGGGTATTCTGGCTAAGTTTGCAGACAATACAAAGATAAGTGGAGGACAGGTAGCATTGAGGAGGTGGGGAGGGGGCATAAGGATTTGGACAGGTTAGGAGAGTGGGCAAGGAAGTGGTAGATGGAGAACAGCGTGTGAAAGTGTGAGGTCATGCACCTTAGTAGGAAGAACAGAGGCATGGTCTATTTTCTAAATGGGGAGAAAATTCAGAAATCTGAAGTGCAAAGAGACTTGGGAGTTCTAGTCCAGGATTCTCTCAAGGTCACCTTGCAGGTTGAGTCAGCGATTAGGGAGGCAAATGCAATGACAGCATTTATTTTGAGTGGGCTTGAATATAAAAGCAGGGATGTACTTCTGAGGCTCTATAAAGTCCAACAACATTTGGAATGTTGTGTGCAGTTTTAGGCCCCACACCTCAGGAAGGATGCATTGGCCCTGGAGCAGGTTCAGAGGAGATTTACAAGAATGGTCCCAGGAATGAACAGCTTAACACATGAGGAACACTTGAGGACTCTGGAACTGTACTCGATGGAGTTTAGAAGGATGAGGGGGGATCTAATTGAAACTTACAGAATATTGAATGACCTGGACAGAGTGGATGTTGGGAAGATGTTTCCATTGGTAGGTGAGACTAGGAACCGAGGGCACAGCCTAACAGTAAAGGGAAGATCTTTTAGAATGGAGATACGGAGAAACTTCTTCAGCCAGAGAGTGGTGAATCTATGGAATTCAATGCCACAGAAGGCTGTGGAGGCCAGGTCATTGAGTATATTTAAGACAGAGATAGATAGGTTCAAGAGTTAAGAGGTTCAAGAGTTACAGGAAGAAGGCGGGAGAATAGGGTTGAGAAACTTATCAGCCATGATTGAATGGCAGAGCAGACGCGATGGGCTGAATGGCTTAATTTACACCAAAAGACCATTTAGGATATAGTTCAGGATTGTTAGCAAAGTAAGTTGCCTCAATGTGATGGTCTCAGTTGCGTGCTTGGTTGGAATCCTGAAGGTCAATTCTGGGATCTGCAGCAAGTGGTGAATTGCTTTGTATTTGGTAGGATTGGGCAGAAATCAAACATGATACTCACCATAGGGGCTGAAATGCCATATCTGCAGTGAGTTTGGTCAGATTCAGTGAGGAAACTGCCTGACCTCACAGCATGAATTTGCACCAAACTTGATGCAACCCACGCATATCCAAAAAGCCATAAGATCGGGCCCAATCTTTGCACTCTTAGTGAACACAAAGACAACTGAGGGAGAAAAGCGCTCAATAATAATTTCACTTAATTTCTTTCAAGCATAAAAACATCAAGCAGCATTTTGACAAAAACAAAAGACAGCTCAGGTTGCTAAGCTCAACAAAATCTTTTGCTGTGTACAGTGAGGTCCGTGTATATGGAATATTTCACTACTTTCCAAAGGGGCTTGCTACTGCAATGTGCACCTTCTCATTCTATTTCTTGGACAATAAGAGCATGCCCATAGCTCAGAAGAGCTCTGCACCATATGATGTGTTGCTGAATCTGGATATACAAGAATTAGTGTGCTCACTCACTGATTGAGAAACATCTTCATTTTGAACCTGACATCCTTGTTTCCAAATCCATAGCCTTGGCCATCTCTATCTTCATCCTCCACAATCCTCCAATATATTGACAGTCCTTCGATTATAGCCTCTTGTACATCCCAGATTTGCAGCATGGTTGGCTATGCCTCTTGTCACCCAGTCTCTGGAAATTCCTTCTGTAAACCCACCCACTTCTCTACCTCACATCTTCTCTTCGAGAGCCTACTTCTTTGGCCAAGCTTTCAATCATCTGGCCTAACATCTCCTCACATGCTTGATGTCAAATTCTGTTTGCTGAGCGCAATACTGTGAACCACCTTGGAACATTTTGCTGCATGAAAAGTGCAAGTTGTTGGTGTTGCTGACAATTTGTCGAAGCGAGGACAGGGTAGTAAAGATCAGTTCCCAGCAGCTAGAATTTGGAAAGTGGTTTGAGAGCAGACATTGAGCGAGGGTAAGAACAGATTTGGCTGCACTGTTCTCATATTTCCCTCAGCTATACCATGTGTCTCCATATGTAAATACCTCTCTTGGTTGCTTCATTGATCCCACTCTCCCTTTACATTCCCTTTTTACTATCGATGTGCCTATAGAAGACTTTTGGATTCACTTTTACCTTCGGATTCACTTTTAGCTGCCAGTCTCTTCTCATGTCCTCCCTTTGTTTCTGTTAAATCCTTTTGCATTGCTCCTCTGAACTTTATATATTCAGCCAATATGACCCATCTATCTTACACAATGTTTTACAGTGTTTTACCAGGATGTTGCCAGGACTGGAGGATTTGAGTTGTAAAGATAGGCTGGGATCTTTTTCAATGGAGTGTAGGAGGCTGAGGGGTGACCTTGTAGAGGTTTATAAAATCATGAGGGGTATAGATTTGGTGAAGAGCAAAGGTCTTTTCCTTCAGGTAAGGGAGTTCAAAGCAAGGGGGCACATTTTTTAAGGAGGGAGTAGAAAGATTTAACAGGGTCCAGAGGGGCAACTTTTTCACACAGAGGGTGACTCATATATGGAATGAACTACCAGAGGAAATGATAGATGCAGATACATATAAAACTCATTGGGATAGGTACAGTAATAGGAAAGGCTTAAAGGGACATGTGCCAGGAGCAGGCAGGTGGGACTAGTTTAGTTTGAGAACCTTGGTGGACATGGACAGGTTGGCCTGAAGTGTCTGTCTCCGTGACACTATAACACAATTTACCTGCTTTATCTAACTCTAAAGACACCATCAAGGAAACTCTGGCTTTGATTGACCTCCCTTTGCCCTTTGTGGGTCAAATTTCAACATCTCCCTCCTCTCTAGCCCATCCCTTACCATACAACATGGCCCATTCTCTTTCTCATTCCAAATGCTTCACACACCTTTTCAATTTTCCACTGGCTTCATACAAACGTCTCATATTTGCCACTTGCTACATCCTGCTGCAGTGGAAGCGAAAGCTGGTATAGATTAAATTCTGATCTCTCATCTTATGCCTTTGTACAAAGTCAAATCAACTCATCTCCTTCCCCATCATTCTAAAGCTTTCAGTGAAGAAATGCAGTCTATTAGGAGAAACAGCAGCGCAGAAACATCTATGGGAGATGATTATGTGGTTAAATGTGCCACCTTCTGGATAACATACTGTATTACATAACTGAAAATGAGAACTTTGAGAATTCATAGGATCACAGAACAGTTAGGACACAGGAAGAGGCCATTCAGCCCATCATGCTTGCACTGGCCTCTTCAATCTCTTCATATAATTGATGTTTCTCATCCCTGGATCCATTGTTGTAAACTGCTTCTGCACTCTGCCCAATACATGCACATCTTTCTGTAATGTGGCACACTGAACTGGACACAATCGTTCAGCTGAGGGCCAACACATCTCTTGTTCAATGTCATCTCTTTGCTCTTGTGCTCCAAGCCCCTAATAATAAAGTTGAAAATACCTTATGCTGTATTTACTGCTCTTGTGACCTGTCTGACCACTTTTAATGATCTGTACACACACGGGTTCCTCAGCCCCTGCACCCCTTTCGAATTGCACTCTGTATTTTATACAGTTTTCCCCCTCTGGTTAACTGCAGTGGAGACAAGGCCAAGGTAGTGGGTAGAGATTTAACAAGGTTCCCCCCAAAATACCCCCATCTTTACCTCAATGGCTAAGGAGTATATTGTCTCCCAAAGAATTGAAGAGTCTCAGGCCATCATTTTCCTGCTGCCTCACTGGGAGAAGTCAAAGGCAGGAAGAATAGCATATGTATCCCCAAACAGATCCCCAGAGAGAGAGAGACAGAGAGAGAGAGAGCGAGAGTGAGAGGGGCTCATGGAGTTAATGACAACTGCAACAACCCCAGAAGCCAGGTTGATACAGTAAAGAGGCTCATTCATCTCACAAGAGCAGCAGAAATATATACAGGGTCCTCATGTCCACAGCCTGTTGCAATGGCATCAGATCACAGTATTTCCACCATTCCCTCACAACCTCAATATTTCCACACTCCCTCACACCCAAGCTTCTCTATATCAAAACATTCAGACTACAATCAATCCTCTTGTCTCCTCATGACCCACGCTAACAGTACTGACCTCTCACACTACAGAAACTCCTCCTATGGAGGGTTGCAGAACAAAGAAGTGCAGGTGCATAGCTCCATGAAAGTAGAATTGCAGATATATAGGGTCGTGAAGAAGGCGTTTGGTATGCTTTCTTTTATTGGTCAGAGTATTGACTATAGGAGTTGGGATATCATGTTGCGGCTGCACAGAATGTTAGGCCACTTTTGAAATATTGCATTCAGTTCTGCTCTCCTTCCTATTGGAAGGATGTTGTGAAACTTGAAAAGGTTCAGAAAAGATTTACAAGGATGTTGCCAGAGTTGGAGGATTTGAGCTACAGGGAGAGGCTGAACAGGCTGGGGCTGTTTTCCCTGGAGCTTCAGAGCTGAGGGATGACCTTATTGAGGTTAATAAAATCATGAGGGACCTGGATAGGATAAATAGACAAAGTCTTTTCCTTGGGGTGGGGGAATCCAGAACTAGAGGGCATAGGATTAGAGTGAGAGGGGAAAGATATAAAAGAGACCTAAGAAGCAACTTTTACACGCAGAGGGTGGTACGTGTATGGAATGAGCTGCCAGAGGAAGTGGTGGAGGCTGGTACAATTGTAACATTTAAAAGGCATTTGGATGGGTATCTGAATAGAAAGGGTTTAGAGGGACATACACCAAGTGCTAGCGAATGGGATAAGATTTTGTTGGGATATCTGGTCGGCATGGATGAGTTGGACCGAAGGGTTTGTTTCCATGCTGTACATCTCTATGACTCTATGACTCTACGTGTCTTTCCTTCTTCAATCACCTTTCCACATTCCTTTCTCTCCCCTCCTTATTCCATCCTCTATCAGCCCTATCTCAGATGCATTGTTTGCAAGGGATTGAGATGAACGCATCGTCCTTTACAATTGCTGTGGGACTTGCCTTTCCGCTGGATAGGAGAGTGTGAGTTATAGAGGGGGGTCAAGACCTTTCATCAGAACTGGCACCTCAAGATCCTCTTTAGACCAGTGATGGTGCAGGCAGGTTGGCCATAAACACTGCGGAAGGAGGATTCCCCTGAGAAGATAGTGTACCACCAATTGGAAACACCATCCCCCTCCCCCAACTTTCCCTCAGTATTTAGGCAGCTGCCCCCACAGATTTAAGCTGCAGACTCGAGACTGGTACCTCTAAATGCCCAGCTTCTCTCTATTGCCCGTAACATGGTGCCTATGTCGCCACCATCCTCTGAGCAAACACAGTTCATGGAAACATAGGCAAGGATGGCACAGAGGGCACCCATTTGGCCGACTGAATCAGTACCATCTCTTTCCCAGCTCGTCCTCTTTCCCACGTCTTGTTTCTGAATCCCAACAACCTGATGCATCAAATTCTCACGCTGCTCCGAGATTCAGGGTAGCTCAGTGGCTTAGTGGTTAGCACCATTGTCTCACAGAACCAGGGACTTCGGTTCAGTCCGGGCGTTTGCCTGTGTGGAGTTTGCACGTTCTCGCTGTGACTGTTTGGGTTTTCTTCGGGTGCTCCGGTTTCCTCCCTCAGTCCAAAGATGTGCAGCTTAGGGTGGATTGGCTGTGCTGAATTGCCCCCAGCGTCCAAGGATGTGTAGGTTATAAGACCATCAGACATAGGAGTGGAAGCACGGCCATTTGGCCCAGCAAGTCCACTGCCATTTAATCAAGGGAGATGGGAGGTCTTTGGAGGGTCAGTGCAGACATGATGGGCCGAATGGCCTCTATCTGCACTGTGGGGATTCCAAGAAAACTAAAGCTTCTTAAGATTGGCAGGAGATGTCTCCCATTGTTTACCTCAACAAAGTAGTCATTCAGTACGGGGAAGTTCTTCACTTGAGTGAGAGTGGAGCATGTTCTTAAGATGGCGGCCAGTGGCTGCATTTCTGGCTCCGGACGTAGGCAGCAAATGACCCGAGTTTTGCAGTTGCCTCCAAAAGCATCTTGCGTCAGTTGGGTCAACTTGGATTCGCTACAGTATAAAATGGCAAAGTCAAGATCCTGATGAAAAAGTTACATTTAACACTCGTAATTCAGTCCCAGATAGTGACCTTGTGAACATCTGCACGACTATAACACACTCCCTGAAAACTTTACGCTCAAGGTACTGAGGACTCTGTTGGCATATCATGGGAGGGATTGTAGGCCAGTGCTTCCTAGTCATTTTTCCACTGAGACCCCATTTTAAAGCTTCATTCATGAGTGAAAATGAAGTCAAGGGTGGATGGAAAGCTGGGGAGCTGTGATGGTGGTTTGAAACCTTGAATTGCGAGGTTACAGAAAGCAACTGTGGTACCAACCAGTTTTAGGCCTCATTGGTATCAGATTTTTAAAAATATTTATTCACAGGATGCCCATTTATTGCCCATCCCTAATTGCTTAGAGTCAAGTTAAGAGTCATTGCTGTGGGTCTGGAGTCACACGTAGGCCAGACCAGGTAAAGACGGCAGATTTCCTTCCTAAAGGACATTAGAGGTCTATCTAATGTGGTCAGCACTAGATTCTTAATTCCAGATTTTTAACATTGAATTCAAATTCCACCATCTGCCCTGGCAAGATTCAAACCCATGACTCCAGCACATTACGTGGGTCTCTGGATTAAAACACTGTAGTCCAGCAATAATTAGGCAGGCCACACATTTAAAGGGGCATTGCAGCTGACCCCAGGACTATCAATTGCGAGACTCTGCCTCTTATTGCTGGTTAGATCTGTGACCCCAATTGTTTGTCCCACAACCCTAGCCCAGCCTGTCCTAGATAATCAGCTATGAAGCCCAATGTCACAATCCAATGAGATATCAGATGTAGCCTCAGTTGTTGTTTATCTCAGGGGAAAATAAACACTTGCAGTGTCATGTGACACAGAAATGTCCAATTCCTCTATACTGGTTCAGGTTTTATAGTGCCCCTGGTGGCAGGGGCTGGGATGTCAAAGGATGGTGTGTCTGTCACCTTCCCACATTCTCTCCTACCTTACCAGTCATGGGGAAGGTGATCTCCAATGACCCTCTACCCACTCTGCCACCCTGAGGGATAACCTCAACAGAAGAGTGAACACTGGTGGCCTCTTAAGGGCCTGATTGTCCCAGATCAGGTGGTAGATGGAAAGATCTCACATGGGGAGACCACCCTCTAGGTATATATTCCCTGATGACCTCCTCGTAGGATCAAGATGGGGCAGGTGGTTTGAAATCCCTCCCGATTAGGTGTACTGTAGCTTGCAGAGGCAAGTCTCTCCCTCTCTCTCTCTGCAGCAAAGGCCACCCCTCAGAACAGGCACAGGAACAATTCCCTCCCACTGTCACCAATGCCTGTCTGACTGGCCCTAGGGAGGCCCACCACCATTTCCCTCCATTCTCAGACCACCATAATTGATATCTGGGGCTGAGGGAGTCAAACTCTTACACCTCCCTGTGTTTCAATGTCCATCAGACTAATGGATTAGGAGCAGGCATATGCCATGGGGCTACAGCACAGCGGCTCAGTGGTTAGCACTGCTGCATTACAGCGCCAGGGATCCAGGTTCGATTCCAGCCTCGGGCGACTGCGTGGAGTTTGCACGTTCTCCCCATGTCTGCGTGGGTTTCCTCCGGGTACTCGCCCAAAGATATGCAGGCTAGGTGGGTTAGCCGTGGGAAATGAAGGGTTAAAGGAATAGGGTGGGCCTGGGTGGAATGTTCTTCGGAGGGTCGGTGTGGACTCGATGGGCCAAATGGCCTGCTCCCACACTGTCGGGATTCGATGACGCTGGCTTCTGCCTGGCTGCAAGCCCAGCAGTGACCACCGCTCTGAGTGGCACTGCTGAGACTGAAGACCTGCCAGCAGCCTCTTAAAGGTGAGGCTCTTTGTTCTTAAAGGGAAATGAATTGCTTGATGCTTGAAAAATGCAGTCGGTGGGGCAGTGTCTGCCAGAACTGACCGAGGGAAAGATTCCCAAGTTATCAACTGATGGATAGGGCTTGCCCAGCTCCATCAAATTACAATCAGATCAATAAATTCCAAGCCAAGTATTGTTCCCATTACCTCACTGGCAGATGTGGTGATCATTTTGGACTCAGTACATGTGTGGTCATATGTTTGTGAGGCATAATAACTGTTTCAAAGTTGTGACAGTTAGTGCAGATTCAACTTTAGTTGAACAAAGTGATTCCACTGTCAATAGTTTTGGATGCCTGTTAAATTGAACCATCTGATAAGTGGTAATCATCTGTGTCACACAAGGGCATCTCAACAACAATACAGACATTTTACATGGTTATTCTGAGATGTCATGTTCCCCACAAATGCTTTCAGCCACTCTCTGCCCTTACCTGTAGTTAATAACTCTGTCTGGATTGGGGGAGTTAGCCAGGTTACTCACTACTTGAGCGAACACAAGAAGTGACATGTTGAGCAAGGAGCCATCTTGAAAATGTAAGGTATTCCTGTCCTCTGCAAGCTTCTCCGCTCCTGGTAGATCAATGAGCTGCAGACTTGACTTGGTGGGATGCAGATCATTACGGTCCTGCTACAGTATTTATGGCCAGTATCAGACAAAAGAGTAGCAACATGAATTGTGTGATTAGCTGACCTCTGTGAAGGGCTTTCATAAGAAAAGCTGACTTCACAAATCAATAGAATCACTAATGGCTAAAGAAAAGATCAAAGGCTTCCAATAATACATTGTGTCACAGGCCTCCCCAAAGAATTAAACTAAGATTGAGACATGACAGTGAACCAGCAAGAACCAAAAGTAGATAGTGACTGGTATCAACGAGGTAAAAACAATGACTGCAGATGCTGGAAACCAGATTGTGGATCAGTGGTGCTGGAAGAGCACAGCAATTCAGGCAACATCCGACGAGCAGCAAAATCGACGTTTCGGGCAAAAGCCCTCCTGATGAAGGGCTTTTGCCCGAAATGTCGATTTTGCTGCTCGTCGGATGCTGCCTGAATTGCTGTGCTCTTCCAGCACCACTGATCCAGTGACTGGTATCATTTTAACTGCTGTAGCATCTGCTTGGTTCCTGCTAGGATTGCAGTTGTGATAGGAGCGTAGAGTGGGAGGGACAAAGCAGATGAACTTTATGGAGATGATTGAAAGAAGAAATGGAGGTTTTCGCTCTGCTCCCTAAGATTATGAAGTGGTGTGGCAGAGTGTGTGTCCCTTTGGAAGAGGGGAATTAGACCAGATAGGGCTTGAAGCAGTCCAACCAGAGCTAATGATGAATGGTTCAACCAACCGTGTGTTAGATACTCAAGCCCACACCTGTTGACTTCAAGGGAACCAAAATGGAGACATAACTGAATGGGCAGTCATGTTGTCAAAGCTTTTCATCTTGTACTCATCAGAACAAATGCAAGAATGCCAAATTTCCAATTATCATAACAATTCAAAAAGGTGCTGATTAGTTGATGAGTTAATCCTCATAGGGGGAGGTGATGGTGGAGTGGGAATGTCACTAGGCTAGTTATTCAGGAGCCCAGACTAATGTCTTCTGATGACAGGATGAATCCCACCATATTAGATAGATAATTCAGTAATATTTAGAATTAATGTTCATTCAAGCAATTGTGCTGTAATTCCATAAATAGATTATTCATCAATTGTTGAGAGCAAGCTTGTTTTATTGGACAGCACAGTGGCTCAGTGGTTAGCACTGCTACCTCATAGCACCAGGGATCCAGGCTTGATTCCACCCTCGGGTGATTGTGTGGAATCCCCATGTCTGCATGGGTTTCCTTTGGGTGCTCCGGGTTCCTCCCATAGTCCAAAGAAACACAGGTTAGGTGGATTGGTCATGCTAAATTGCCTATAGTGACCAGAAATGTGCCGGCTAGGTTGATTAGTCATGGGAAACACAGTGTTACAGGGATGGGGTGGGTTTGGATAGGATGTTCTTTGGGTGGTTCAGTGTGAACTCGCTGGGACAAATGGCCTACTTCCGCACTTTAGGGATTCTATCATTATACTTGATAGGAAGATCTCCTTCCAAAATGGGCTGATTAGGAGCAATGTCACCTGTCGCCTATTATTACGAAATTAACTAGGGGTTCAACAGTTACTTTTGTGGTCATTTTGACCCTCTCGTCATGGGGAAAAAATATCCTCTGAACTCTCTTTTCTGCTGTCTATCTCCCAAGTAATTGGCTGATTGAATAAAACAGCATCTTCCTTCAGTTGTCAGTGACAGGCACTCATCAGCCCAGACTTTACAACAAAAAACAAAATGGCCGCTCTTGGATATGACTGCATGATTGGGCAGCACTTACTAAATAATTCTGACTGTGGTAATCATAATACTAACAATTTAACCAATTTAAAATAATTAGTTAGACATGTAATGTGGACTATTTACATTTGCTCACATTAACATATATTCATACAAAGGGACCCATTCTCTAAAAATGAAAGAAATATGTTCATGCCTTTTATTTTGCTCAATTATCTATAGCCTCCTGTTGCTTTCTTCACGACACTGGCTCAGATTTTTTTTTATTCTTGTGTACGATGTTGATATCGCTAGCAAAGCCTACTTTTGTTGCTCCAGCCCGAGCTCCAGATGGCAATTTAGAGTCACATTGTTTTGGGACTGGAGTCACAAATAGGCCAGCTCAAATAAAGACTGCAGATTTCCTTCTCTAAAGGCGAAAGTGGGTACTGCAGATGCTGGAGATTAGAGTCAAGATTAGAGTGATACTGGAAAAGCACATCAGGTCAGGTAACATCCGAGGAGCAGGAGATGATTCCTGGTGAAGGGCTCCTGCCCTTCAGTGATGCGATTAGCACAATCACAATTGTTCAGCAAGTGTTGCCCAATCATTCCATCGTATGCAAGAGCAGACATTTTATTTTGGGAGTTATAAGTGTGGTCTGTCTGAGTTTGGTCTCAAACAAGCGAAAGAAGATATTTATTTATTCAATCAGCCGACAATGGATGCTAGATAAGAGAAATGGGAGGTTAGGTTTTTTTGTTAATGCCAGGGACATCAAGAATGGATGTGAGAGAAATGGTTGAGCCCTGGATTACGTTTGTTACAATAGCTATAATGATGCCCTTTCTCCTAGCCTCTAATCATTCCATTTTGAAAGGAACATTTCTTGTATGGTGTATTGCAATTGTATTGCTTCCATCATTTTCCGACTGCCAATGGACAAGTGACGAATGACTTATTTGTGGAATGACAGCACTATTGCTCGAGCGAACATCGGGGGAGGTTCTTCAGCTTCAGGTACAGTATGTGATGCATCCTTATCGAAGGCAGTAACTTTGGAGTCTCACCACCAGTAGGTTCAGTTGAGTGATAACAGTGGCTTGGCTCTCCGCGGGCCCGAAGTCAGTGTTCGCTCCTGTGCGCCGTGCCCAGCCTTGGCGGAAGGTGGATGTTGCATCAGCTGCTGAGGAGACGGTGACGCGGTTTAATCCCTGAAAACCAACAAATGTCAACTTTCAGTAGAGTGTCACCAGATTAAACATAAATAACTCTGAACCGCGGCTATAGGAAGGATGTTGTGAAACTTGAAAGGGTTCACAAAAGATTTACAAAGATGTTGCCAGGATTAGAGGGTTTGTGCCACGGGGAGAGGCCGGATGGGTTGGGGCTATTTTCCCTGGAGCATCAGAGGCTGAGGGCTGACCTTATATAGGTTTATAAAATCATGAGGGGCATGGATAGGGTGAACAGACAAGGGCTATTCCCTGGAGTGGGGGAGTCCAAAACTAGAAGGTATAGGTTTAAGATGAGAAGGAAAAGAATTTGATCCCTTTTAAGGGGCAACCTTTTCATGCAGAAGGTGGTGTGTGTATGGAATGAGCTGACAGAGGAAATGGTACAACATTTAAGAGGCACCTGGATTGGTACATGAATAGGAAGGGTTTAGAAGGACCAAATGCTAACAATTGGGACTAGATTATCTTAGGTTATCTAGTCGGCATGGGCCAGTTGGACTGAAGAGTGTTTCTGTGCGGCATGACTCTGTGACTCCAAGGCTCATTTACAGAGACAGAGAGAGAGAGAGAGAGACAGAGAAAAGGTAGAACTCAGTTGTTAATGATGCCTCATGACCCTACCCGCGCCC